>NC_133843.1:8681281-9005447 GCF_047830755.1 Zonotrichia albicollis
GGGAATAGGGCCGTAGTGTTTTTTTGGGGGCCTGTGTCTGGGAGTGGCCGGCTGGCTCCTGAAAATCCACGATACGCAGGATGGTTCCCAGATGAAAGGTGGCGCCAGTGCCGAGTCGGGCTGGTTTGATAGAGTCAAATTGCTCCTGCAGTCTGCCAGCCAGAAGCGGAGCGGGTGAGGTTTGTTTGCCATGGAAAACGGCCGTGATTTGTGTTCGGGGGCCTGTGGCTGGGATTGGCCGGCTGGCTCCTGAAAATCCACGATACGCAGGATGGTTCCCAGATGAAAGGTGGCACCAGTGCCGAGTCGGGCTGGTTTGATTTAGCCAAGTGGCTCCAGCAATCTGCCAGCCAGAAGATGAGGAGGTCAGTTTTAGTTCCAGGGAATAGGGCCGTAGTGCTTGTTTGGGGGCCTGTGGCTGGGAGTGGCCGGCTGGCTCCTGAAAATCCACGATACGCAGGATGGTACTCAGACCCAAGGGGGCACCAGTGCCAAGTCGGGCTTGTTTGATAGAGCCATGTGGCTCCAGCAATCTGCCAACCAGAAGATGGGTAGGTCAGTTTTACTTCCAGGGAAAAGGGCCGTAGTTTTTGTTTGTGGGTCTGTGTCTGGGAGTGGCCGGCTGGCTCCTGAAAATCCACGATACGCAGGATGGTTCCCAGACCCAAGGGGGCACCAGTGCCAAGTCGGGCTGGTTTGATAGAGCCAAGTGGCTCCTGCAATCTGCCAGCCAGAAGATGGGCAGGTCAGTTTTACTTCCAGGGAAAAGGGCCGTAGATTTTGTTTGGTGGCCTGTTGCTGGGTGTGGCCGGCTTGTTCCTGAAAATCCACGATACACAGGATGGTTCCCAAATGAAAGGTGGCACCAGTGCCGAGTCGGGCTTGTTTGATAGAGCCAAGAGGCACCTGCAATCTGCCAGCCAGAAGCGGGGCGGGTGAGTTTTTTTGGCCAGGGAAAAGGGACGTAGTTTGTGTTTGGGGACCGGTGGATTTGAGTGGCTGGCTGGCTCCTGAAAATCCACGATACCAGGATGGTTCCCAGATGAAAGGTGGCAGCAGTGCCAAGTCGGGATGGTTTGATAGAGGCAAGAGGCACCTGCAATCTGCCATCCAGAAGCGGGGCAGCTGAGTTTTTTTCCCAGGGAAAAGGGCCGTGGTTTGTGTTCGGGGTCCTGTGGCTGGGAGTGGCCGGCTGGCTCCTGAAAATCCACAATACGCAGGATGGTTCCCAGATGAAAGGTGGCAGCAGTGCCGAGTCGGGCTGGTTTGGATAGAGGCAAGTGGCTCCTGCAGTCTTTCATCCAGAAGCTGGGCAGCTGAGTTTTTTTTCAAGGTAAAAGGGCCGTGGTATATGATCCAGGGCCTGTGGCTGGGAGTGGCCGCCAGGATCCTGAAAATCCACGATACGCAGGATGCTTCCCAGATGAAAGGTGGCACCAGTGCCAAGTCGGGCTGGTTTGATAGAGCCAATGGGCTCCTGCAATCTGCCAGCCAGATGATGGGCAGGTCAGTTTTACTTCCAGGGAAAAGGGCCGTAGTTTGTGTTTTGGGGCCTGTGGATGGGTGATGTCGGCTGGCTCCTGAAAATCCACGATACGCAGGATGATTCCCAGATGAAAGGTGGCACCAGTGCCAAGTCGGGCTGATTTGATAGCGCCAAGAGGCACCTGCAATCTGCCAGCCAGAAGCAGGGCGGGTGAGGTTCGTTTGCCAGGGAAAAGGGCCGTGGTATATGTTCGGGGGCCTGCGGCTGGGAGTGGCCGGCTGGCTCCTGAAAATCCACGATACGCAGGATGGTTCCCAGATGAAAGGTGGCAGCAGTGCCGAGTCGGGCTGGTTTGATAGAGCCAAGTGGCTCCAGCAATCTGCCAGCCAGAAGATGGGCATGCCAGTTTTAGTTCCAGGGAATAGGGCCGTAGTGTTTTTTTGGGGGCCTGTGTCTGGGAGTGGCCGGCTGGCTCCTGAAAATCCACGATACGCAGGATGGTTCCCAGATGAAAGGTGGCGCCAGTGCCGAGTCGGGCTGGTTTGATAGAGTCAAATTGCTCCTGCAGTCTGCCAGCCAGAAGCGGAGCGGGTGAGGTTTGTTTGCCATGGAAAACGGCCGTGATTTGTGTTCGGGGGCCTGTGGCTGGGATTGGCCGGCTGGCTCCTGAAAATCCACGATACGCAGGATGGTTCCCAGATGAAAGGTGGCACCAGTGCCGAGTCGGGCTGGTTTGATTTAGCCAAGTGGCTCCAGCAATCTGCCAGCCAGAAGATGAGGAGGTCAGTTTTAGTTCCAGGGAATAGGGCCGTAGTGCTTGTTTGGGGGCCTGTGGCTGGGAGTGGCCGGCTGGCTCCTGAAAATCCACGATACGCAGGATGGTACTCAGACCCAAGGGGGCACCAGTGCCAAGTCGGGCTTGTTTGATAGAGCCATGTGGCTCCAGCAATCTGCCAACCAGAAGATGGGTAGGTCAGTTTTACTTCCAGGGAAAAGGGCCGTAGTTTTTGTTTGTGGGTCTGTGTCTGGGAGTGGCCGGCTGGCTCCTGAAAATCCACGATACGCAGGATGGTTCCCAGACCCAAGGGGGCACCAGTGCCAAGTCGGGCTGGTTTGATAGAGCCAAGTGGCTCCTGCAATCTGCCAGCCAGAAGATGGGCAGGTCAGTTTTACTTCCAGGGAAAAGGGCCGTAGATTTTGTTTGGTGGCCTGTTGCTGGGTGTGGCCGGCTTGTTCCTGAAAATCCACGATACACAGGATGGTTCCCAAATGAAAGGTGGCACCAGTGCCGAGTCGGGCTTGTTTGATAGAGCCAAGAGGCACCTGCAATCTGCCAGCCAGAAGCGGGGCGGGTGAGTTTTTTTGGCCAGGGAAAAGGGACGTAGTTTGTGTTTGGGGACCGGTGGATTTGAGTGGCTGGCTGGCTCCTGAAAATCCACGATACCAGGATGGTTCCCAGATGAAAGGTGGCAGCAGTGCCAAGTCGGGATGGTTTGATAGAGGCAAGAGGCACCTGCAATCTGCCAGCCAGAAGTGGGGCGGTTGAGGTTCGTTTGCAAGGGAAAAGGGCCGTGGTATATGTTCGGGGGCCTGTGGCTGGGAGTGGCCGGCTGGCTCCTGAAAATCCACGATACGCAGGATGGTTCCCAGATGAAAGGTGGAAGCAGTGCCGAGTCGGGCTGGTTTGATAGAGGCAAGTGTCTCCTGTAATCTACCATCCAGAAGCGGGGCAGCTGAGTTTTTTTCCCAGGGAAAAGGGCCGTGGTTTGTGTTCGGGGTCCTGTGGCTGGGAGTGGCCGGCTGGCTCCTGAAAATCCACAATACGCAGGATGGTTCCCAGATGAAAGGTGGCACCAGTGCCAAGTCGGGCTTGTTTGATAGAGCCAAGTGGCACCTGCAATATGCCAGCCAGAAGCGGGGCGGGTGAATTTTGGTTGCCAGGGAAAAGGGCCGTGGTTTGTGTTTTGGGGCCTGTGGCTGGGAATGGCCAGCTGGCTCCTGAAAATCCACGATACGCAGGATGGTTCCCGGACCCAAGGGGTCACAAGAGCCAAGTAGGGCTGGTTTGATAGAGCCAAGTGACTCCTGCAATCTGCCAGCCAGATGACGCGCAGGTCAGTTTTACTTCCAGGGAAAAGGGCCGTAGTTTTTGTTTGGCGGCCTGTGGCTGGGAGTGGACGGCTCGTTCCTGAAAATCCACGATACACAGGATGGTTCCCAAATGAAAGGTGGCACCAGTACCGAGTAGGGCTTGTTTGATAGAGCCAAGAGGCACCTGCAATCTGCCAGCCAGAAGCGGGGCGGGTGAGTTTTGTTTGCCAGGGAAAAGGGCCGTGGTTTGTGTTCGGGGGCCTGAGGCTGGGAGTGGCCGGCTGGCTCCTGAAGATCCACGATACGCAGGTTGGTTCCCAGATGAAAGGTGGCACCAGTGCCAAGTTGGGCTGGTTTGATAGAGCCAAGTGGCTCCTGCAATCTGCCAGCCAGAAGAATGGCAGGTCAGTTTTACTTCCAGGGTAAAGGGCCGTAGTTTGTGTTCAGGGGCCTGTGGCTGGGAGTGGCCGGCTCGTTCATGAAAATCCACGATACGCAGGATGGTTCCCAGAGGAAAGGTGGCACCAGTGCCGAGTCGGGCTTGTTTGATAGAGCCAAGAGGCACCTGAAATCCGCCAGTCAGAAGCGGGGCGGGTGAGTTTTGTTTGCCAGGGAAAAGGGCTGTGGTTTGTGTTCGGGGGCCTGAGGCTAGGAGTGGCCGGCTGCCTGCTGAAAATCCACGATACGCAGGATGGTTCCCAGATGAAAGGTGGCACCAGTGCCGAGTCGGGCTGGTTTGGTAGAGCCTCGTAGATCCTGCAAGCTACCATCCAAAACTGGGGCAGTTGAGTTTCTTTTCCAGGGAAAAGGGCCGTTGTATATGTTTGGAGATATGTGACTGGGTGTGGCCGGCTGGCTCCTGAAAATCCACAATACGCAGGATGAATCCCAGATGAAAGGTTGCACCAGTGCCGAGTCGGGATGATTTGATGGTACCAAGTGAATCCTGCAATGTGCCAGCCAGAAGCAGGGCGGGTGAGTTTTGTTTGCCAGGGAAAAGGGCCGTGGTTTGTGTTTGGGGCCTGTGGCTGGCAGTGGCCGGCTGGCTCCTGAAAATCCACGATACGCAGGATGGTTCCCAGATGAAAGGTGGCAGCAGTGCCAAGTCGGGCTGGTTTAATAGAGGCAAGTGGCTCCAGCAGCCTGCCAGCCAGAAGATGGGCAGGTCAGTTTTACATCCAGGGAATAGGGCCGTAGTTTTTTTTGTGGGTCTGTGTCTGGGAGAGGCCGGCTGGCTCCTGAAAATCCACGATACGCAGGATGGTTCCCAGATGAAAGGTGGCACCAGTGCCTATTCGAGCTGGTTTGATAGAGCCAAGTGGCTCCTGCAATCTGCCAGCCAGATGATGGGCAGGTCAGTTTTACTTCCAGGGAAAAGGGCCGTAGTTTGTTTTTGGGGGCCTGTGGCTGGGAGTGGCCGGCTGGCTCCTGAAAATCCACGATACGCAGGATGATTCCAAGATGAAAGGTCGCACCAGTGCTGAGTCGGGTTTGTTTGATAGAGCCAAGTGGCTCCAGCAATCTGCCAGCCAGAAGATGGGCAGGTCAGTTTTACTTCCAGGGAATAGAGCCGTAGTTTTTGTTAGGGGGCCTGTGGCTGGGAGTGGCCGGCTGGCTCCTGAAAATCCACGATACGCAGGATGGTTCCCAGATGAAAGGTGGCACCAGTGCCGAGTCGGGCTTGTTTGATAGAGCCAAGAGGCACCTGCAATCTGCCAGCCAGAAGCGGGGCGGGTGAGGTTTTTTTGCCAGGGAAAAGTGCCGTGGTATATGTTCGGGGGCATGTGGCTGGGAGTGGCCGGCAGGCTCCTGAAAATCCGCGATACGCAGGATGGTTCCCAGATGAAAGGTGGCAGCAGTGTCGAGTCGGGCTGGTTTGATAGAGGAAAGTGGCTCCTGCGATCTGCCAGACAGAAGCGGGGCGGGTGAGTTTTGTTTGCCAGGGAAATGGGCCGTGATTTGTGTTCGGGGGCCTGTTGCTGGGAGTGGCCGGCTGGCTCCTGAAAATCCACGATACGCAGGATGGTTCCCGGACCCAAGGGGTCACAAGTGCCAAGTAGGGCTGGTTTGATAGAGCCAAGTGGCTCCAGCAGCCTGCCAGCCAGAAGATGGGCAGGTCAGTTTTACTTCCCGGGAAAAGGGCCGTAGTTTTTGTTTGGCGGCCTGTGGCTGGGAGTGGCCGGCAGGCTCCTGAAAATCCATGATACGCAGGATGGTTCCCAGATGAATGGTGGCACCAGTGCCAAGTCGGGCTGGTTTGATAGTACCAAGTGAATCCTGCAATCTGGCAGCCAGAAGCAGGGCGTGTGAGTTTTGTTTGCCAGGGAAATGGGCCGTGATTTGTGTTTGGGGGCCTGTGGCTGGGAGTGGCCGGCTGGCTCCTGAAAATCCACGATACGCAGGATGGTACCCAGATGAAAGGTGGCAGCAGTGCCAAATCGGGCTGGTTTGATAGAGCCAAGTGGCTCCTGCAATCTGCCAGCCAGAAGATGGGCAGGTCAGTTTTACTTCCAGGGAAAAGGGCCGTAGTGCTTGTTTGGTGGCCTGTGGCTGGGAGTGGCCACCTCGTTCCTGAAAATCCACGACACACACGATGGTTCCCAAATGAAAGGTGGCACCTGTGCTGAGTCGGGTTTGTTTCATAGAGCCAAGAGGCACCTGCAATCTGCCAGCCAGAAGATGGGCAGGTCAGTTTTACTTCCAGGTTAAAGGGCCGTAGTTTGCGTTCAGGGGCCTGCAGCTGGGAGTGGCCGGCTCGTTCCTGAAAATCCACGATACGTAGGATGGTTCCCATATGAAAGGTGGCACCAGTGCCAAGTCGGGCTTGTTTGATAGAGCCAAGACACACCTGCAATCCGCCAGCCAGGAGCGGGGCGGGTGAGTTTTGTTTGCCAGAGAAAAGGGCCGTGGTTTGTGTTCGGGGGCCTGTGGCTGGGAGTGGCCGGCTGGCTCCTGAAAATCCACGATACGCAGGATGAATCCCAGATGAAAGGTGGCACCAGTGGCAAGTCGGGCTTGTTTGAGAGAGGCAAGTGTCTCCTGCAATCTACCAGCCAGAAGATGGGTGGGTTAGATTTGTTTGCCAGGGAAAAGGGCCGTAGTTTGTGTTCGGCAGCCTGTGGCTGGGAGTGGCCGGCTGGCTCCTGAAAATCCACGATACGCAGGATGGTTCCCAGATGAAAGGTGGCACCAGTGCCAAGTAGGGCTGGTTTGATAGAGCCAAGTGGCGCCTACAATCTGCCAGCCAGATGATGGGCAGGTCAGTTTTACTTCCAGGGAAAAGGGCCGTAGTTTTATTTTTGGGGCCTATGGATGGGAGTTGTCGGCTGGCTCCTGAAAATCCACGATACGCAGTATTATTCCCATATGAAAGGTGGCACCAGTGCCGAGTCGGGCTGATTTGATAGAGCCAAGAGGCACCTGCAATCTGCCAGCCAGAAGCAGGGCGGGTGAGGTTCGTTTGCCAGGGAAAAGGGCCGTGGTATATGTTCGGGGGCCTGTGGCTGGGAGTGGCCGGCTGGCTCCTGAAAATCCACGATACGCAGGATGGTTCCCAGATGAAAGGTGGCACCAGAGCCGAGTCGGGCTGGTTCGATAGAGGGAAGTTTCTCCTGCAACTGCCAGACAGAAGCGGGGCGGGTGAGTTTTGTTTGCCAGGGAAAAGGGCCGTGGTTTGTGTTTTGGGGCCTGTGGCTGGGAGTGGCCGGCTGGCTCCTGAAAATCCACGATACGCAAGATGGTTCCCAGATGAAAGGTGGCACCAGTGCCAAGTCGGGCTGGTTTGATAGTACCAAGTGAATCCTCCAATCTGGCAGCCAGAAGCGGGGCGGGTGAGTTTTATTTGCCCGGGAAAAGGGACGTAGTTTGTGTTTGGGGACCGGTGGATTTGAGTGGCCGGCTGGCTCCTGAAAATCCACGATACGCAGGATGGTTCCCAGTTGAAAGGTGGCACCAGTTCCGATTCGGGGTGGTTTGATAGAGCCAATGGGCTCCTGCAATCTGCCAGACAGATGCGGGGAGGGTGAGTTATGTATGCCAGGGAAAAGGTCCGTGGTATATGTTCGGCGGCCTGTGGCAGGGAGTGGCCGGCCGGCTCCTGAAAATCCACGATACACAGGATGGTTCCCAGATGAAAGGTGGCAGCAGTGCCAAATCGGGCTGGTTTGATAGAGCCAAGTGGCTCCTGCAATCTGCCAGCCAGAAGATGGGCAGGTCAGTTTTACTTCCGGGGAAAAGGGCCGTAGATTTTGTTTTGTGGCCTGTGGCTGGTAGTGGCCACCTCGTTCCTGAAAATCCACGACACACACGATGGTTCCAAAATGAAAGGTGGCACCTGTGCTGAGTCGGGTTTGTTTCATAGAGCCAAGAGGCACCTGCAATCTGCCAGCCAGAAGATGGGCAGGTCAGTTTTACTTCCAGGGTAAAGGGCCGTAGTTTGCATTCAGGGGCCTGCGGCTGGGAGTGGCCGGCTGGCTCCTGAAAATCCACGATACGCAGGATGATTCCCAGATGAAAGGTGGCACCAGTGCCGAGTCGGGCTTGTTTGATAGAGCCAAGAGGCACCTGCAATCTGCCAGCCAGAAGCGGGGCGGGTGAGGTTTTTTTGCCAGGGAAAAGGGACGTGGTATATGTTCGGGGGCACGTGGCTGGGAGTGGCCGGCAGGCTCCTGAAAATCCGCGATACGCAGGATGGTTCCCAGATGAAAGGTGGCAGCAGTGCCGAGTCGGGCTGGTTTGATAGAGGCAAGTGGCTCCTGCAATCTGCCAGACAGAAGCGGGGCGGGTGAGTTTGTTTGCCAGGGAAAAGGGCCGTGGTTTGTGTTCGGGGGCCTGTGACTGGGAGTGGCCGGCTGGCTCCTGAAAATCCACGATACGCAGGATGATTCCAAGATGAAAGGTCGCACCAGTGCAAAGTCGGGGTGGTTTGATAGTACCAAGTGAATCCTGCAATCTGGCAGCCAGAAGCAGGGCGGGTGAGTTTTGTTTGCCCGGGAAAAGGGACATAGTTTGTGTTTGGGGACCGGTGGATTTGAGTGGCTGGCTGGCTCCTGAAAATCCACGATACGCAGGATGGTTCCCAGATGAAAGGTGGCACCAGTTCCGATTCGGGCTGGTTTGATAGAGCCAAGGGGCTCTTGCAATCTGCCAGACAGATGCGGGGTGGGTGAGTTATGTATGCCAGGGAAAAGGGCCGTGGTATATGATCGGGGGCCTGGGGGGGGAGTGGCCGGCTGGCTCCTGAAAATCCACGATACGCAGGATGGTTCCCAGATGAAAGGTGGCAGCAGTGCCGAGTCGGGCTGGTTTGGTAGAGCCTCGTAGATCCTGCAAGCTACCATCCAAAACTGGGGCAGTTGAGTTTCTTTTCCAGGGAAAAGGGCCGTTGTATATGTTTGGAGATATGTGACTGGGTGTGGCCGGCTGGCTCCTGAAAATCCACAATACGCAGGATGAATCCCAGATGAAAGGTTGCACCAGTGCCGAGTCGGGATGATTTAATGGTACCAAGTGAATCCTGCAATGTGCCAGCCAGAAGCAGGGCGGGTGAGGTTTGTTTGCCAGGGAAAAGGGCCGTGGTTTGTGTTGGGGACCTGTGGCTGGGAGTGGCCGACTGGCTCGTGAAAATCCACGATACGCAGGATGGTTCCCTGATGAAAGGTGGCACCAGTGCTGAGTCGGGCTGGTTTGATAGTGCCAAGTGTCTCCTGCAATCTGCCAGCCAGAAGATGGGCAGGTCAGTTTTACTTCCAGGTAAAAGGGCCGTAGTTTGTGTTGGGGACCTGTGGCTGGCAGTGGCCAACTGGCTCGTGAAAATCCACGATACGCAGGATGGTTCCCTGATGAAAGGTGGCACCAGTGCCGAGTCGGGCTTGTTTGATAGAGCCAAGAGGCACCTGCAATCTGCCAGCCAGAAGCGGGGCGGGTGAGGTTTTTTTGCCAGGGAAAAGTGCCGTGGTATATGTTCGGGGGCATGTGGCTGGGAGTGGCCGGCAGGCTCCTGAAAATCCGCGATACGCAGGATGGTTCCCAGATGAAAGGTGGCAGCAGTGTCGAGTCGGGCTGGTTAGATAGAGGAAAGTGGCTCCTGCAATCTGCCAGACAGAAGCGGGGCGGGTGAGTTTTGTTTGCCAGGGAAATGGGCCGTGATTTGTGTTCGGGGGCCTGTGGCTGGGAGTGGCCGGCTGGCTCCTGAAAATCCACGATACGCAGGATGGTTCCCGGACCCAAGGGGTCACAAGTGCCAAGTAGGGCTGGTTTGATAGAGCCAAGTGGCTCCTGCAATCTGCCAGCCAGATGACGGGCAGGTCAGTTTTACTTCCCGGGAAAAGGGCCGTAGATTTTGTTTGGCGGCCTGTGGCTGGGAGTGGCCGGCAGGCTCCTGAAAATCCACGATACGCATGGTGGTTCCCAGTCCCAAGGGGGCGCCACTGCCAAGTCTGGCTGGTTTGATAGAGGCAAGTTGTTCCTGCAGTCTGCGATCCAGAAGCGGAGCGGGTGAGTTTTGTTTGCCAGGGAAAAGGGCCGTGGTTTGTGTTCGGGGGCCAGTGGCTGGGAGTGGCCGGCTGGCTCCTGAAAATCCACGATACGCAGGATGGTTCCCAGACCCAAGGGGGCAAGTCGGGCTGGTTCGATAGAGCCAAGTTCCTCCTGCAATCTGCCAGCCAGAAGATGGGCAGGTCACTTTTACTTCCAGGGAAAAGGGCCATAGATTTAGTTTGGTGGCCTGTGGCTGGGAGTGGCCGGCTCGTTGCTGAAAATCCACGATACATATGATGGTTCCCAAATGAAAGGTGGCACCAGTGCGGAGTCGAGCTTGTTTGATAGAGCCAAGAGGCACCTGCAATCTGCCAGCCAGAAGCGGGGCGGGTGAGTTTTGTTTGCCAGGGAAAAGGGACGTAGTTTGTGTTTGGGGACCGGTAGATTTGAGTGGCTGGCTGGCTCCTGAAAATCCACGATACGCAGGATGGTTCCCAGATGAAAGGTGGCAGCAGTGCCGAGTCGGGCTGGTTTGATAGAGCCAAGTGGCTCCTGCAATCTTTCATCCAGAAGCGGGGCAGCTGAGTTTTTTTTCCAGGGAAAAGGGCCGTGGTATATGTTTGTGGGACTGTGGCTGGGAGTGGCCGGCTGGCTCCTGAAAATCCACGATACGCAGGATGGTTCCCAGACCCAAGGGGGCACCAGTGCCAAGTCGGGCTGGTTTGATAGAGCCAAGTGGCTCCAGCAATCTGCCAACCAGAAGATGGGTAGGTCAGTTTTACTTCCAGGGAATAGGGCGGTAGTTTTTGTTTGTGGGTCTTTGTCTGGGAGTGGCCGGCTGGCTCCTGAAAATCCACGATACGCAGGATGGTTCCCAGACCCAAGGGGGCACCAGTGCCAAGTCGGGCTGGTTTGATATAGGCAACTTGCTCCTGCAGTCTGCCAGCCAGAACCGGAGCGGGTGACTTTTGTTTGCCAGGGAAAAGGGCCATGATTTGTGTTCGGCGGCCTGTGGCTGGGAGTGGCCCGCTGGCTCCTGAAAATCCACGATACACAGGATGATTCCCAGATGAAAGTTGGCAGCAGTTCCAAGTTGGGCTGGTTTGATAGAGCCAAGTTGCCCCTGTAGTCTGCCAGCCAGAAGCGGGGCGATTGAGGTTAGTTTCCCAGGGAAAAGGGACGTGGTTTGTGTTCGGGGGCCTGTGGCTGGGAGTGGCCGGCTGGCTCCTGAAAATCCACGATACGCAGGATGGTTCCCAGATGAAAGGTGGAAGCAGTGCCGAGTCGGGCTGGTTTGATAGAGGCAAGTGGCTCCTGCAATCGACCATCCAGAAGCGGGGCAGCTGAGTTTTTTTCCAGGGAAAAGGGCCGTTGTATATGTTCGGGGGCCTGTGGCTGGGAGTGGCTGGCTGGCTCCTGAAAATCCACGATACGCAGGATGAATCCCAGATGAAAGGTGGCACCAGTGGCAAGTCGGGCTTGTTTGAGAGAGGCAAGTGTCTCCTGCAATCTACCAGCCAGAAGATGGGTGGGTGAGATTTGTTTGCCACGGAAAAGGGCCGTGGTTTGTGTTCGGGGTCATGTGGCTGGGAGTGGCCAGCTCGCTCCTGAAAATCCACAGTACGCAGGATGGTTCCCAGATGAAAGGTGGCACCAGTGCCGAGTCGGGCTGGTTTGATAGAGCCAAGTGGCTCCAGCAATCTGCCAGCCAAAAGATGGGCAGGTCAGTTTTACTTCCAGGGAATAGGGCCGTAGTTTTGTTTGTCTGTCTGTGTCTGGGAGTGGCCGGCTGGCTCCTGAAAATCCACGATACGCAGGATGGTTCCCAGATGAAAGGTGGCACCAGAGCCGAGTCGGGCTGGTTTGATAGAGGGAAGTTTCTCCTGCAACTGCCAGACAGAAGCGGGGCGGGTGAGTTTTGTTTGCCAGGGAAAAGGGCCGTGGTTTGTGTTTTGGGGCCTGTGGCTGGGAGTGGCCGGCTGGCTCCTGAAAATCCACGATACGCAGGATGATTCCCAGATGAAAGGTGACACCAGTGCCGAGTCGGTCTGGTTTGATAGTACCAAGAGAATCCTGCAATCTGGCAGCCAGAAGCAGGTGGGGTGAGTATTTTTTGCCAGGGAAAAGTGCCGTGGTTTGTGTTCGTGGGCCTGTGGCTGGGAGAGGCCGGCTGGCTCTTGAAAATCCACGATACGCATGATGGTTCCCAGATGAAAGGTGGCAGCAGTGCCAAATCGGGCTGGTTTGATAGAGCCAAGTGGCTCCTGCAATCTCCCAGCCAGAAGATGGGCAGGTCAGTTTTACTTCCAGGGAAAAGGGCCGTAGATTTTGTTTGGTGGCCTGTGGCTGGTAGTGGCCACCTCGTTCCTGAAAATCCACGACACACACGATGGTTCCCAAATGAAAGGTGGCACCTGTGCTGAGTCGGGTTTGTTTCATAGAGCCAAGAGGCACCTGCAATCTGCCAGCCAGAAGATGGGCAGGTCAGTTTTACTTCCAGGTTAAAGGGCCGTAGTTTGCGTTCAGGGGCCTGCAGCTGGGAGTGGCCGGCTCGTTCCTGAAAATCCACGATACGTAGGATGGTTCCCATATGAAAGGTGGCACCAGTGCCAAGTCGGGCTTGTTTGATAGAGCCAAGACACACCTGCAATCCGCCAGCCAGGAGCGGGGCGGGTGAGTTTTGTTTGCCAGAGAAAAGGGCCGTGGTTTGTGTTCGGGGGCCTGTGGCTGGGAGTGGCCGGCTGGCTCCTGAAAATCCACGATACGCAGGATGAATCCCAGATGAAAGGTGGCACCAGTGGCAAGTCGGGCTTGTTTGAGAGAGGCAAGTGTCTCCTGCAATCTACCAGCCAGAAGATGGGTGGGTTAGATTTGTTTGCCAGGGAAAAGGGCCGTAGTTTGTGTTCGGCAGCCTGTGGCTGGGAGTGGCCGGCTGGCTCCTGAAAATCCACGATACGCAGGATGGTTCCCAGATGAAAGGTGGCAGCAGTGCCGAGTCGGGCTGGTTTGATAGAGGCAAGTGGCTCCTGCAGTCTTTCATCCAGAAGCTGGGCAGCTGAGTTTTTTTTCCAGGTAAAAGGGCCGTGGTATATGATCCGGGGCCTGTGGCTGGGAGTGGCCGCCAGGATCCTGAAAATCCACGATACGCAGGATGGTTCCCAGATGAAAGGTGGCACCAGTGCCAAGTCGGGCTGGTTTGATAGAGCCAAGTGGCGCCTACAATCTGCCAGCCAGATGATGGGCAGGTCAGTTTTACTTCCAGGGAAAAGGGCCGTAGTTTTATTTTTGGGGCCTGTGGATGGGAGTTGTCGGCTGGCTCCTGAAAATCCACGATACGCAGTATTATTCCCATATGAAAGGTGGCACCAGTGCCGAGTCGGGCTGGTTTGATAGAGCCAAGTGTCTCCTGCAATCTGCCAGCCAGAAGATGGGCCGGTCTGTTTTACTTCTAGGGAATAGGGCCGTAGTTTGTGTTTGGGGCCCTGTGGCTTGGAATGGCGGGCTGGCTCCTTAAAATCCACGCCGCGCATGATGGTTCCCAGACCCAAGGTGGCACCAGTGCCGAGTTGGGCTGGTGTGATAGAGCCATGTGGCTCCTGCAATCTGCCAGCCAGAAGCGGAGTCGGTGAGTTTTGTTTGCCAGGGAATAAGGCCGTGATTATTTTCCCGGGGCCTGTTGCCTGGAATGGCCGGCTGGTTCCTTAAAAACCACGCCGCGCAGGATGGTTCCCAGATGAAAGGTGGCCCCACTGCCAAGTCGGGCTGGTTTGATAGAGCTAAGTGGCTCCTGCAATCTGCCAGCCCGTAGATGGACAGGTCAGTTTTACTTCCGGGGAAGAAGGCCGGTAGTTTGTGTTTGGGGTCCTGTGGCTGGGAATTTCCGGCTGGCTCCTTAAAATGCACGCCGCGCATGATGGTTCCCAGACCCAAGGTGGCACCAGTGCCGAGTTGGGCTGGTTTGATAGAGCCATGTGGCTCCGGCAATCTGCCAGCCACAAGCGGGGCGGGTCATTTTTGTTTGCCAGGGAAAAGGGCCGTGGTTTGTGTTGGGGGCCTGTGGCTGTGAGTGGCCGGCTAGCTCCTGAAAATCCACGATACGCAGGATGGTTCCCAGACCCAAGGGGGCACCAGTGCCGAGTCGGGCTGGTTTGATAGAGCCAAGTGGCTCCTGCAATCTGCCAGCCAGAAGATGGGCAGGTCAGTTTTACTTCCAGGGAAAAGGGCCGAGGTGTGTGTTTGGAGGCCTGTGGCTGGGAGTGGCCGGCTGGCTCCTGAAAATCCACGATACGCAGGATGGTTCCCAGACCCAAGGGGGCACCAATGCCAAGTCGGGCTGGTATGATAGAGCCAAGTGGCTCCTGCAATCTGCCAGCCAGAAGATGGGCAGGTCAGTTTTACTTCCAGGGAAAATGGCCTTGGTATGTGTTTGGGGGCCTGTGGCTGGGAATGGCCGGCTGGCTCCTGAAAATCCACGATACGCATGATGGTTCCCAGATGAAAGGTGGCACCAGTGCCGAGTCGGGTTGGATTGATAGAGCCAAGTGACTCCTGCAATCTGCCAGCCAGAAGATGGGCAGGTCAGTTTTACTTCCAGGGAAAAGGGCCGTAGTTTGTGTTTGGGGACCTGTGGCTGGGAGTGGCCGGCTGGCTCCTGAAAATCCACGATACGCAGGATGGTTCCCAGATGAAAGGTGGCACCAGTGCCGAGTCGGGCTGGTTGATAGAGCCAAGTGGCTCCTGCAATCTGCCAGCCAGAAGCGGGGTGGGTGAGTTTTGGTTGCCAGGGAAAAGGGCTGTGGTTTGTTTTCGGGGCCTGTGGCTGGGAATGGCCGGCTGGCTCCTGAAAATCCACGCCACGCAGGATGGTTCCGAGATGAAAGGAGGCACCAGTGCCGAGTCGGGCTGGTTTGATAGAGCCAAGTGGCTCCTGCAATCTGCCAGCCAGAAGATGGGAAGGTCAGTTTCACTTCCAGGGAAAAGGGCCGTAGTTTTTGTTTGGGGCCCTGTGGCTGGCAGTGGCCGGCTGGCTCCTGAAAATCCACGATACGCAGGATGGTTCCCAATTGAAAAATGGCACCAGTGGCAAGTCGGGCTGGTTTGATAGTACCAAGTAGCTCCTGCAATCTGACAGCCAGAAGATGGGCAGGTCTGTTTTACTTCCAGGGAAAAAGGGCCGAGGTTTGTGTTTGGGGGCCTGTGGCTGGGAATGGCCGGCTGGTTCCTTAAAATCCAGGCCGCGCATGATGGTTCCCAGACCCAAGGTGGCACCAGTGCCGAGTTGGGCTGCTTTGATAGAGCCAAGTGGCTCCTGCAATCTGCCAGCCAGAAGATGGGCAGGTCAGTTTTACTTCCAGGGAAAAGGGCCGCAGTTTGTGTTTGGGGGCTTGTGGCTGGGAGTGGCCGGCTGGCTCCTGAAAATCCACGATACGCAAGATGGTTCCCACATGAATGGTGGCACCAGTGCTGAGTCGGGCTGGTTTGATAGTTCCAAGTGTCTCCTGCAATCTGACAGCCAGAAGATGGACAGGTCAGTTTTACTTCAAGGGAAAGGGCCGTAGTTTTTGTTTGGGGCCCTGTGGCTGGGAATGGCCGGCTGGCTCCTTAAAATCCACGCCGCGCATGATGGTTCCCAGACCCAAGGTGGCACCAGTGCCGAGTTGGGCTGGTTTGATAGAGCCATGTGGCTCCTGCAATCTGCCCGCCAGAAGCGGGGCGAGTCAGTTTTGTTTGCCAGGTTAAGGGGCCGTGGTTTGTGTTGGGGGCCTGTGGCTGGGAATGGCCGGCTGGCTCCTTAAAATCCACGATACGCAGGATGGTTCCCTGACCCAAGGGGGCACCAGTGCCATGTCGGACTGGTTTGATAGTACCAAGTGTCTCCCGCAATCTGCCAGCCAGAAGATGGGCAGGTCAGTTTTACTTCCAGGGAAAAGGGCCGCAGTTTTTGTTTGGGGGCCTGTGGCTGGGAGTGGCCGGCTGGCTCCTGAAAATCCACGATATGCAGGATGGTTCCCAATTGAAAAATGGCACCAGTGCCAAGTCGGGCTGGTTTGATAGTACCAAGTAGCTCCTGCAATCTGACAGCCAGAAGATGGGCAGGTCTGTTTTACTTCCAGGGAAAAGGGCCGAGGTTTGTGTTTGGGGGCCTGTGGCTGGAAATGGCTGGCTGGCTCCTGAAAATCCACGATACGCGGGATGGCTCCCAAATGAAAAATGGCCCCAGTGCCAAGTCGGGCTGGTTTGATAGTACCAAGTAGCTCCTGCAATCTGACAGCCAGAAGATGGGCAGGTCTGTTTTACTTCCAGGGAAAAGGGCCGAGGTGTGTGTTTGGAGGCCTAGGGCTAGGAATGGCCGGCTGGCTCCTTAAAATCCACGCCGCGCATGATGGTTCCCAGACCCAAGGTGGCACCAGTGCCGAGTTGGGCTGGTGTGATAGAGCCATGTGGCTTCTACAATCTGCCAGCCAGAAGCGGGGCGGGTCAGTTTTGTTTGCCAGGGAAAAGGGCCGTGGTTTGTGTTGGGGACCTGTGGCTGGGAGTGGCCGACTGGCTCCTGAAAATCCACGATACGCAGGATGGTTCCCTGATGAAAGGTGGCACCAGTGCTGAGTCAGGCTGGTTTGATAGTGCCAAGTGTCTCCTGCAATCTGCCAGCCAGAAGATGGGCAGGTCAGTTTTACTTCCAGGTAAAAGGGCCGTAGTTTGTGTTTGGGGGCCTGTGGCTGGGAGAGGCCGGCTGGCTCCTGAAAATCCACGATACGCAGGATGGTTCCCAGATGAAAGGTGGCGCCAGTGTCGAGTCGGGGTGGTTTGATAGAGCCAAGTGGCTCCTGCAATCTGCCAGCCTGAAGCGGGGCGGGTGATTTTTTTTTTGCCAGGGAAATGGGCCGTGGTTTGTGTTTGGGGGCCTGTGGCTGGGAGTGGCCGGCTGGCTCCTGAAAATCCACGATACGCAGGATGGTTCCCTGACCCAAAGGGGCACCAGTGCCGAGACGGGCTGGTTTGAGAGCACCAGGTGGCTCCTGCAATCTGCCAGCCAGAAGATGGGCAGGTCAGTATTACTTCCAGGGAAAAGGGCCGTAGTTTATGTTTGGGGGCCTGAGGCTGGGTGTGGCCGGCTGGCTCCTGAAAATCCACGCCGCGCAGGATGGTTTCCAGATGAATGGTGGCACCAATTCCAAGTCGTGTATTACCATGTGACTCCTGCAATCTGCCATCCAGCAGCGGGGCAGCTGAGTTTTTTTCAGGGAAAAGGGCCATCGCTTGTGTTTGGGGTCCTGTAGCTGGTAGGGGCAGCTGGGTCCTGAAAATCCACGAGACGCAGGATGGTTTCCAGACCCGTGCTGGCTCCAGTGCAATGTCGGCCTGATTTGACTGCGTCAAATATCCCCTGCATTGCTCAGTTCAAAGAAATCTTGTGTCCTAATGTTCTCACAGAAGACTGTTAAAATTTGTCTATTTTTCTGGATTTGTTTTTTTCTTTTTTCTGTACCTTCTACTTCTCTCCACTGTCTGAGAACTTTGACCATTATGTAAGTTGACCTAATGTAAAATTCTCGTAGTAAAGTAAGAGAAGCCAGTAAAGAAAGGCAAATTTGTTAATTGCAGGTGGAAAGAGGGAGGCCAACGAAAGAAAAGAAAAGAACAATAATAATGAAATGCTCCCCTGTCTTCTGTGAAAAGTAGAGGCGCAGACAAGAAAGAGCAAGTGCAAAATTCTCCCTAGAGAAACGCACTTTATCTGACTAAAGTAATTTCCGGTGCATTTCTTGCGTTTTTCTCATGCCAAACATATTAATCATTGAAGGTGTCCCTTTCCTCTTTCTGGAATACAGCTAGGAAGATGGCTGTGTCATTGCTGACAAGCTGCTATTCTCAGAGGTGTCCAGCTGAAAGTCCTAGATCAATGGATTTCCTCTGTCACTTTGATATGGCATGACTTACAGTTTCAGCAACTGAACTTGCCAGCCTTACAATTCTTTGCCCCTTGAATGGTCAGATAGGCTCCTTGGCAACTGGCATTTGTAAGGACACGAAACTATGCAGAATTTGTACCATGAGATGATGCCAAATGAGTCACGCCGGTAGATTAACTAGGACATGCAAGGCATGAGAGCACAAGAAGAGAGTACACAAGAAGACAGTACAATCTCCTTTTTTCTGAAACACTGTAGAGATCAAATTGAACACACATCCTCCTGGGCTAGTTCTTGCAAAAGCCTAGGAGTTCTTTTTGTGTTCACACGCTGGAATATTTAGCTTTGGATCACAGCAGAATGCAGATGACAAAACGAGGCCTTTAAGTCACATCCAGTATGAAGCAGCATGAAAGAAGAAAGCAGCTGAGAGTGCCAACCCTGCTAGGTAATCTCAGTATTGGTCTTGACATTAGCGGAAATTTGAAATGAGTCTCTGAAAATGACAAAGGAGGCTGAAGAAAAGGGAGCGATGACTCCTCTTGCATAGTGTTTCCTAACAGGGATCTTCAAAATGGAAAGATTGTATCATCCTTTCAACTGAAGGAAGGTATGAAAACAACAGGAAGGAAAGGGCATCACATGCTAGAAAGACTAGGAAAGAAGTACACTGGGCAGTGTACTTCTAGACAGAAAGGCCACTGATGGAAAACCAACTAAACTGGCACCAATGCAGCAGCATTGGACTAAAGCCAGAAATGTCCAGCGCTTCACTCTCTGCCATTCCATTCAGATGCACACAGCAGCTCTGCAACAGTCCTACTGATCATCTCCTTGGCGAACTTGGAGTTGAGGGTCCGTGGTGAAGCAGAGTCCCCAGCAAGATGCAAAGGAGAGCTGCTTTCTTGCAACTTTGCCTTTATCAGTTCCATAGCTTTAAGCCATAACAAACACCATTCAACCAACCACCATACAGCAGGCTTTGAACACACGACCGTTCTAGAACTTGTTGATCTACCTCTAATTCAGCTGCCTCACCTTCCCACAGTCCTTTTCTACTTAGCCAATGGAATGGGCCTCAGCCCAAGGCCTTCCTTTTGTAAGCTTCTAGCTAGATGCAGCAGCAAACCACTACTTTCTTCTGTGCCAAGACTTCAGGTAGACGATTTGCATCTGCCCTTCCAGTGAAACCTAACGGGGAGAGAAAAGCCTCTCACAGATGTTCAGTCATTCCATTAGCTACACAGGCCAAACCAAAAGAAAAGCCAGCTATGGGTTTGTGTACTTGCTCCTACACAACACCTGCTGCCCTCTGACAATCAACTAGCAGAGAACCAGCAAAACTGAGACTTGAGGCAAACAACCCTTTGAAGGGAATAATGATGTCAGCAATTAAGACAACACATTTCCTGGCTACCGAGATACTTGAAATGTCAGCAAAGGCTGGAGACCAAAGGCTGAACTAATAGGGAAAGGGGGACCGAGATACTTGAAATGTCAGCAAAGGCTGGAGACCAAAGGCTGAACTAATAGGGAAAGGGTAAAAGAATCCCAAGAAAAACATGACCGAAGGTTAAAACAATTCCAAGAAAAACATAGGCAACTGACCTGTTGAAGCCTTCAGGAAATCAGTGGCCGCTGATTTACATAGGCCATTCAAGTTAGTTGACCCGTGCACCTTCCACCCCTTTTTCACCTTTCGGCACCATAGGGTGAATTGTGAGCATGAAATCACAATTCCTTGCATTCTCTTCTTAACTTGACGAGAGAAATTCAGCAACTGAAGTACCTCTAACTGATGTGATACCCAGGAACACCGAGTTGACACATTTCATTTTGTTCAAACACAGCTAGCAAATCTAAGGGCACAAGGCTGGCTTCTTTTCATGACAATTTTTCTGTTTTACAACCTGCTCTGATCCTGGTGAAACTTTTTCATCAGCTTCTCTCTAAAAGCAAAAAGTCCAGTTCATTGTCCCATCCTACTGCTGCAAGTAAACCATTTGCATTGCCAAGACCAAAAACAGAATTGGAAGGTACAGAGACGCCCGGAGCTATGAGCAGATACGGGGCACATTTCGGTAGAAGCCGCCGTCTGCAGTGCACTGTGACCAGCACAATCGCCTTTGCGCGAAGAAGCCGCTTCTTCGCCTCTGGAAGCCGTAGAGAGCGGCGACCTCTGAAAGCTGAAGAATGAAGCTACACAACACTGGGATTGTGTGCACAGCTTGCACACTGATCCAAAACAGTACCTTACCACTCTCCACCTTTTCCAAACACATGAACATTCTGTTGAAAAGTGTTTTGGACAACTTTCTTTTTCTTCCTGCAAAACACACTGCAGACTTCGCTGCAACATGTAAAATCCGATGGGAGATGTTTTCTGTGCAGGCACAGTTTCTCATTACCAGACATAGTGGAAAAGCGTTTTGCAGTGATGTAGACCACAAAAGTCCCGAAAGAAGAAGGTAGGGATGTCCCCGGAGGTAAGCGCCGGTCCCGGGCACATTTCGGAAGAAGCCGCCGCACTGGAGTGCACTGTGACCGGCACAATCGCCTTTGCGCGAAGAAGCCGCCTCTTCGTCTCCGGGGGCCGGAGTGAGCGGCTGCTTCGGAAAGGTGGGAATGAAGCTGCACAAGACTGGGATAGTGTGCGCAGCTTGCAAACTGATAGAAAACAGTACCTTACCACTTTCCTACCTTTTCCAAACATATGAATATTGGGTTGCAAGGTGTTTCCAACAACTTTCTTTTTCTTCGTGCAAAACACTCAGCAGAGCTCTCTGCAACATGTACAACACCATGAGAGATGTTTTCTGTGCTGGCACAGTTTCTCCATGCCAGACATAGTGGAAAGCATTTTTGCAATGATGTAGACCACAAAAGACGCTAAAGACGAAATATGGAGCTCCCCGGAGCTAAGCGCCGGTCCCGGGCACATTTCGGAAGAAGTCGCCGCACTGGAGTGCACGGTGACCGGCACAATCGCCTTTGCGCGAAGAAGCCGCTTTCTTACCTCCGCGAGCCGGAGAGAGCGGCTGCTTCGGAAAGGTGGAAATGAAGCTGCACAACACTGGGATAGTGTGCGCAGCTGGCAAACTGATAGAAAACAGTACCTTACCACTTTCCTACCTTTTCCAAACATATGAATATTCGATTGGAAGGTGTTTTGGAAAACTTTATTTTCTTCTTGTAAAACACTCAGCAGAGCTCTGTGCAACATGTAAAACACCCCGGGAGATGTTTTCTGTGCAGGCACAGTTTCTACTTGCCAGACATAGCGGAAAAGCTTTTTGCAGTGATGTAGACCACAAAAGTCCCCAAAGAAGCAGGTACGGATGTCCCCGGAGCTAAGCGCCGGTCCCGGGCGCATTTCGGAAGAAGCCGCCGCACTGGAGTGCACTGTGACCGGCACAATCGCCTTTGCGCGAAGAAGCCGATACTTCGTCTCCGGGAGCCGGAGAGAGCGGCTGCTTTCAAAAGGTGAAGAATGAAGCTGCACAACACTGGGATAGTGTGCGCAGCATGCAAACTGATAGAAAACACTACCTTACCACTTTCCTACCTTTTCCAAACATATGAATATTGGGTTGGAAGGTGTTTTGGACAACTTTATTCTTCTACTTGCAAAACATTCTGCAGAGGTCTCTGCAACATGTAAAACACGATGGGAGATGTTTTCTGTGCTGGCACAGTTTCTCCATGCCAGACATAGTGGAAAGGATCTTTGCAATGATATAGACCACAAAAGACGCTAAAGACGAAATATGGAGCTCCCCGGAGCTAAGCGCCGGTCCCGGGCACATTTCGGAAGAAGCTGCCGCACTAGAGTGCACTGTGAGTGGCACAATCGCCTTTGAGCGAAGAAGCCGCCTCTTCGTCTCCGGGAGCCGGAGAGAGCGACTGCTTTCAAAAGGTGAAGAATGAAGCTGCACAACATGGGGATAGTGTGCGCAGCTTGCAAACTGATAGAAAACAGTACCTTACCGCTTTCCTACCTTTTCCAAACATATGAATATTCGGTTATAAGGTGTTTTCAACAACTTTATTTTCTTCGTGCAAAACACTCAGCAGAGCTCTCTGCAACATGTAAAACATGATGGGAGATGTTTTCTGTGCAGGCACAGTTTCTACTCACCAGACATAGTGGAAATGCTTTTAGTAGTGATGTAGAACACAAGAGACGCTAAAGTCGAAATACAGAGTTCCCCGGAGCTAAGCGCCGGGCCCGGGCGCATTTCGGAAGAAGCCGCCGCACTGGAGTGCACTGTGGCCGGCACAATCGCCTTTGCGCGAAGAAGCCGATTCTTCGCCTCCGGGAGCCGGAGAGATCGGCTGCTTTCAAAAGGTTAAGAATAAAGCTGCATAAGACTGGGATAGTGTGCGCAGCTTGCAAACTGATAGAAAACACTACCTTACCACTTTCCTACCTTTACCAAACACATGAATATTCGATTGGAAGGTGTTTTGGACAACTTTATTTTTCTTCTTGCAAAAAAGTCTGCAGAGGTCTCTGCATCATGTAAAACACGATGGGAGATATTTTCTGTGCTTTAACAGTTTCTCCTTGCCAGACATAGTGAAAAACCTTTCTGCAATGATGTAGACCACAAAAGTCCTGAAAGACGAAGGTACGCAGCTCCCCGGAGCTAAGCGCCGGTCCCGGGCACATTTCGGAAGAAGCCGCCGCACTGGAGTGCACTGTGACCGGCACAATCGCCTTTGCGCGAAGAAGCCGCTTCTTCGTCTCCGGGAGCCGGAGAGAGCAGCTGTTTCGGAAAGGTGAAGAATGAAGCTGCACAAGACTGGGATAGTGTGCGCAGCTTGCAAACTGCTAGAAAACAGTACCTTACTGCCGGAGCACCAGGGTAGCTATAGATCCAATGGTTTCAGGAACCCACGTCTTAAGAGAGGAACCCACTTGCCGCGGCAAAAAGTCCAAATATGGACCACACTGGACAAATTCAGACCAGCCTTTTTTGTTTATTAGTACATCAGCCTCAGAACATTGTTAGATGTTAACAGCATGCTGGCCTAAAGGAAAATGTCCCCCAAGGTGGGGTAAAGCGGAATTACATAAAACCATCTCAGTTTAGATTTCAACCAATCACACCAAAACAAGACATATTGACAAGCTTTCCATCCAATCTTATAAAGCATACGTAAGAGTAGTTAAAACAAAGACTGGTTCATAAAAGACAAAGAACAGAGCTCTATTCACAGTAACCTTCTAAAGATATACATTAAATAAACTTGTTGCCATCCTAAAGCCACGTCTACAGAGTCCTATTGTTATTTGTCACGTCTACTGCTTGGGAAACTTTTCTGCTTGCTTGGGAAACTTTTCTGCTGTAACAGAATCTTAGGGCCACATCCTGAGGCCTAAATACTCTTTTTTAACCATTTCCTAAAAACCCTCTAACTTTATGGATTCCCACACCTTACCACTCTCCTACCTTTTCCAAACACATGAACATTCGGTTGGAAGGTGTTTTGGAAAACTTTTTTTTCTTCTTGCATAAACTTCTGCAAAGCTCTCTGCAACATGTAAAACACGATGGGAGATGTTTTCTGTGCAGGCACAGATGCTCCATGCCAGACATAGTGGAAAAGCTTTTGGCAGTGATGTAGACAACAAAAGACGCTAAAGTCGAAATAAGGAGTTCCCCGGAGCTAAGTGCCGGTCCCAGGCACATTTCGGAAGAAGCCACCGCACTGGAGTGCACTGTGGCCGGCACAATCGCCTTTGCGCGAAGAAGCCGATTCTTCGCCTCCGGGAGCCAGAGAGAGCGGCTGCTTTCAAAAGGTGAAGAATGAAGCTGCACAACACTGGGATAGTGTGCGCACCCTGCAAACTGGTAGAAAACAGTACCTTACCACTTTCCTACCTTTTCCAAACATATGAATATTTGATTGGAAGGTGTTTTGGACAACGTTATTTTTCATCTTGCAAAACAGTCTGCAGAGGTCTCTGCAACATGTAAAACACGATGGGAGATATTTTCTGTGCTTTAACAGTTTCTCCTTGCCAGACATAGTGAAAAACCTTTCTGCAATGATGTAGACCACAAAAGTCCTGAAAGACGAAGGTACGCAGCTCCCCGGAGCTATGCCCCGATCCCGGGCACATTTCGGCAGATGCCACCGCACTGGAGTGCACTATGACCGGTACAATCGCCTTTGCGCAAAGAAGCCGCTTCTTCGCCTCCGGGAGCCGGAGACACCAGTAGCTTCGGAAAGGTGAAGAATGAAGCTGCACAACACTGGGATAGTGTGTGCAGCTTGCAAACTGATAGAAAACAGTACCTTACCCCTTTCCTACCTTTTCGAAACACATAAACATCCTGTTGGAATGTGTTTTGGACAACTTTTTATTTATGGTGCAAAACACTCAGCAGACCTCTCTGCAACATGTAAAACACCAGGGGAGATGTTTTCTGTGCAGGCACAGTTTCTCCATGCCAGACATAGTGGAAAAGCTTTTTGCAGTGATGTAGACCACAAAAGACATTAAGTCGAAATAAGGAGTTCCCCGGAGCTAAGTGCCGGTACCAGGCACATTTCGGAAGAAGCCGCCGCACAGGAGTGCACTGTGACCGCCACAATCGCCTTTGAGTGAAGAAGACGCTTCCTTGCCACCGCGAGCCAGACTGAGCGGCTGCTTCGGAAAGGTGAAGAATGAAGCTGCACAACACGGGGATAGTGTGCGCAACTTGCAAACTGATAGAAAACACTACCTTACCACTTTCCTACCTTTTCCAAACACATGAACATTCGATTGGAAGGTGTTTTGGAAAACTTTATTTTTCTTCTTGTAAAACACTCAGCAGAGCTCTGTGCAACATGTAAAACGCAATGGGAGATGTTTTCTGTGCAGGCACAGTTTCTCATTACCAGGCATTGTGGAAAAGCTTTTTGCAGTGATGTAGACCACAAAAGTCCCGAAAGAAGCAGGTACGGATGTCCCCGGAGCTAAGCGCCGGTCCCAGGCACATTTCGGAAGAAGCCGCCGCACTGGAGTGCACTGTGACCGGCACAATCGCCTTTGCGCGAAGAAGCCGCCTCTTCGTCTCTGGGGGCCGGAGAGAGCGGCTGTTTCGGAAAGCTGAAAATGAAGCTCCACTAGACTGGGATAGTGTGCGCAGCTTGCAAACTGATAGAAAACAGTACCTTACCACTTTCCTACCTTTTCCAAACATATGAATATTGCGTGGGAAGCTGTTTCCAACAACTTTCTTTTTCTTCGTGCAAAACACTCAGCAGACCTCTCTGCAACATGTACAACACCAAGAGAGATGTTTTCTGTGCTGGCACAGTTTCTCCATGCCAGACAGAGTGGAAAGGATAATTGCAATGATGTAGACTACAAAAGACGCTAAAGACGAAATATGGAGCTCCCCGGAGCTAAGCGCCGGTCCCGGGCACATTTCGGAAGAAGCCGCCGCACTGGAGTGCACTGTGACCGGCACAATCGCCTTTGCGCGAAGAAGCCGCCTCTTCGTCTCCGGGAGCCGGAGTGAGCGGCTGTTTCGGAAAGGTGGGAAGGAAGCTGCACAACACTGGGATAGTGTGCGCAGCATGCAAACTGATAGAAAACACTACCTTACCACTTTCCTACCTTTTCCAAACATATGAATATTGGGTTGGAAGGTGTTTTGGAAAACTTTCTTTTTCTTCTTGCATAAACTTCTGCAAAGCTCTCTGCAACATGTAAAACACGATTGGAGATGTTTTCTGTGCTGGCACAGTTTCTCCTTGCCTAAAATAGTGGAAAACCTTTCTGCAATGATGTAGACCACAAAAGTCCCGAAAGACGAAGGTACGCAGCTCCCCGGAGCTATGCCACGATCCCGGGCACATTTCGGCAGATGCCATCGCACTAGAGTGCACTGTGACCGGTACAATCGCCTTTGAGCGAAGAAGCCGCCTCTTCGTCTCCGGGAGCCGGAGAGAGCGGCTGCTTTCAAAAGGTGAAGAATGAAGCTGCACAACACGGGGATAGTGTGCGCACCTTGCAAACTGATAGAAAACAGTACCTTACCGCTTTCCTACCTTTTCCAAACATATGAATATTCGGTTATAAGGTGTTTTCAACAACTTTATTTTCTTCGTGCAAAACACTCAGCAGAGCTCTCTGCAACATGTAAAACATGATGGGAGATGTTTTCTGTGCAGGCACAGTTTCTACTTGCCAGATATAGTGGAAAGGCTTTTAGTAGTTATGTAGAACACAAGAGACGCTAAAGTCGAAATACAGAGTTCCCCTAGGCTAAGCGCTGGGCCCGGGCGCATTTCGGAAGAAGCCGCCGCACTGGAGTGCACTGTGGCCGGCACAATCGCCTTTGCGCGAAGAAGCCGATTCTTCGCCTCCGGGAGCCGGAGAGATCGGCTGCTTTCAAAAGGTGAAGAATGAAGCTGCACAAGACTGGGATAGTGTGCGCAGCTTGCAAACTGATAGAAAACACTACCTTACCACTTTCCTACCTTTACCAAACACATGAATATTCGATTGGAAGGTGTTTTGGACAACTTTATTTTTCTTCTTGCAAAAATGTCTGCAGAGGTCTCTGCATCATGTAAAACACGATGGGAGATATTTTCTGTGCTTTAACAGTTTCTCCTTGCCAGACATAGTGGAAAACCTTTCTGCAATGATGTAGACCACAAAAGTCCCGAAAGACGAAGGTACGCAGCTCCCCGGAGCTATGCCCCGATCCCGGGCACATTTCGGCAGATGCCATCGCACTAGAGTGCACTGTGACCGGTACAATCGCCTTTGAGCGAAGAAGCCGCCTCTTCGTCTCCGGGAGCCGGAGAGAGCAGCTGCTTTCAAAAGGTGAAGAATGAAGCTGCACAACACGGGGATAGTGTGCGCACCTTGCAAACTGATAGAAAACAGTACCTTACCGCTTTCCTACCTTTTCCAAACATATGAATATTCGGTTATAAGGTGTTTTCAACAACTTTATTTTCTTCGTGCAAAACACTCAGCAGAGCTCTCTGCAACATGTAAAACATGATGGGAGATGTTTTCTGTGCAGGCACAGTTTCTACTTGCCAGATATAGTGGAAAGGCTATTAGTAGTGATGTAGAACACAAGAGACGCTAAAGTCGAAATACAGAGTTCCCCGGAGCTAAGCGCTGGGCCCGGGCGCATTTCGGAAGAAGCCGCCGCACTGGAGTGCACTGTGGCCGGCACAATCGCCTTTGCGCGAAGAAGCCGATTCTTCGCCTCCGGGAGCCGGAGAGATCGGCTGCTTTCAAAAGGTGAAGAATGAAGCTGCACAACACTGGGATAGTGTGCGCAGCTTGCAAACTGATAGAAAACAGTACCTTACCACTTTCCTACCTTTACCAAACACATGAATATTCGATTGGAAGGTGTTTTGGACAACTTTATTTTTCTTCTTGCAAAACATTCTGCAGAGGTCTCTGAAACATGTAAAACATAATGGGAGATATTTTCTGTGCTGGCACAGTTTCTCCTTGCCAGACATAGTGGAAAACCTTTCTGCAATGATGTAGACCACAAAAGTCCCGAAATACGAAGGTACGCAGCTCCCCGGAGCTATGCCAAGATCCCGGGCACATTTCGGCAGATGCCATCGCACTGGAGTGCACTGTGACCGGCACAATCGCCTTTGCGCGAAGAAGCCGCTTCTTCGCCTCCGGGAGCCGGAGAGACCAGTAGCTTCGGAAAGGTGAAGAATGAAGCTGCACAACACTGGGATAGTGTGCGCAGCTTGCAAACTGATAGAAAACAGTACCTTACCCCTCTCCTACCTTTTCGAAACACATAAACATCCTGTTGGAAGGTGTTTTGGACAACTTTCTTATTTATGCTGCAAAACACTCAGCAGACCTCTCTGCAACATGTAAAACACCACGGGAGATGTTTTCTGTGCAGGCACAGTTTCTCCATGCCAGACATAGTGGAAAAGCTTTTTGCAGTGATGTAGACCACAAAAGACGCTAAAGTCGAAATAAGGAGTTCCCCGGAGCTAAGCGCCGGTCCCAGGCACATTTCGGAAGAAGCCGCCGCACTGGAGTGCACTGTGAGTGGCACAATCGCCTTTGAGCGAAGAAGACGCTTCCTTGCCTCCGCGAGCCGGAGAGAGCGGCTGCTTTCAAAAGGTGAAGAATGAAGCTGCACAAGACTGGGATAGTGTGCGCAGCATGCAAACTGAGAGAAAACAGTACCTTACCACTCTCCTACCTTTTCCAAACACATGAACATACGATTGCAAGTTGTTTTGGAAAACTTTCTTATTCTTGGTGCAAAACACTCAGCAGACCTCTCTGCAACATGTAAAACACCACGGGAGATATTTTCTGTACAGGCACAGTTTCTCATTACCAGACATAGTGGAAAAGCGTTTTGCAGTGATGTAGACCACAAAAGTCCCGAAAGACAAAGGTACGGATGTCCCCGGAGCTAAGCGCCGGTCCCGGGCACATTTCGGAAGAAGCCGCCGCACTGGAGTGCACTGTGACCGGCACAATGGCCTTTGCGCGAAGAAGCCGCCTCTTCGTCTCCGGGGGCCGGAGTGAGCGGCTGTTTCGGAAAGGTGGGAAGGAAGCTGCACAAGACTGGGATAGTGTGCGCAGCATGCAAACTGATAGAAAACACTACCTTACCACTTTCCTACCTTTACCAAACACATGAATATTCGATTGGAAGGTGTTTTGGACAACTTTATTTTTCTTCTTGCAAAACATTCTGCAAAGGTCTCTGCAACATGTAAAACACGATGGGATATGTTTTCTGTGCTGGCACAGTTTCTCCATGCCAGACATAGTGGAAAGGATCTTTGCAATGATATAGACCACAAAAGACGCTAAAGACGAAATATGGAGCTCCCCGGAGCTAAGCGCCGGTCCCGGGCACATTTCGGAAGAAGCCGCCGCACTGGAGTGCACTGTGACCGGCACAATCGCCTTTGCGCGAAGAAGCCGCTTTCTTGCCTCCGCGAGCCGGACAGAGCGGCTGCTTCGGAAATGCGAAGAATGAAGCTGCACAACACGGATATAGTGTGCGCAGCTTGCAAACTGATAGAAAACAGTACCTTACCACTTTCCAACCTTTTCCAAACATATGAATATTTGGTTGGAAGGGGTTTTCAACAACTTTATTTTCTTCGTGCAAAACACTCAGCAGACCTCTCTGCAACATGTAAAACACCACGAGAGATGTTTTCTGTGCAGGTACAGTTTCTCCTTGCCAGACATAGTGGAAAAGCTTTTTGCAGTGATGAAAACCACAAAAGTCCCGAAAGAAGCAGGTACGGATGTCCCCGGAGCTAAGCGCCGGTCCCGGGCGCATTTCGACAGAACCTGCCGCACTGGAGTGCACTGTGACCGGCACAATCGCCTTTGCGCGAAGAAGCCGATACTTCGTCTCCGGGAGCCGGAGAGAGCGGCTGCTTTCAAAAGGTGAAGAATGAAGCTGCACAAGACTGGGATAGTGTGCGCAGCATGCAAACTGATAGAAAACACTACCTTACCACTTTCCTACCTTTACCAAACACATGAATATTCGATTGGAAGGTGTTTTGGACACCTTATTTTTCTTCTTGCAAAACATTCTGCAGAGGTCTCTGCAACATGTAAAACACGATGGGAGATGTTTTCTGTGCTGGCACAGTTTCTCCATGCCAGACATAGTGGAAAGGATCTTTGCCATGATATAGACCACAAAAGACGCTAAAGACGAAATATGGAGCTCCCCGGAGCTAAGCGCTGGTCCCGGGCACATTTCGGAAGAAGCTGCCGCACTAGAGTGCACTGTGACCGGTACAATCGCCTTTGAGCGAAGAAGCCGCCTCTTCGTCCAAGGGAGCCAGAGAGAGCGGCTGCTTTCAAAAGGAGAAGAAAGAAGCTGCACAAGACTGGGATAGTGTGCGCAGCTTGCAAACTGATAGAAAACAGTACCTTACCGCTTTCCTACCTTTTCCAAACATATGAATATTCAGTTATAAGGTGTTTTCAACAACTTTATTTTCTTCGTGCAAAACACTCAGCAGAGCTCTCTGCAACATGTAAAACATGATGGGAGATGTTTTCTGTGCAGGCACAGTTTCTACTTGCCAGACATAGTGGAAATGCTTTTAGTAGTGATGTAGAACACAAGAGACGCTAAAGTCGAAATACAGAGTTCCCCGGAGCTAAGCGCCGGGCCCGGGCGCATTTCGGAAGAAGCCGCCGCACTGGAGTGCACTGTGGCCGGCACAATCGCCTTTGCGCGAAGAAGCCGATTCTTCGCCTCCGGGAGCCGGAGAGATCGGCTGCTTTCAAAAGGTGAAGAATGAAGCTGCACAAGACTGGGATAGTGTGCGCAGCTTGCAAACTGATAGAAAACACTACCTTACCACTTTCCTACCTTTTCCAAACACATGAACATTCGGTTGGAAGGTGTTTTGGACATCTCTCTTTTTCTTCCTTCAAAACACTCTGCAGACCTCTCTGCAACATGTACAACACCATGGGAGATGTTTTCAGCCCTGACCCAGATTCTCCTTGCCAGACATAGTGGAAAAACTTTTAGCGAAGTTGGAGAGGACAAGAAACGCTAAAGACGAAAGTATGGAGGTTTCCGTAGCTAAGAATGCATGAAAGCAAAAGACTGCCCTCTTCAAAAATGGCAATTAGGAGGACTCGGAAAAGTACAAATCAGCCAGCCTCTTTTTTATCCCTATGAAGTTGATGGGGCAGCTATTCCTGAAAGCCTTGCCTGGCATATGAAGGAGGACAAAGCAATGTACTCGGCGTGGATTTTCCTGGGGAATTTCATGCTGAACAACTTTTTCAACACCTCTGATGAATCAACTTGACTGGTAGATGAAGGGAATATTGTCTGCGTGGCCTTCAGGGAGGTTTTTACATTTCTCTACATGGCTGCACACATACATACGGGAAGCAATAATGCAAAAGGGAGGGAACCAGTGTCTTTTAAGTGATGCTGAGTGAAAAGACAAGAGGCAGTGGGCACACACTGAAATACAGGAGATTGCCTATGAACATCACCAAATGATGTTTTACTGTGAGGGTGACTGAACCGCGGCACAGGCTGCCCAGAAAGCTTCTGAAGCCTGGATCTTAGAAGACATTAAAAGTACACCCAGATAGAATCCCGAGCAAGAGGCTCTAGGTATCCTGCTTTAACAGGGGGGTTGGGCCTGGTGAGCCCCACTGAGCCCTACCACTCTCATTCATTCTGTGTAGTGAATTCTCTTTGAGATGCATTTCAAGCACTGGCATGACAAAGTTCTGTGCAGACAGAGATCCAAATGGACATGGGATCCATGTTCCTTAAGCAGTGTTCAAGAAGAATGTAAAACTCTGGGACAAGTGTCTCTTCCCTAACTGAATCCCTTTCATGGGAAAATTCCCAGCTATAGAAAGATCTTCTGATACGCATGCTTAGGACTGACACTGGCTGAGGAAATTTCCCCCTATGTGTATCTAAGACCAGTTAGGATCATCACCCAAGACTTGTCAACATAGTCACAGAATGTCTATTGTAAAGAAGTGACAACTTCCATCAGAATGGCAAATATTGGTCCACAAAATGGATTAATGAATGGGAATTATTTCCTTGGGTTAAAAAGAAAAATAAAGAGTTGGTCTTTATTAATCAATTTCGTTGCAATATTGATAAGGGAAGAAAAAGACCTCAGTCCTGGACTTTCTCAACTCTAAGAAAGATTTTAAAAATTTCTTCTAGAAATCTATTATTATGACGAGATTATTCAAACAATTTTAGTCGGTAAAAAAGTCCCAGATTTGTATAGTTTTGTTTAGAGGGAAAAGGGCTGTGGTTTGTGTTTCCGGGCCAGGGGCTGGGAGTGGCCGGCTGGCTCCTGAAAATCCGCGATACGCAGGGTGGTTCCCAGATAAAAGTTGGCACCAGTGCCAAGTCGTGATGGTTTGATAATACAGAGTAGCTCTTGGAATCTGCCAGCAAGAAGCGGGGCGGCTGAATTTTGTTTCAAGGGAATGGGGTGGTGGGTTCTGTTTGGGGGCCTGTGGCAGGCAGTGGCAGGCAGGCCGTGAAAATCCACGATAAGCAAGATGCTTCCAAAAGAAAGGTGGCACAAGGGCCGAGTAGGGCTGGTTTGATAGAGCCAAGTGGCTCCTGCAATCTGCCAGCCTGAAGATGGGCAGGTCAGTTTTACTTCCAGGGAAAAGGGCCGTAGTTTGTTTTTGGGGGCCGGTGGCTGGCAGCGGCAACCTGGCTTCTGAAAATCGACGTTACGCAGGATGGTTCCCAAATGAAAGGTGGCAGCAGTGCCGAGTCGGGCTGGTTTGATAGAGCCAAGTGGCTCCTGCAATCTGCCAGCCAGAAGATGGGCAGGTCAGTTTTACTTCCAGGGAAAAGGGCCGTAGTTTGTGTTTGGGGGCCTGTGGCTGGGAGTGGCCGGCTGGCTCCTGAAAATCCACGATACGCAGGATGGTTCCCATATGAATGGTGGCACCAGTGCCGAGTCGGGCTGGTTTGATAGAGCCAAGTGGCTCCTGCAATCTGCCAGCCAGAAGATGGGCAGGTCAGTATTATTTCCAGGGAAAAGGCCCGGTAGTTTGTGTTTGGGGGCCTGTGGCTGGGAGTGGCCGGCTGGTTCCTTAAAATCCACGCCGCAAAGGATGGTTCCCAGACCCAAGTAGGAACCACTGCCAAGTCGGGCTGGATTGATAGAGCCAAGTGGCTCCTGCAATCTGCCAGCCAGAAGATGGGCAGGACAGTTTTACTTCAGGGAAAAGGGCCGTAGCTTGTGTTTGGGGGCCTGTGGCTGGAAGTGGCTGGCTGGCTCCTGAAAATCGACGTTACGCAGGATAGCTCCCAAATGAAAAATTGCACCAGTGCCGAGTCGGGCTGGTTTGATAGAGCCAAGTGGCTCCTGCAATCTGCCAGGCAGAAGATGGGCAGGTCAGTTTTACTTGCAGGGAAAAGGGCCGTAATTTGTGTTTGGGGGCCTGTGGCTGGGAGCGGCCGGCTGGCTCCTGAAAATCCTCGATACGCAGGGTGGTTCCCAGATAAAAGTTGGCACCAGTGCCAAGTCGTGATGATTTGATAATAAAGAGTAGCTCCTGGAATCTGCCAGCAAGAAGCGGGGCGGCTGAATTTTGTTTCCAGGGAATGGGGTGGTGGTTTCTGTTTGGGGGCCTGTGGCAGGCAGTGGCAGGCAGGCTCCTGAAAATCCACGATACGCAAGATGCTTCCAAAAGAAAGGTGGCACAAGTGCCGAGTCGGGCTGGTTTGATAGAGGCAAGTGGCTCCTGCAATCTGCCAGCCAGAAGATGGGCAGGTCAGTTTTACTTCCAGGGAAAAGGGCCGGTAGTTTGTGTTTGGGGGCCTGTGGCTGGGAGTGGCCGGCTCGCTCCTGAAAATCCACGATACGCAGGATGGTTCCCATATGAAAGGTGGCACCAGTGCCGAGTCAGGCTGTTTTGATAGAGCCAAGTGGCTCCTGCAATCTGCCAGCCAGAAGCGGGGTGGGTGAGTTTTGTTTGCCAGGTAAAAGGGCCGTGGTTGTTTTCCGGGGCCTGTGGCTGGGAGTGGCCGGCTGGCGGCTTTAAATCCACGCCGCGCAGGATGGTTCCCAGACCCAAGGGGGCACCAGTGCCGAGTCAGGCTGGTTTGATAGAGCCAAGTGGCTCCTGCAATCTGCCAGCCTGAAGATGGGCAGGTCAGTTTTACTTCCAGGGAAAAGGGCCGTAGTTTGTTTTTAGGGGCCTGTGGCTGGGAGCGGCCTGCTGGCTTCTGAAAATCGACGTTACGCAGGATGGTTCCCAGATGAAAGGTGGCACTAGTGCCGAGTCAGGCTGGTTTGATAGAGCCAAGTGGCTCCTGCAATCTGCCAGCCAGAAGCGGGGTGGGTGAGTTTTGTTTGCCAGGTAAAAGGGCCGTGGTTGTTTTCCGGGGCCTGTGGCCTGGGAGTGGCCGGCTGGTTCCTTAAAATCCACGCCGCGCAGGAGGGTTCCCAGACCCAAGGGGGCACCAGTGCCGAGTCAGGCTGGTTTGATAGAGCCAAGTGGCTCCTGCAATCTGCCAGCCTGAAGATGGGCAGGTCAGTTTTACTTCCAGGGAAAAGGGCCGTACTTTGTTTTTGGGGGCCTGTGGCTGGGAGCGGCCTGCTGGCTTCTGAAAATCGACGTTACGGAGGATGGTTCCCAGATGAAAGGTGGCACCAGTGCCGAGTCGGGCTGGTTTGATAGAGCCAAGTGGCTCCTGCAATCTGCCAGCCAGAAGATGGGCAGGTCAGTATTACTTCCAGGGAAAAGGGCTGGTAGTTTGTGTCTGGGGGCCTGTACCTGGGAGTGGCCGGCTGGTTCCTTAAAATCCACGCCGCGCAGGATGGTTCCCAGACCCAAGTTGGAACCACTGCCAAGTCGGACTGGTTTGATAGAGCCAAGTGGCTCCTGCAATCTGCCAGCCTGAAGATGGGCAGGTCACTTTTACTTGCAGGGAAAAGGTCTGAAGCCTCTGTTTGGCGGCCTGTGGCTGGGAGTGTCCGGCTGGCTCCTGAAAATCGACGTTACGCAGGATGGCTCCCAAATGAAAAATTGCACCAGTGCCAAGTTGGGCTGGTTTGATAGTGCCAAGTGGCTCCTGCAATCTGCCAGCCAGAAGATGGGCAGGTCAGTTTTACTTCCAGGGAAAGGTCCATAGTTTTTCTTTGGGGGCCTGTGGCTGGGAGTGGCCGGCTGGCTCCTGAAAATCCACCTTACGCAGGATGGTTCCCAGATGAAAGGTGGCACCAGTGCCGAGTCGGGCTGGTTTGATAGAGCCAAGTGGCTCCTGCAATCTGCCAGCCAGAAGCGGGGTGGGTGAGTTTTGTTTGCCAGAGAAAAAGGCCGTGGTTTTTTTTCCGGGGCCTGTGGCCTGGAATGGCCGGCTGGTTCCTTAAAATCCACGCCGCGCCGGATGGTTCCAAGATGAAAGGTGGCACCAGTGCCGAGTCGGGCTGGTTTGATAGTACCGAGTGGCTCCTGCAATCTGCCAGCCAGAAGGCGGGCCGCTGAGATTTTCTTCCAGGGAAAAGGGCCGTGGTATGTGTTTGGGGCCCTGTGGCTGAGAGTGGCCGGCTGGCTCCTGAAAATCCACGATACGCAGGATGGTTCCCCGATGAATGGTGGCACCAGTGCCGAGTCGGGCTGTTTTGATAGAGCCAAGTGGCTCCTGCAGTCTGCCAGCCAGAAGCGGGTTGAGTGAGTTTTATTTGCCAGGGAAAAGGGCCCTGGTTTGTTTTCCGGGGCCTGTGGCCTGGAATGGCCGGCTGGCGGCTTAAAATCCAAGCCGCGCAGGATGGTCCCCAGACCCAAGGGGGAACCAGTGCCTAGTCGGATTGGTTTGATAGAACCAAGTGGCTCCTGCAATCTGCCAGCCAGAAGATGGGCAGGTCAGTTTTACTTCCAGGGAAAAGGCCTGGCAGTTTGTGTTTGGGGGCCTGTGGCTGGGAGTGGCCGGCTGGTTCCTTAAAATCGACACCGCGCAGGATGGTTCCCAGACCCAAGGTGGCACCAGTGCCGAGTCGGGCTGGTTTGATAGAGCCAAGTGGCTCCTGCAATCTGCCAGCCAGAAGATGGGCAGGTCAGTTTTACTTCCAGGGAAAAGGGCCGTAGTTTGTGTTTTTGGGCCTGTGGCTGGAGGTGGCCGGCTGGTTCCTGAAAATCCACGATACGCAGGATGGTTCCCATATGAATGGTGGCACCAGTGCCGAGTCAGGCTGGTTTGATAGAGCCAAGTGGCTCCTGCAATCTGCCAGCCAGAAGATGGGCAGGTCAGTATTACTTCCAGGGAAAAGGCCCGGTAGTTTGTGTTTGGGGGCCTGTGGCTGGGAGTGGCCGGCTGCCGGCTTAAAATCCACGCCGCGCAGGATGGTTCCCAGACCCAAGTTGGAACCACTGCCAAGTCGGACTGGTTTGATAGAGCCAAGTGGCTCCTGCAATCTGCCTGCCAGAAGATGGGCAGGTCAGTTTTACTTCCAGGGAAAAGGGCCGTAGCTTCTGTTTGGCGGCCTGTGGCTGGGAGTGGCCGGCTGGCTCCTGAAAATCGACGTTACGCAGGATGGCTCCCAAATGAAAAATTGCACCAGTGCCAAGTTGGGCTGGTTTGATAGTGCCAAGTGGCTCCTGCAATCTGCCAGCCAGAAGATGGGCAGGTCTGTTTTACTTACAGGGAAAGGTCCATAGATTTTGTTTGGGGGCCTGTGGCTGGGAGTGGCCGGCTGGCTCCTGAAAATCCACGATACGCAGGATGGTTCCCAGATGAAAGGTGGCACCAGTGCCGAGTCGGGCTGGTTTGATAGTACCTAGTGGCTCCTGCAATCTGCCAGCCAGAAGGCGGGCCGCTGAGATTTTCTTCCAGGGAAAAGGGCCGTGGTATGTGTTTGGGGCCCTGTGGCTGAGAGTGGCCGGCTGGCTCCTGAAAATCCACGATACGCAGGATGGTTCCCCGATGAAAGGTGGCACCAGTGCCGAGTCGGCCTGTTTTGATAGAGCCAAGTGGCTCCTGCAATCTGCCAGCCAGAAGCGGGTTGAGTGAGTTTTATTTGCCAGGGAAAAGGGCCGTGGTTTGTTTTCCGGGGCCTGTGGCCTGGAATGGCCGGCTGGCGGCTTAAAATCCACGCCGCGCTGGATGGTTCCCAGACCCAAGGGGGCACCAGTGCCGAGTCAGGCTGGTTTGATAGAGCCAAGTGGCTCCTGCAATCTGCCAGCCAGAAGATGGGCAGGTCAGTTTTACTTCCAGAGAAAAGGGCCGTAGTTTTTGTTTGGGGGCCTGTGGCTCGGAGTGGCCAGCTGGCTCCTGAAAATCCGCGATATGCAGGATGGTTCCCAGATGAAAGGTGGCACCTGTGCCGAGTCGGGCTGGTTGGATAGAGCCAAGTGGCTCCTGCAATCTGCCAGCCAGAAGATGGGCAGGTCAGTATAACTTCCAGGGAAAAGGGCTGGTAGTTTGTGTCTGGGGGCCTGTACCTGGGAGTGGCCGGCTGGTTCCTTAAAATCCACGCCGCGCAGGATGGTTTCCAGACCCAAGTTCGAACCACTGCCAAGTCGGACTGGTTTGATAGAGCCAAGTGGCTCCTGCAATCTGCCAGCCAGAAGATGGGCAGGTCAGTTTTACTTCCAGGGAAAAGGGCTGGTAGTTTGTGTTTGGGGGCCTGTGGCTCGGAGTGGCCAGCTGGCTCCTGAAAATCCGCGATATGCAGGATGGTTCCCAGATGAAAGGTGGCACCAGTGCCGAGTCGGCCTGTTTTGATAGAGCCAAGTGGCTCCTGCAATCTGCCAGCCAGAAGCGGGTTGAGTGAGTTTTATTTGCCAGGGAAAAGGGCCGTGGTTTGTTTTCCGGGGCCTGTGGCCTGGAATGGCCGGCTGGCGGCTTAAAATCCACGCCGCGCTGGATGGTTCCCAGACCCAAGGGGGAACCAGTGCCTAGTCGGATTGGTTTGATAGAGCCAAGTGGCTCCTGCAATCTGCCAGCCAGAAGATGGGCAGGTCAGTTTTACTTCCAGGGAAAAGGGCCGTAGTTTGTGTTTGGGGGCCTGTGGCTCGGAGTGGCCAGCTGGCTCCTGAAAATCCGCGATATGCAGGATGGTTCCCAGATGAAAGGTGGCACCAGTGCCGAGTCGGGCTGGTTTGATAGAGCCAAGTGGCTCCTGCAATCTGCCAGGCAGAAGATGGGCAGGTCAGTTTTACTTGCAGGGAAAAGGGCCGTAATTTGTGTTTGGGGGCCTGTGGCTGGCAGTGGCCGGCTGGCTCCTGAAAATCCACGATATGCAGGATGTTTCCCAGACCCAATTTGGAACCACTGCCAAGTCGGGCTGGTTTGATAGAGCCATGTGGCTCCTGCAATATGCCAGCCAGAAGATGGGCAGGTCAGTTTTACCTCCAGGGAAAAGGGCCGTAGTTTTTGTTTGGGGGCCTGTGGCTGGGAGTGGCCGGCTGGCTCCTGAAAATCCTCGATACGCAGGGTGGTTCCCAGATAAAAGTTGGCACCAGTGCCAAGTCGTGATGGTTTGATAATAAGGAGTAGCTCCTGCAATCTGCCAGCCAGAAGATGGGCAGGTCAGTTTTACTTACAGGGAAAGGTCCATAGTTTTTGTTTGGGGGCCTGTGGCTGGGAGTGGCCGGCTGGCTCCTGAAAATCCACGATACGCAGTATGGCTCCCAAATGAAAAATGGCACCAGTGCCGAGTCGGGGTGGTTTGATAGAGCCAAGTGGCTCCTGCAATCTGCCAGCCAGAAGCGGGGTGGGTGAGTTTTGTTTGCCAGAGAAAAAGGCCGTGGTTTTTTTTCCAGGGCCTGTGGCCTGGAATGGCCGGCTGGTTCCTTAAAATCCACGACGCGCCGGATGGTTCCAAGATGAAAGTTGGCACCAGTGCCGAGTCGGGCTGGTTTGATAGTACCGAGTGGCTCCTGCAATCTGCCAGCCAGAAGGCGGGCCGCTGAGATTTTATTCCAGGGAAAAGGGCCGGTAGTTTGTGTTTGGGGGCCTGTGGCTGGGAGTGGCCGGCTGGCGGCTTAAAATCCACGCCGCGCTGGATGGTTCCCAGACCCAAGGGGGAACCAGTGCCTAGTCGGATTGGTTTGATACAACCAAGTGGCTCCTGCAATCTGCCAGCCAGAAGATGGGCAGGTCAGTTTTACTTACAGGGAAAGGTCCATAGTTTTTGTTTGGGGGCCTGTGGCTGGGAGTGGCCGGCTGGCTCCTGAAAATCCACGATACACAGGATGGTTCCCAGATGAAAGGTGGCACCAGTGCCGAGTCGGGCTGGTTTGATAGAGCCAAGTGGCTCCTGCAATCTGCCAGCAAGAAGCGGGGTGGGTGAGTTTTGTTTGCCAGAGTAAAAGGCCGTTGTTTTTTTTCCGGGGCCTGTGCCCTGGAATGGCCGGCTGGTTCCTTAACATCCACGCCGCGCCGGATGGTTCCAAGATGAAAGTTGGCACCAGTGCCGAGTCGGGCTTATTTGATAGTACCGAGTGGCTCCTGCAATCTGCCAGCCAGAAGGCGGGCCGCTGAGATTTTCTTCCAGTGAAAAGGGCAGTGGTATGTGTTTGGAGCCCTGTGGCTGAGAGTAGCCGGCTGGCTCCTGAAAATCCACGCCGCGCTGGATGGTTCCCAGACCCAAGGGGGAACCAGTGCCTAGTCGGATTGGTTTGATAGAACCAAGTGGCTCCTGCAATCTGCCAGGCAGAAGATGGGCAGGTCAGTTTTACTTCCAGGGAAAAGGCCCGGTAGTTTGTGTTTGGTGGCCTGTGGCTGGGAGTTGCCGGCAGGCGGCTTAAAATCCACGCCGCGCAGGATGGTTCCCAGACCCAAGTTGGAACCACTGCCAAGTCGGACTGGTTTGATAGAGCCAAGTGGCTCCTGCCATCTGCCAGCCTGAAGATGGGCAGGTCACTTTTACTTCCAGGGAAAAGGGCCGAAGCTTGTGTTTGGGGGCCTGCGGCTGAGAGTGGCCGGCTGGCTCCTGAAAATCGACGTTACGCAGGATGGCTCCCAAATGAAAAATTGCACCAGTGCCAAGTTGGGCTGGTTTGATAGTGCCAAGTGGCTCCTGCAATCTGCCAGCCAGAAGATGGGCAGGTCTGTTTTACTTACAGGGAAAGGTCCATAGTTTTTGTTTGGGGGCCTGTGGCTGGGAGTGGCCGGCTGGCTCCTAAAAATCCACGATACGCAGGATGGTTCCCCGATGAAAGGTGGCACCAGTGCCGAGTCGGGCTGTTTTGATAGAGCCAAGTGGCTCCTGCAGTCTGCCAGCCAGAAGCGGGTTGAGTGAGTTTTATTTGCCAGGGAAAAGGGCCCTGGTTTGTTTTCCGGGGCCTGTGGCCTGGAATGGCCGGCTGGCGGCTTAAAATCCAAGCCGCGCAGGATGGTTCCCAGACCCAAGGGGGAACCAGTGCCTAGTCAGATTGGTTTGATAGAACCAAGTGGCTCCTGCAATCTGCCAGCCAGAAGATGGGCAGGTCAGTTTAACTTCCAGGGAAAAGGCCCGGTAGTTTGTGTTTGGGGGCCTGTGGCTGGGAGTGGCCGGCTGGTTCCTTAAAATCCACACCGCGCAGGATGGTTCCCAGACCCAAGGGGGAACCAGTGCCTAGATGGATTGGTTTGATAGAACCAAGTGGCTCCTGCAATCTGCCAGCCAGAAGATGGGCAGGTCAGTTTTACTTCCAGGGAAAAGGGCCGTTGTTTGTGTTTGGGGGCCTGTGGCTGGGAATGGCCAGCTGGCTCCTGAAAATCCACGATACGCAAGATGCTTCCAAAAGAAAGGTGGCACAAGTGCCGAGTCGGGCTGGTTTGATAGAGCCAAGTGGCTCCTGCAATCTGCCAGCCTGAAGATGGGCAGGTCAGTTTTACTTCCAGGGAAAAGGGCCGTAGTTTGTTTTTGGGGGCCTGTGGCTGGGAGCGGCCTGCTGGCTTCTGAAAATCGACGTTACGCAGGATGGTTCCCAGATGAAAGGTGGCACTAGTGCCGAGTCAGGCTGTTTTGATAGAGCCAAGTGGCTCCTGCAATCTGCCAGCCAGAAGCGGGGTGGGTGAGTTTTGTTTGCCAGGTAAAAGGGCCGTGGTTTTTTTCCGGGGCCTGTGGCCTGGGAGTGGCCGGCTGGTTCCTTAAAATCCACGCCGCGCAGGAGGGTTCCCAGACCCAAGGGGGCACCAGTGCCGAGTCAGGCTGGTTTGATAGAGCCAAGTGGCTCCTGCAATCTGCCAGCCTGAAGATGGGCAGGTCAGTTTTACTTCCAGGGAAAAGGGCCGTACTTTGTTTTTGGGGGCCTGTGGCTGGGAGCGGCCTGCTGGCTTCTGAAAATCGACGTTACGGAGGATGGTTCCCAGATGAAAGGTGGCACCAGTGCCGAGTCGGGCTGGTTTGATAGAGCCAAGTGGCTCCTGCAATCTGCCAGCCAGAAGATGGGCAGGTCAGTATTACTTCCAGGGAAAAGGGCTGGTAGTTTGTGTCTGGGGGCCTGTACCTGGGAGTGGCCGGCTGGTTCCTTAAAATCCACGCCGCGCAGGATGGTTCCCAGACCCAAGTTGGAACCACTGCCAAGTCGGACTGGTTTGATAGAGCCAAGTGGCTCCTGCCATCTGCCAGCCTGAAGATGGGCAGGTCACTTTTACTTCCAGGGAAAAGGGCCGAAGCCTCTGTTTGGCGGCCTGTGGCTGGGAGTGGCCGGCTGGCTCCTGAAAATCGACGTTACGCAGGATGGCTCCCAAATGAAAAATTGCACCAGTGCCAAGTTGGGCTGGTTTGATAGTGCCAAGTGGCTCCTGCAATCTGCCAGCCAGAAGATGGGCAGGTCTGTTTTACTTACAGGGAAAGGTCCATAGATTTTGTTTGGGGGCCTGTGGCTGGGAGTGGCCGGCTGGCTCCTGAAAATCCACGATACGCAGGATGGTTCCCAGATGAAAGGTGGCAGCAGTGCCGAGTCGGGCTGCTTTGATAGAGCCAAGTGGCTCCTGCAATCTGCCAGCCAGAAGCGGGGTGGGTGTGTTTTGTTTGCCAGAGAAAAAGGCCGTGGTTTTTTTTCCGGGGCCTGTGGCCTGGAATGGCCGGCTGGTTCCTTAAAATCCACGCCGCGCCGGATGGTTCCAAGATGAAAGGTGGCACCAGTGCCGAGTCGCGCTGGTTTGATAGTACCGAGTGGCTCCTGCAATCTGCCAGCCAGAAGGCGGGCCGCTGAGATTTTCTTCCAGGGAAAAGGGCCGTGGTATGTGTTTGGGGCCCTGTGGCTGAGAGTGGCCGGCTGGCTCCTGAAAATCCACGATACGCAGGATGGTTCCCCGATGAAAGGTGGCACCAGTGCCGAGTCGGGCTGTTTTGATAGAGCCAAGTGGCTCCTGCAGTCTGCCAGCCAGAAGCGGGTTGAGTGAGTTTTATTTGCCAGGGAAAAGGGCCCTGGTTTGTTTTCCGGGGCCTGTGGCCTGGAATGGCCGGCTGGCGGCTTAAAATCCACGCCGCGCAGGATGGTTCCCAGACCCAAAGGGGAACCAGTGCCTAGTCGGATTGGTTTGATAGAACCAAGTGGCTCCTGCAATCTGCCAGCCAGAAGATGGGCAGGTCAGTTTTACTTCCAGGGAAAAGGGCCGTTGTTTGTGTTTGGGCGCCTGTGGCTGGGAATGGCCAGCTGGCTCCTGAAAATGCACAATATGCAGGATGGTTACCAGATGAAAGGTGGCACCAGTGCCGAGTCGGGCTGGTTTGATAGTACCAAGTGGCTCCTGCAATCTGCCAGCCAGAAGATGGGCAGGTCAGTTTTACTTGCAGGGAAAAGGGTCGTAATTTGTGTTTGGGGGCCTGTGGCTGGGAGTTGCCGGCTGGCGGCTTAAAATCCACGCCGCGCTGGATGGTTCCCAGACCCAAGGGGGAACCAGTGCCTAGTCGGATTGGTTTGATACAACCAAGTGGCTCCTGCAATCTGCCAGCCAGAAGATGGGCAGGTCAGTTTTACTTACAGGGAAAGGTCCATAGTTTTTGTTTGGGTGCCTGTGGCTGGGAGTGGCCGGCTGGCTCCTGAAAATCCACGATACACAGGATGGTTCCCAGATGAAAGGTGGCACCAGTGCCGAGTCGGGCTGGTTTGATAGAGCCAAGTGGCTCCTGCAATCTGCCAGCAAGAAGCGGGGTGGGTGAGTTTTGTTTGCCAGAGTAAAAGGCCGTTGTTTTTTTTCCGGGGCCTGTGGCCTGGAATGGCCGGCTGGTTCCTTAACATCCACGCCGCGCCGGATGGTTCCAAGATGAAAGGTGGCACCAGTGCCGAGTCGGGCTTATTTGATAGTACCGAGTGGCTCCTGCAATCTGCCAGCCAGAAGGCGGGCCGCTGAGATTTTCTTCCAGTGAAAAGGGCAGTGGTATGTGTTTGGGGCCCTGTGGCTGAGAGTAGCCGGCTGGCTCCTGAAAATCCACGCCGCGCTGGATGGTTCCCAGACCCAAGGGGGAACCAGTGCCTAGTCGGATTGGTTTGATAGAACCAAGTGGCTCCTGCAATCTGCAAGCCAGAAGATGGGCAGGTCAGTTTTACTTCCAGGGAAAAGGGCCGGTAGTTTGTGTTTGGTGGCCTGTGGCTGGGAGTTGCCGGCAGGCGGCTTAAAATCCACGCCGCGCAGGATGGTTCCCAGACCCAAGTTGGAACCACTGCCAAGTCGGACTGGTTTGATAGAGCCAAGTGGCTCCTGAAATCTGCCAGCCAGAAGGCGGGCCGCTGAGATTTTCTTCCAGTGAAAAGGGCAGTGGTATGTGTTTGGGGCCCTGTGGCTGAGAGTAGCCGGCTGGCTCCTGAAAATCCACGATACGCAGGATGGTTCCCCGATGAAAGGTGGCACCAGTGCTGAGTCGGCCTGTTTTGATAGAGCCAAGTGGCTCCTGCAATCTGCCAGCCAGAAGCGGGTTGAGTGAATTTTATTTGCCAGGGAAAAGGGCCGTGGTTTGTTTTCCGGGGCCTGTGGCCTGGAATGGCCGGCTGGCGGCTTAAAATCCACGCCGCGCTGGATGGTTCCCAGACCCAAGGGGCAACCACTGCCTAGTCGGATTGGTTTGATAGAACCAAGTGGCTCCTGCAATCTGCCAGCCAGAAGATGAGCAGGTCAGTTTTACTTCCAGGGAAAAGGGCCGTAGTTTATGTTTGGGGGCCTGTGGCTGGCAGTGGCCGGCTGGCTCCTGAAAATCCACGATATGCAGGATGGTTCCCAGACCCAATTTGGAACCACTGCCAAGTCAGGCTGGTTTGATAGAGCCATGTGGCTCCTGCAATATGCCAGCCAGAAGATGGGCAGGTCAGTTTTACTTCCAGGGACAAGGGCCGTATTTTGTGTTTGGCGCCTGTGGCTGGGAGCGGCCGGCTGGCTCCTGAAAATCCTCGATACGCAGGGTGGTTCCCAGATAAAAGTTGGCACCAGTGCCAAGTCGTGATGGTTTGATAATACAGAGTAGCTCCTGGAATCTGCCAGCAAGAAGCGGGGCGGCTGAATTTTGTTTCCAGGGAATGGGGTGGTGGTTTCTGTTTGGGGGCCTGTGGCAGGCAGTGGCAGGCAGGCTCCTGAAAATCCACGATACGCAAGATGCTTCCAAAAGAAAGGTGGCACAAGTGCCAAGTCGGGCTGGTTTGATAGAGGCAAGTGGCTCCTGCAATCTGCCAGCCAGAAGATGGGCAGGTCAGTTTTACTTCCAGGGAAAAGGGCCGGTAGTTTGTGTTTTGGGGCCAGTGGCTGGGAGTGGCCAGCTCGCTCCTGAAAATCCACGATACGCAGTATGGTTCCCCGATGAAAGGTGGCACCAGTGCCGAGTCAGGCTGTTTTGATAGAGCCAAGTGGCTCCTGCAATCTGCCAGCCAGAAGCGGGGTGGGTGAGTTTTGTTTGCCAGGTAAAAGGGCCGTGGTTGTTTTCCGGGGCCTGTGGCCTGGGAGTGGCCGGCTGGTTCCTTAAAATCCACGCCGCGCAGGATGGTTCCCAGACCCAAGGGGGCACCAGTGCCGAGTCAGGCTGGTTTGATAGAGCCAAGTGGCTCCTGCAATCTGCCAGCCTGAAGATGGGCAGGTCAGTTTTACTTCCAGGGAAAAGGGCCGTAGTTTGTTTTTGGGGGCCTGTGGCTGGGAGCGGCCTGCTGGCTTCTGAAAATCGACGTTACGCAGGATGGTTCCCAGATTAAAGGTGGCACCAGTGCCGTGTCAGGCTGTTTTGATAGAGCCAAGTGGCTCCTGCAATCTGCCAGCCAGAAGCGGGGTGGGTGAGTTTTGTTTGCCAGAGAAAAAGACCGTGGTTTTTTTTCCAGGGCCTGTGGCCTGGAATGGCCGGCTGGTTCCTTAAAATCCACGCCGCGCAGGATGGTTCCAAGATGAAAGGTGGCACCAGTGCCAAGTCGGGCTGGTTTGATAGTACCGAGTGGCTCCTGCAATCTGCCAGCCAGAAGGCGGGCCGCTGAGATTTTCTTCCAGGGAAAAGGGCCGTGGTATGTGTTTGGGGCCCTGTGGCTGAAAGTGGCCGTCTGGCTCCTGAAAATCCACGATACGCAGGATGGTTCCCCGATGAAAGGTGGCACCAGTGCCGAGTCGGGCTGTTTTGATAGAGCCAAGTGGCTCCTGCAGTCTGCCAGCCAGAAGCGGGTTGAGTGAGTTTTATTTGCCAGGGAAAAGGGCCCTGGTTTGTTTTCCGGGGCCTGTGGCCTGGAATGGCCGGCTGGCGGCTTAAAATGCACGCCGCGCTGGATGGTTCCCAGACCCAAGGGGGAACCAGTGCCTAGTCGGATTGGTTTGATAGAACCAAGTGGCTCCTGCAATCTGCCAGCCAGAAGATGGGCAGGTCAGTTTTACTTCCAGGGACAAGGGCCGTAGTTTGTGTTTGGGGGCCTGTGGCTGGGAGTGGCCAGCTGGCTCCTGAAAATCCACGATATGCAGGACGGTTCCCAGATGAAAGGTGGCACCAGTGCCGAGTCGGGCTGGTTTGATAGTACCAGGTGGCTCCTGCAATCTGCCAGCCAGAAGATTGGCAGGTCAGTTTTACTTGCAGGGAAAAGGGCCGTAATTTGTGTTTGGGGGCCTGTGGCTGACAGTGAGCGGCTGGCTCCTATAAATCCACGATATGCAGGATGGTTCCCAGACCCAATTTGGAACCACTGCCAAGTGGGGTTGTTTTGATAGAGCCATGTGGCTCCTGCAATATGCCAGCCAGAAGATGGGCAGGTCAGTTTTACCTCCAGGGAAAAGGGCCGTAGTTTGTGTTTGGGGGCCTGTGGCTGGGAGCGGCCGGCTGGCTCCTGAAAATCCTCGATACGCAGGGTGGTTCCCAGATAAAAGTTGGCACCAGTGCCAAGTCGTGATGGTTTGATAATACAGAGTAGCTCCTGGAATCTGCCAGCAAGAAGCGGGGCGGCTGAATTTTGTTTCCAGGGAATGGGGTGGTGGTTTCTGTTTGGGGGCCTGTGGCAGACAGTGGCAGGCAGGCTCCTGAAAATCCACGATACGCAAGATGCTTCCAAAAGAAAGGTGGCACAAGTGCCGAGTCGGGCTGGTTTGATAGAGGCAAGTGGCTCCTGCAATCTGCCAGCCAGAAGATGGGCAGGTCAGTTTTACTTCCAGGGAAAAGGGCCGGTAGTTTGTGTTTTGGGCCCTGTGGCTGGGAGCGGCCAGCTGGCTCCTGAAAATCGACGTTACGCAGGATGGTTCCCAGATGAAAGGTGGCACCAGTGCCGAGTCGGGCTGTTTTGATAGAGCCAAGTGGCTCCTGCAATCTGCCAGCCAGAAGCAGGGTGGGTGAGTTTTGTTTGCCAGGTTAAAGGGCCGTGGTTGTTTTCCGGGGCCTGTGGCCTGGGAGTGGCCGGCTGGTTCCTTAAAATCCACGCCGCGCTAGATGGTTCCCAGACCCAAGGTGGCACCAGTGCGGGTCGGGCTGGTTTGATAGAGCCAAGTGGTTCCTGCAATCTGCCAGCCAGAAGCGGGGTGGGTGAGTTTTGTTTGCCATGTTAAAGGGCCGTGGTTGTTTTCCGGGGCCTGTGGCCTGGGAGTGGCCGGCTGGTTCCGTAAAATCCACGCCGCGCAGGATGGATCCCAGACCCAAGGTGGCACCAGTGCCGAGTCGGGCTGGTTTGATAGAGCCAAGTGGCTCCTGCAATCTGCCAGCCAGAAGATGGGCAGGTCAGTTTTACTTCCAGGGAAAAGGGCCGTAGTTTGTGTTTGGGGGCCTGTGGCTGGGAATGGCCGGCTGGCAGCTTAAAATCCACGCCACGCAGGATGGTTCCCAGACCCAAGTTGGAACCACTGCCAAGTCGGACTGGTTTGATAGAGCCAAGTGGCTCCTGCAATCTGCCAGCCAGAAGATGGGCAGGTCACTTTTACTTCCAGGGAAAAGGGCCGTAGCTTGTGTTTGGGGGCCTGTGGCTGGGAGTGGCCGGCTGGCTCCTGAAAATCGACGTTACGCAGGATGGCTCCCAAATGAAAAATGGCACCAGTGCCAAGTCGGGCTGGATTGATAGTACCAAGTGGCTCCTGCAATCTGCCAGCCAGAAGATGGGCAGGTCAGTTTTACTTCCAGGGAAAAGGGCCGTAGTTTGTGTTTGGGGGCCTGTGGCTGGGAGTGGCCGGACGGCTCCTGAAAATCCACGATACGCAGGATGGTTCCCCGATGAAAGGTGGCACCAGTGCCGAGTCAGGCTGTTTTGATAGAGCCAAGTGGCTCCTGCAATCTGCCAGCCAGAAGCGGGGTGGGTGAGTTTTGTTTGCCAGGTAAAAGGGCCGTGGTTTTTTTCCGGGGCCTGTGGCCTGGGAGTGGCCGGCTGGTTCCTTAAAATCCACGATACGCAGGATGGTTCCCAGACCCAAGGGGGCACCAGTGCCGAGTCAGGCTGGTTTGATAGAGCCAAGTGGCTCCTGCAATCTGCCAGCCTGAAGATGGGCAGGTCAGTTTTACTTCCAGGGAAAAGGGCCGTACTTTGTTTTTGGGGGCCTGTGGCTGGGAGCGGCCTGCTGGCTTCTGAAAATCGACGTTACGGAGGATGGTTCCCAGATGAAAGGTGGCACCAGTGCCGAGTCAGGCTGTTTTGATAGAGCCAAGTGGCTCCTGCAATCAGCCAGTCAGAAGATGGTCAGGTCAGTATTACTTCCAGGGAAAAGGGCCGGTAGTTTGTGTTGGGGGGCCTGTGGCTGGGAGTGGCCGGCTGGCGGCTTAAAATCCACGCCACGCAGGATGGTTCCCAGACCCAAGTTGGAACCACTGCCAAGTCGGACTGGTTTGATAAAGCCAAGTGGCTCCTGCCATCTGCCAGCCAGAAGATGGGCAGGTCACTTTTACTTCCAGGGAAAAGGGCCGTAGCTTGTGTTTGGGGGCCTGTGGCTGGGTGTGGCCGGCTGGCTCCTGAAAATCGACGTTACGCAGGATGGCTCCCAAATGAAAAATTGCACCAGTGCCAAGTTGGGCTGGTTTGATAGTGCCAAGTGGCTCCTGCAATCTGCCAGCCAGAAGATGGGCAGGTCAGTTTTACTTCCAGGGAAAGGTCCATAGTTTTTGTTTGGGGGCCTGTGGCTGGGAGTGGCCGGCTTGCTCCTGAAAATCCACCATACGCAGGATGGTTCCCAGATGAAAGGTGGCACCAGTGCCGAGTCGGGCTGGTTTGATAGAGCCAAGTGGCTCCTGCAATCTGCCAGCCAGAAGCGGGGTGGGTGAGTTTTGTTTGCCAGAGAAAAAGACCGTGGTTTTTTTTCCAGGGCCTGTGGCCTGGAATGGCCGGCTGGTTCCTTAAAATCCACGCCGCGCCGGATGGTTCCAAGATGAAAGGTGGCACCAGTGCCGAGTCGGGCTGGTTTGATAGTACCGAGTGGCTCCTGCAATCTGCCAGCCAGAAGGCGGGCCGCTGAGATTTTCTTCCAGGGAAAAGGGCCATGGTATGTGTTTGGGGCCCTGTGGCTGAGAGTGGCCGACTGGCTCCTGAAAATCCACGATACGCAGGATGGTTCCCCGATGAAAGGTGGCACCAGTGCCGAGTCGGCCTGTTTTGATAGAGCCAAGTGGCTCCTACAATCTACCAGCCAGAAGCGGGTTGAGTGAGTTTTATTTGCCAGGTAAAAGGGCCGTGGTTTGTTTTCCGGGGCCTGTGGCCTGGAATGGCCGGCTGGCGGCTTAAAATCCACGCCGCGCTGGATGTTTCCCAGACCCAAGGGGGAACCAGTGCCTAGTCGGATTGGTTTGATAGAACCAAGTGGCTCCTGCAATCTGCCAGCCAGAAGATGGGCAGGTCAGTTTTGCTTCCAGGGAAAAGGGCCGTTGTTTGTGTTTGGGGGCCTGTGGCTGGGAATAGCCAGCTGGCTCCTGAAAATCCACGATATGCAGGATGGTTCCCAGATGTAAGGTGGCACCACTGCCGAGTCGGGCTGGTTTGATAGTACCAAGTGGCTCCTGCAATCTGCCAGCCAGAAGATGGGCAGGTCAGTTTTACTTCCAGGGAAAAGGGCCGTAGTTTATGTTTGGGGGCCTGTGGCTGGCAGTGGACGGCTGGCTCCTGAAAATCCACGATATGCAGGATGGTTCCCAGACCCAATTTGGAACCACTGCCAAGTCGGGCTGTTTTGATAGAGCCATGTGGCTCCTGCAATATGCCAGCCAGAAGATGGGCAGGTCAGTTTTACTTCCAGGGAAAAGGGCCGTAGTTTGTGTTTGGGGGCCTGTGGCTGGGAGCGGCCGGCTGGCTCCTGAAAATCCTCGATACGCAGGGTGGTTCCCAGATAAAAGTTGGCACCAGTGCCAAGTCGTGATGGTTTGATAATACAGAGTAGCTCCTGGAATCTGCCAGCAAGAAGCGGGGCGGCTGAATTTTGTTTCCAGGGAATGGGGTGGTGGTTTCTGTTTGGGGGCCTGTGGCAGGCAGTGGCAGGCAGGCTCCTGAAAATCCACGATACGCAAGATGCTTCCAAAAGAAAGGTGGCACAAGTGCCGAGTCGGGCTGGTTTGATAGAGGCAAGTGTCTCCTGCAATCTGCCAGCCAGAAGATGGGCAGGTCAGTTTTACTTCCAGGGAAAAGGGCCGGTAGTTTGTGTTTTGGGCCCTGTGGCTGGGAGTGGCCAGCTGGCTCCTGAAAATCCACGATACGCAGGATGGCTCCCAAATGAAAAATGGCACCAGTGCCGAGTCGGGCTGTTTTGATAGAGCCAAGTGGCTCCTGCAATCTGCCAGCCAGAAGTGGGGTGGGTGAGTTTTGTTTCCCAGGTAAAAGGGCCGTGGTTGTTTTCCGGGGCCTGTGGCCTGGGTGTGGCTGGCTGGTTCCTTAAAATCCACGCCGCGCAGGATGGTTCCCAGACCCAAGGGGGCACCAGTGCCGAGTCAGGCTGGTTTGATAGAGCCAAGTGGCTCCTGCAATCTGCCAGCCTGAAGATGGGCAGGTCAGTTTTACTTCCAGGGAATAGGACCGTAGTTTTTTATTGGGGGCCTGTGGCTGGGAGCGGCCTGCTGGCTTCTGAAAATCGACGTTACGCAGGATGGTTCCCAGATGAAAGGTGGCACCAGTGCCGAGTCGGGCTGGTTTGATAGAGCCAAGTGGCTCCTGCAATCTGCCAGCCAAAAGATGGGCAGGTCAGTTTTACTTCCAGGGAAAAGGGCCGTAGTTTGTGTTTTTGGGCCTGTGGCTGGGAGTGGCCGTCTGGCTCCTGAAAATCCACGATACACAGGATGGTTCCCATATGAATGGTGGCACCAGTGCCGAGTCAGGCTGTTTTGATAGAGCCAAGTGGCTCCTGCAATCAGCCAGTCAGAAGGTGGGCAGGTCAGTATTACTTCCAGGGAAAAGGGCCGGTAGTTTGTGTTGGGGGGCCTGTGGCTGGGAGTGGCCGGCTGGCGGCTTAAAATCCACGCGGCGCAGGATGGTTCCCAGACCCAGGTTGGAACCACTGCCAAGTCGGGCTGGTTTGATAGAGCCATGTGGCTCCTGCAATCTGCCAGCCAGAAGATGGGCAGGTCAGTTTTACGTCCAGGGAATAGGGCCGGTAGTTTGTGTTTGGGGGCCTGTGGCTGGGAGTTGCCGGCTGGCTCCTGAAAATCCACGATACGCAGGATGGTTCCCCGATGAAAGGTGGCACCAGTGCCGAGTCGGCCTGTTTTGATAGAGCCAAGTGGCTCCTGCAATCTGCCAGCCAGAAGCGGGTTGAGTGAGTTTTGTTTGCCAGGGATAAGGGCCATGGTTTGTTTTCCGGGGCCTGTGGCCTGGAATGGCCGGCTGGCTCCTCAAAATCCCCTACGCGCAGGATGGTTCCCTAACGCAAGGGGGCACCAGTGCCGAGTCGGGCTGGTTTGATAGAGCCAAGCGACTCCTGCAATCTGCCAGCCAGAAGATGGGCAGGTCAGTTTACTTCCAGGAATAAAGTCCGTAGTCTTTGTTTGGGGGCCTGTGGCTGGGAGTGGCCGGCTGGCTCCTGAAAATCCACAATATGCAGGATGGTTCCCAGATGAAAGGTGGCACCAGTGCCGAGTCGGGCTGGTTTGATAGTACCAAGTGGCTCCTGCAATCTGCCAGCCAGAAGATGGGCAGGTCAGTTTTACGTCCAGGGAATAGGGCCGTAGTTTGTGTTTGGGGGCCTGTGGCTGGGAGCGTCCAGCTGGCTCCTGAAAATTCACGATACGCAAGATGGTTCCCACAGGAAAGGAGGCACCAGTGCCGAGTCGGGCTGGTTTGATGGAGCCAAGGGTCTCCTGCAATCTGCCAGCCAGAAGCGGGGTGGGTGATTTTTTTTTGCAGGGAAAAGGCCCGTGGTTTGTTTTTGGGGGCCTCTGGCCTGGAATATCCGGCTGGCTCCTTAAAATCCACGCCGCGCAGGATGATTCCCTGACACAAGGGGACACAATTGCCGAGTCGGGTTGGTTTGATAGAGCCAAGTGGCTCCTGCAATCTGCCAGCCAGAAGATGGGCAGGTCAGTTTTACTTCCAGGGAAAAGGGCCGGTAGTTTGTGTTTGGGGGCCTGTGGCTGGGAGTGGCCTGACGGCTCCTGAAAATCCACGATACGCAGGTGGTTCCCCGATGAAAGGTGGCACCAGTGCGGGTCGGGCTGGTTTGATAGAGCCAAGTGGCTCCTGCAATCTGCCAGCCAGAAGCGGGGTGGGTGAGTTTTGTTTGCCAGGTTAAAGGGCCGTGGTTTTTTTCCGGGGCCTGTGGCCTGGAATGACCGGCTGGTTCCGTAAAATCCACGCCGCGCAGGATGGATCCCAGACCCAAGGTGGCACCAGTGCCGAGTCGGGCTGGTTTGATAGAGCCAAGTGGCTCCTGCAAGCTGCAAGCCAGAAGATGGGCAGGTCAGTTTTACTTCCAGGGAAAAGGGCCGTAGTTTGTGTTTGGGGGCCTGTGGCTGGGAGTGGCCGGCTGGCTCCTGAAAATCCACGATACGCAGGATGGTTCCCATATGAAAGGTGGCACCAGTGCCGAGTCGGGCTGGTTTGATAGAGCCAAGTGGCTCCTGCAATCTGCCAGCCAGAAGATGGGCAGGTCAGTATTACTTCCAGGGAAAAGCCCCGGTAGTTTGTGTTGGGGGGCCTGTGGCTGGGAGTGGCCGGCTGGCGGCTTAAAATCCACGCCACGCAGGATGGTTCCCAGACCCAAGTTGGAACCACTGCCAAGTCGGGCTGGTTTGATAGAGCCAAGTGGCTCCTGCCATCTGCCAGCCAGAAGATGGGCAGGTCACTTTTACTTCCAGGGAAAAGGGCCGTAGCTTGTGTTTGGGGGCCTGTGGCTGGGAGTGGCCGGCTGGCTCCTGAAAATCGACGTTACGCAGGATGGCTCCCAAATGAAAAATTGCACCAGTGCCAAGTTGGGCTGGTTTGATAGTGCCAAGTGGCTCCTGCAATCTGCCAGCCAGAAGATGGGCAGGTCAGTTTTACTTCCAGGGAAAGGTCCATAGTTTTTGTTTGGGGGCCTGTGGCTGGGAGTGGCCGGCTTGCTCCTGAAAATCCACCATACGCAGGATGGTTCCCAGATGAAAGGTGGCACCAGTGCCGAGTCGGGCTGGTTTGATAGAGCCAAGTGGCTCCTGCAATCTGCCAGCCAGAAGCGGGGTGGGTGAGTTTTGTTTGCCAGAGAAAAAGGCCGTGGTTTTTTTTCCAGGGCCTGTGGCCTGGAATGGCCGGCTGGTTCCTTAAAATCCACGCCGCGCCGGATGGTTCCAAGATGAAAGGTGGCACCAGTGCCGAGTCGCGCTGGTTTGATAGTACCGAGTGGCTCCTGCAATCTGCCAGCCAGAAGGCGGGCCGCTGAGATTTTCTTCCAGGGAAAAGGGCCATGGTATGTGTTTGGGGCCCTGTGGCTGAGAGTGGCCGACTGGCTCCTGAAAATCCACGATACGCAGGATGGTTCCCCGATGAAAGGTGGCACCAGTGCCGAGTCGGCCTGTTTTGATAGAGCCAAGTGGCTCCTACAATCTGCCAGCCAGAAGCGGGTTGAGTGAGTTTTATTTGCCAGGGAAAAGGGCCGTGGTTTGTTTTCCGGGGCCTGTGGCCTGGAATGGCCGGCTGGCGGCTTAAAATCCACGCCGCGCTGGATGTTTCCCAGACCCAAGGGGGAACCAGTGCCTAGTCGGATTGGTTTGATAGAACCAAGTGGCTCCTGCAATCTGCCAGCCAGAAGATGGGCAGGTCAGTTTTACTTCCAGGGAAAAGGGCCGTTGTTTGTGTTTGGGGGCCTGTGGCTGGGAATAGCCAGCTGGCTCCTGAAAATCCACGATATGCAGGATGGTTCCCAGATGAAAGGTGGCACCAGTGCCGAGTCGGGCTGGTTTGATAGTACCAAGTGGCTCCTGCAATCTGCCAGCCAGAAGATGGGCAGGTCAGTTTTACTTCCAGGGAAAAGGGTCGTAATTTGTGTTTGGGGGCCTGTGGCTGGCAGTGGCCGGCTGGCTCCTGAAAATCCACGATATGCAGGATGGTTCCCAGACCCAATTTGGAACCACTGCCAAGTCGGGCTGTTTTGATAGAGCCATGTGGCTCCTGCAATATGCCAGCCAGAAGATGGGCAGGTCAGTTTTATCTCCAGGGAAAAGGGCCGTAGTTTGTGTTTGGGGGCCTGTGGCTGGGAGCGGCCGGCTGGCTCCTGAAAATCCTCGATACGCAGGGTGGTTCCCAGATAAAAGTTGGCACCAGTGCCAAGTCGTGATGGTTTGATAATACAGAGTAGCTCCTGGAATCTGCCAGCAAGAAGCGGGGCGGCTGAATTTTGTTTCCAGGGAATGGGGTGGTGGTTTCTGTTTGGGGGCCTGTGGCAGGCAGTGGCAGGCAGGCTCCTGAAAATCCACGATACGCAAGATGCTTCCAATAGAAAGGTGGCACAAGTGCCGAGTCGGGCTGGTTTGATAGAGGCAAGTGTCTCCTGCAATCTGCCAGCCAGAAGATGGGCAGGTCAGTTTTACTTCCAGGGAAAAGGGCCGGTAGTTTGTGTTTTGGGGCCTGTGGCTGGGAGTGGCCAGCTGGCTCCTGAAAATCCACGATACGCAGGATGGCTCCCAAATGAAAAATGGCACCAGTGCCAAGTCGGGCTGGATTGATAGTACCAAGTGGCTCCTGCAATCTGCCAGCCAGAAGATGGGCAGGTCAGTTTTACTTCCAGGGAAAAGGGCCGTAGTTTGTGTTTGGGGGCCTGTGGCTGGGAGTGGCCGGCTGGCTCCTGAAAATCCACGATACGCAGGATGGTTCCCCGATGAAAGGTGGCACCAGTGCCGAGTCGGGCTGTTTTGATAGAGCCAAGTGGCTCCTGCAATCTGCCAGCCAGAAGTGGGGTGGGTGAGTTTTGTTTCCCAGGTAAAAGGGCCGTGGTTGTTTTCCGGGGCCTGTGGCCTGGGTGTGGCTGGCTGGTTCCTTAAAATCCACGCCGCGCAGGATGGTTCCCAGACCCAAGGGGGCACCAGTGCCGAGTCAGGCTGGTTTGATAGAGCCAAGTGGCTCCTGCAATCTGCCAGCCAGAAGATGGGCAGGTCAGTTTTACTTCCAGGGAATAGGGCCGTAGTTTGTTATTTGGGGCCTGTGGCTGGGAGCCGCCTGCTGCCTTCTGAAAATCGACGTTACGCAGGATGGTTCCCAGATGAAAGGTGGCACCAGTGCCGAGTCGGGCTGGTTTGATAGAGCCAAGTGGCTCCTGCAATCTGCCAGCCAAAAGATGGGCAGGTCAGTTTTACTTCCAGGGAAAAGGGCCGTAGTTTGTGTTTTTGGGCCTGTGGCTGGGAGTGGCCGTCTGGCTCCTGAAAATCCACGATACGCAGGATGGTTCCCATATGAATGGTGGCACCAGTGCCGAGTCAGGCTGTTTTGATAGAGCCAAGTGGCTCCTGCAATCTGCCAGCCAGAAGTGGGGTGGGTGAGTTTTGTTTCCCAGGTAAAAGGGCCGTGGTTGTTTTCCGGGGCCTGTGGCCTGGGTGTGGCTGGCTGGTTCCTTAAAATCCACGCCGCGCAGGATGGTTCCCAGACCCAAGGGGGCACCAGTGCCGAGTCAGGCTGGTTTGATAGAGCCAAGTGGCTCCTGCAATCTGCCAGCCTGAAGATGGGCAGGTCAGTTTTACTTCCAGGGAATAGGGCCGTAGTTTGTTATTTGGGGCCTGTGGCTGGGAGCGGCCTGCTGCCTTCTGAAAATCGACGTTACGCAGGATGGTTCCCAGATGAAAGGTGGCACCAGTGCCGAGTCGGGCTGGTTTGATAGAGCCAAGTGGCTCCTGCAATCTGCCAGCCAAAAGATGGGCAGGTCAGTTTTACTTCCAGAGAAAAGGGCCGTAGTTTGTGTTTTTGGGCCTGTGGCTGGGAGTGGCCGGCTGGCTCCTGAAAATCCAAGATACACAGGATGGTCCCCATATGAATGGTGGCACCAGTGCCGAGTCAGGCTGTTTTGATAGAGCCAAGTGGCTCCTACAATCTGCCAGCCAGAAGCGGGTTGAGTGAGTTTTATTTGCCAGGGAAAAGGGCCGTGGTTTGTTTTCCGGGGCCTGTGGCCTGGAATGGCCGGCTGGCGGCTTAAAATCCACGCCGCGCTGGATGTTTCCCAGACCCAAGGGGGAACCAGTGCCTAGTCGGATTGGTTTGATAGAACCAAGTGGCTCCTGCAATCTGCCAGCCAGAAGATGGGCAGGTCAGTTTTACTTCCAGGGAAAAGGGCCGTTGTTTGTGTTTGGGGGCCTGTGGCTGGGAATAGCCAGCTGGCTCCTGAAAATCCACGATATGCAGGATGGTTCCCAGATGAAAGGTGGCACCAGTGCCGAGTCGGGCTGGTTTGATAGTACCAAGTGGCTCCTGCAATCTGCCAGCCAGAAGATGGGCAGGTCAGTTTTACTTCCAGGGAAAAGGGTCGTAATTTGTGTTTGGGGGCCTGTGGCTGGCAGTGGCCGGCTGGCTCCTGAAAATCCACGATATGCAGGATGGTTCCCAGACCCAATTTGGAACCACTGCCAAGTCGGGCTGTTTTGATAGAGCCATGTGGCTCCTGCAATATGCCAGCCAGAAGATGGGCAGGTCAGTTTTATCTCCAGGGAAAAGGGCCGTAGTTTGTGTTTGGGGGCCTGTGGCTGGGAGCGGCCGGCTGGCTCCTGAAAATCCTCGATACGCAGGGTGGTTCCCAGATAAAAGTTGGCACCAGTGCCAAGTCGTGATGGTTTGATAATACAGAGTAGCTCCTGGAATCTGCCAGCAAGAAGCGGGGCGGCTGAATTTTGTTTCCAGGGAATGGGGTGGTGGTTTCTGTTTGGGGGCCTGTGGCAGGCAGTGGCAGGCAGGCTCCTGAAAATCCACGATACGCAAGATGCTTCCAAAAGAAAGGTGGCACAAGTGCCGAGTCGGGCTGGTTTGATAGAGGCAAGTGTCTCCTGCAATCTGCCAGCCAGAAGATGGGCAGGTCAGTTTTACTTCCAGGGAAAAGGGCCGGTAGTTTGTGTTTTGGGGCCTGTGGCTGGGAGTGGCCAGCTGGCTCCTGAAAATCCACGATACGCAGGATGGCTCCCAAATGAAAAATGGCACCAGTGCCAAGTCGGGCTGGATTGATAGTACCAAGTGGCTCCTGCAATCTGCCAGCCAGAAGATGGGCAGGTCAGTTTTACTTCCAGGGAAAAGGGCCGTAGTTTGTGTTTGGGGGCCTGTGGCTGGGAGTGGCCGGCTGGCTCCTGAAAATCCACGATACGCAGGATGGTTCCCCGATGAAAGGTGGCACCAGTGCCGAGTCGGGCTGTTTTGATAGAGCCAAGTGGCTCCTGCAATCTGCCAGCCAGAAGTGGGGTGGGTGAGTTTTGTTTCCCAGGTAAAAGGGCCGTGGTTGTTTTCCGGGGCCTGTGGCCTGGGTGTGGCTGGCTGGTTCCTTAAAATCCACGCCGCGCAGGATGGTTCCCAGACCCAAGGGGGCACCAGTGCCGAGTCAGGCTGGTTTGATAGAGCCAAGTGGCTCCTGCAATCTGCCAGCCTGAAGATGGGCAGGTCAGTTTTACTTCCAGGGAATAGGGCCGTAGTTTGTTATTTGGGGCCTGTGGCTGGGAGCCGCCTGCTGCCTTCTGAAAATCGACGTTACGCAGGATGGTTCCCAGATGAAAGGTGGCACCAGTGCCGAGTCGGGCTGGTTTGATAGAGCCAAGTGGCTCCTGCAATCTGCCAGCCAAAAGATGGGCAGGTCAGTTTTACTTCCAGGGAAAAGGGCCGTAGTTTGTGTTTTTGGGCCTGTGGCTGGGAGTGGCCGTCTGGCTCCTGAAAATCCACGATACGCAGGATGGTTCCCATATGAATGGTGGCACCAGTGCCGAGTCAGGCTGTTTTGATAGAGCCAAGTGGCTCCTGCAATCTGCCAGCCAGAAGTGGGGTGGGTGAGTTTTGTTTCCCAGGTAAAAGGGCCGTGGTTGTTTTCCGGGGCCTGTGGCCTGGGTGTGGCTGGCTGGTTCCTTAAAATCCACGCCGCGCAGGATGGTTCCCAGACCCAAGGGGGCACCAGTGCCGAGTCAGGCTGGTTTGATAGAGCCAAGTGGCTCCTGCAATCTGCCAGCCTGAAGATGGGCAGGTCAGTTTTACTTCCAGGGAATAGGGCCGTAGTTTGTTATTTGGGGCCTGTGGCTGGGAGCGGCCTGCTGCCTTCTGAAAATCGACGTTACGCAGGATGGTTCCCAGATGAAAGGTGGCACCAGTGCCGAGTCGGGCTGGTTTGATAGAGCCAAGTGGCTCCTGCAATCTGCCAGCCAAAAGATGGGCAGGTCAGTTTTACTTCCAGAGAAAAGGGCCGTAGTTTGTGTTTTTGGGCCTGTGGCTGGGAGTGGCCGGCTGGCTCCTGAAAATCCAAGATACACAGGATGGTCCCCATATGAATGGTGGCACCAGTGCCGAGTCAGGCTGTTTTGATAGAGCCAAGTGGCTCCTGCAATCAGCCAGTCAGAAGATGGTCAGGTCAGTATTACTTCCAGGGAAAAGGGCCGGTAGTTTGTGTTTGGGGGCCTGTGGCTGGGAGTGGCCGGCTGGCGGCTTAAAATCCACGCCGCGCAGGATGGTTCCCAGACCCAGGTTGGAACCACTGCCAAGTCGGGCTGGTTTGATAGAGCCAAGTGGCTCCTGCAATCTGCCAGCCAGAAGATGGGCAGGTCAGTTTTACTTCCAGGGAAAAGGGCCGTAGATTGTGTTTGGGGGCCTGTGGCTGGGAGTGGCCAGCTGGCTCCTGAAAATCCACGATATGCAGGATGGTTCCCAGATGAAAGGTGGCACCAGTGCCGAGTCGGGCTGGTTTGATAGTACCAAGTGGCTCCTGCAATCTGCCAGCCAGAAGATGGGCAGGTCAGTTTTACTTGCAGGGAAAAGGGCCGTAATTTGTGTTTGGGGGCCTGTGGCTGGGAGTGGCCGCCTGGCTCCTGAAAATCCACGATATGCAGGATGGTTCCCAGACCCAATTTGGAACCACTGCCAAGTCGGGCTGGTTTGATAGAGCCATGTGGCTCCTGCAATATGCCAGCCAGAAGATGGGCAGGTCAGTTTTACCTCCAGGGAAAAGGGCCGTAGTTTGTGTTTGGGGGCCTGTGGCTGGGAGCGGCCAGCTGGCTCCTGAAAATTCACGTTACGCAAGATGTTTCGCACATGAAAGGAGGCACCAGTGCCAGGTCGGGCTGGTTTGATAGAGCCAAGGGTCTCCTGCAATCTGCCAGCCAGAAGCGGGGTGGGTGATTTTTTTTTGCCAGGGAAAAGGGCAGTGGTTTGTTATTGGGGGCCTGTGGCCTGGAATGTCCGTCTGGCACCTTAAAACCCACGCCGCGCAGAATGATTCCCTGACACAAGGGGACACCATTGCCGAGTCGGGTTGGTTTGATAGAGCCAAGTGGCTCCTGCAATCTGCCAGCCAGAAGATGGGCAGGTCAGTTTTACTTCCAGGGAAAAGCGCCGTAGTTTGTGTTTGGGGACCTTGGCAGACAGTGGCCTGCTGCCTCCTGAAAATGCACGATACGCAGGGTGGTTCCAAGATGAAAGGTGGCATCAGTGCCAAGTCGGGCTGGTTTGATTGTACCGAGTGGCTCCTGCAATCTGCCAGCCTGAAGGCGGGCCGCTGAGGTTTTCTTCCAGGGAAAGGGGCCATGGTATGTGTTTGGGGCCCTGTGGCTGTGAGTGGCCGGCTGGCTCCTGAAAATCCACGACATGCAGGATGGTTCCCAGATGAAAGGTGGCACCAGTGCCGAGTCGGGCTCGTTTGATAGAGCCAAGTGGCTCCTGCAATATGCCAGCCAGAAGATGGGCAGGTCAGTTTTACTTCCAGGGAAAAGGGCCGGTAGTTTGTGTTGGGGGATTGGGGCTGGCAGTGGACGGCTGGCTCCTGCAAATCCACGATACGCAGGATGGCTCCCAAATGAAAAATGGCACCATTGCCGAGTCGGGCTGGATTGATAGAGGCAAGTGGCTCCTGCAATCTGCCAGCCAGAAGATGGGCAGGTCAGTTTTACTTCCAGGGAAAAGGGCTGTAGTTGGTTTTGGGGTCCTGTGGCTGGGAGTTGCCGGCTGGCTCCTGAAAATCCACGATACGCAGGATGGTTCCCATATGAAAGGTGGCACCAGTGCCGAGTCGGCCTGTTTTGATAGAGCCAAGTGGCTCCTGCAATCTGCCAGCCAGAAGCGGGTTGAGTGAGTTTTGTTTGCCAGGGATAAGGGCCATGGTTTGTTTTCCGGGGCCTGTGGCCTGGAATGGCCGGCTGCCTCCTTAAATTCCCCTCCGCGCAGGATGGTTCCCTAACGCAAGGGGGCACCAGTGCCGAGTCGGGCTGGTTTGATAGAGCCAAGCGACTCCTGCAATCTGCCAGCCAGAAGATGGGCAGGTCAGTTTACTTCCAGGAATAAAGTCCGTAGTCTGTGTTTGGGGGCCTGTGGCTGGGAGTGGCCGGCTGGCTCCTGAAAATCCACAATATGCAGGATGGTTCCCAGATGAAAGGTGGCACCAGTGCCGAGTCGGGCTGGTTTGATAGTACCAAGTGGCTCCTGCAATCTGCCAGCCAGAAGATGGGCAGGTCAGTTTTACGTCCAGGGAATAGGGCCGTAGTTTGTGTTTGGGGGCCTGTGGCTGGGAGCGTCCAGCTGGCTCCTGAAAATTCACGATACGCAAGATGGTTCCCACAGGAAAGGAGGCACCAGTGCCGAGTCGGGCTGGTTTGATGGAGCCAAGGGTCTCCTGCAATCTGCCAGCCAGAAGCGGGGTGGGTGATTTTTTTTTGCAGGGAAAAGGGCCGTGGTTTGTTTTTGGGGGCCTCTGGCCTGGAATATCCGGCTGGCTCCTTAAAATCCACGCCGCGCAGGATGATTCCCTGACACAAGGGGACACAATTGCCGAGTCGGGTTGGTTTGATAGAGCCAAGTGGCTCCTGCAATCTGCCAGCCAGAAGATGGGCAGGTCAGTTTTACTTCCAGGGAAAAGGGCCGGTAGTTTGTGTTTGGGGGCCTGTGGCTGGGAGTGGCCTGACGGCTCCTGAAAATCCACGATATGCAGGTGGTTCCCCGATGAAAGGTGGCACCAGTGCCGAGTCGGGCTGTTTTGATAGAGCCAAGTGGCTCCTGCAATCTGCCAGCCAGAAGCGGAATGGGTGAGTTTTGTTTGCCAGGGAAAAGGGCCGTGGTTTTTTTCCGGGGCCTGTGGCCTGGAATGGCCGGCTGGCTCCTTAAAATCCACGCCGCGCTGGATGGTTCCCAGATGAAAGGTGGCACCAGTGCCGAGTCAGGCTGGTTTGATAGAGCCAAGTGGCTCCTGCAATCTGCCAGCCAGAAGATGGGCAGGTCAGTTTTACTTCCAGGGAAAAGGGCCGTAGTTTGTGTTTGGGGGCCTGTGGCTGGGAGTGGCCGGCTGGCTCCTGAAAATCCACGATACGCAGGATGGTTCCCATATGAAAGGTGGCACCAGTGCCGAGTCGGGCTGTCTTTATAGAGGCAAGTGGCTCCTACAATCTGCCAGCCAGAAGATGGGCAGGTCAGTATTACTTCCAGGGAAAAGGGCCAGTAGATTGTGTTTAAGGGCTTGAGGCTGGGAGTGGCCGGCTGGCGGCTTAAAATCCACGCCGCGCAGGATGGTTCGCAGACCCAAGTTGGAACCACTGCCAAGTCGGGCTGGTTTGATAGAGCCAAGTGGCTCCTGCAATCTGCCAGCCAGAAGATGGGCAGGTCAGTTTTACTTCCAGGGAAAAGGGCCGTAGTTTGTGTTTGGGGGCCTGTGGCTGGGAGTGGCCGGCTGGCTCCTGAAAATCGACGTTACGCAGGATGGCTCCCAAATGAAAAATTGCACCAGTGCCAAGTTGGGCTGGTTTGATAGTACCAAGTGGCTCCTGCAATCTGCCAGCCAGAGGATGGGCAGGTCAGTTTACTTCCAGGGAAAGGGCCATTATTTTTGTTAGGGGGTCTGTGGCTGGCAGTGGCCGGCTGGCTCCGGAAAATCCACGATACGCAGGATGGTTCCCCGATGAAAGGTGGCACCAGTGCCGAGTCGGCCTGTTTTGATAGAGCCAAGTGGCTCCTGCAATCTGCCAGCCAGAAGCGGGTTGAGTGAGTTTTATTTGCCAGGGAAAAGGGCCCTGGTTTGTTTTCCGGGGCCTGTGGCCTGGAATGGCCGGCTGGCGGCTTAAAATCCACGCCGCGCTGGATGGTTCCCAGACCCAAGGGGGAACCAGTGCCTAGTCGGATTGGTTTGATAGAACCAAGTGGCTCCTGCAATCTGCCAGCCAGAAGATGGGCAGGTCAGTTTTACTTCCAGGGAAAAGGGCCGGTAGTTTGTGTTTGGGGGCCTGTGGCTGGGAGTGGCCGGACGGCTCCTGAAAATCCACGATACGCAGGTGGTTCCCCGATGAAAGGTGGCACCAGTGCCGAGTCGGGCTGTTTTGATAGAGCCAAGTGGCTCCTGCAATCTGCCAGCCAGAAGCGGGATGGGTGAGTTTTGTTTGCCATGGAAAAGGGCCGTGGTTGTTTTCCGGGGCCTGTGGCCTGGGAGTGGCCGGCTGGTTCCTTAAAATCCACGCCGCGCAGGAGGGTTCCCAAATGAAAAATTGCACCAGTTCCAAGTTGGGCTGGTTTGTTAGTACCAAGTGGCTCCTGCAATCTGCCAGCCAGAAGATGGGCAGGTCAGTTTACTTACAGGGAAAGGGCCATTATTTTTGTTAGGGGGCCTGTGGCTGGGAGTGGCCGGCTGGCTCCTGAAAATCCACGATACGCAGGATGGTTCCCAGATGAAAGGTGGCACCAGTGCCGAGTCGGGCTGGTTTGATAGAGCCAAGTGGCTCCTGCAATCTGCCAGCCAGAAGCGGGGTGGGTGAGTTTTGTTTGCCAGAGAAAAAGGCCGTGGTTTTATTTCCGGGGCCTGTGGCCTGGAATGGCCGGCTGGTTCTGTTGGAAAAGAAATGAAATTTAGCAAAATGTTTTATTATAGTTTAGTTATGAGTTTTGTGTGAATTGGTTTGTAAAAATAATTTTGTAGCCGTTGATATTGTGTGATTGAGTTTTGTGTAACCCTGGCAAGTAGCTTTAGAAACCTAATAAACATTAAGCCAGGGTAGGAGAGTAAGAAGACTAACCGGTTTGGGGATAGCATACAATAGGACAGGTAGAAGATTTATGATTTTGCTCGTGAACTAGGGAATGTATTACAAGGGTCCGTAGTTTGGCGAAGGGCCACTGTTTCTTGGAGACTTTGCGAAGGGCCACTGTTTCTTGGAGACTTTGTCATGAATTGCTTGTGTATAAAAGGAAAACACCCATGTGTGAATTTTGGGGTTCTGTTTTTGGGGACGCTAGTCCGCAGGCCCCCGGGCCCTTCAATAAAGCGCCGCACAAAACTTATCCGAGTTTTGTGTCCTTTATCATTCGGGCAACAGTTTTCTGGCGACCGCGGCAGGACTCCGAGGGTCGCTGGGGCGGTTCGCGTCCCGATCCACTCCAAGCCGGCGCCGAGCACTTCTCGGAGGAGTCATCGGTCGTGCCCGACCCCCCGCGCCTGTCGGACGACTGCAGAAGGTAAGCCCGAAGGCGCTTTATATTGGAAAAAGGTGATAATTGGATTTGGTTTGGTGGTTAATGGAAAAAGCCTAGGCTCCGGCCATAAGACGTCTAGGGTACGCAGGTCCGGAATTCGCCTCCTGTTGTTTTTTTTCTTGGGGAAGGACGGCGAAAAGGTATATTGGTTTATTGGGATTAAAGGTGGAATAAAAAAAAAAAAAAAAAAAAAAAAAAAAAAAAATAAAAAAAAAAAAAATTAAAGGCTGTAATATGATGTCTTTTAAAACTTTTAAAACTTTGGTGCAGGCCAATGGAAAAATACCTGGAAATACGCCATTAGGTTGTATATTGAAAAGGTGGAAAGGCGAAGGCTTTTCTCAAGAGTTAGATAAGAGCAAAATGATAGATTATTGTAACCGTTGGTGGCCTGAATATGAGATTGGGGAAGTGGGATGGCCAGTGAATGGTACACTGGAATTGGGGATAATGGAATCTTTGATGCACTTTTTAAGGAGGAATGAGAAATGGGATGAAATAGCATATTTAGATTTGTTTTTCGTTTTATATCGGAAAGAAGAATGGCAAAAGGAGTGTGGTATTTTGGTTTTACAGATGGATGATGAGAGGTCGGGGAGGAGCTAATCGTGGACAGAGGGGGATGATGAGAGGTCGGGGAGGATTTGGGTTTGCACCTAACACGGGGAGGTTGGATCCAAACCAGTGTGCATTTTGCCGACAATTGGGGCACTGGAAAAATGAATGCCCGGTTAGAGGGGGTAATATGGGGTTAGTAAGGAATACAGGTTTGGGGAGAAGGAATTAAATCATCAATTTTTGTATATGCCAAATTGCCCCACACCCCTTCTTGGCAGAGACCTATTGTCCCGACTTAATGTGAAAATAATATTTGAAGGGGGAAGGGTGAAATTGGAGATACCTGAGGAACAAATAGCAGGCATTTTTGTGATTAAGGAAGTAGATGCCTCTCCTATTCCAGAAGAAATTGAGCAGGCTGTAGTACCCTGGGTGTGGGAGTCGGGAGTCCCTGGGAAATCTAAAGCTGCCCAGCCAGTAAAAGTGGAACTTAAGGAAGGGGCCCGACCAGTGAGGGTAAAGCAATACCCCTTGAAGCTTGAGGCAAGGAGGGGAGTAGCCCCATTAATTAAACAATTTTTGGTTCAAGGAATATTACAGGAATGTGAATCGGAGTATAATACTCCAATTTTTCCAGTGAAAAAGCCTAATGGTAAATATCGTTTGGTACAGGACTTGAGAGCGATTAATGAAATAGTAAAGGACATACATCCAGTTGTTGCTAATCCTTATACATTGTTAACATCTGTATCGGAGGAGTTTAAATGGTTCTCTGTGATTGATCTTAAAGATGCTTTCTTCTGCATCCCACTGGCAGTAGAGAGTAGGAAATATTTTGCCTTCGAGTGGGAGAGTCCTGATTCTGGGAGAAAGAGGCAGCTTACGTGGACCAGACTGCCACAAGGGTTTAAGCTCAGCCCCACTATTTTTGGAAATCAACTGGCCAAGGAGCTGGAGGAATGGAAGATAACCCAGGTAACAATATCTCCATCCTTGTATGTAGTCCTGCAGTACGTGGACGACATTTTTCTGGCCACTAAGGAAAGGGACATGTGTGTGGAATTAACAATTAAATTACTTAATATGCTTGGCCAAGCAGGGTATAAGGTCTCTAAGGAAAAGGCTCAATTGATCAAAAATAGTGTTATTTATCTCGGTTGTGAGATCACACAAGGGCAGAGACGTTTGGGAGTTAACCGAATAGAGGCAATATGTGCTATTCCTTTGCCTCGTAACCATCAGGAATTGAGATCTTTTCTAGGAATGGTGGGATGGTGTCGACTGTGGATCATGAACTTTGGTCTCCTAGCCAAGCCACTGTATGAGGCCTTGAAGCAGCATCGGTTGGAATGGACGACACAACAAAAGAAGGCCTTCCAGGAATTAAAGCAGGCACTAAAGGAGGCCCCAGCCCTAGGACTCCCTGACCTGACCAAGGAATTCCAGTTATATGTAAATGAGAGGCAAAAACTGGCATTGGGGGTCCTCACCCAGAAGGTGGGATCATGGAAGAGGCCAGTAGGATACTTCTCTAAACAACTGGATTTGGTAAGTTCCGGGTGGCCCTCGTGTTTACGAGCCGTGGCAGCAACAATAATCCTTATTCAGGAGGCCCGGAAATTGACTTTGGGGGCAAAAATGAAAGTGTTTGTTCCCCATATGGTCATGGCTGTTTTGGAGCAAAAGGGGGGTCACTGGCTATCATCAAGTCGAATGTTGCAATACCAGGCTATCCTGAGAGAACAGGATGATATTGAAATAAAGACTACTAACCATGTTAATCCAGCAGAGTTTTTACGCAGTGACCAGGAGGCTGGGGGACTGGTGCACGATTGCGTGGAGGTAATTGAACAAGTGTATGCCAGCAGACCCGACCTAAAGGATGAACCATTGGAAGACCCTGAATGGGAACTATACACTGATGGATCCAGTTTTGTTGAGAACGGGACTCGCTATGCTGGGTATGCAGTGGTAACATCGGATCAGGTAATAGAAGCAAAGGCTTTGTTGCCTGGAACTTCAGCCCAGAAGGCAGAGGTGATTGGACTCACCAGAGCTCTGTACTTGAGCAAGGACAAAAGGGTTAATATCTGGACAGATTCTAAATATGCCTTTGGTGTGGTTCATGTGCATGGGGCGTTATGGAAAGAAAGGGGGCTTTTGAATTCACAGGGAACCAATATCAAGCACCGGGAGGAAGTGCTACAGCTACTGGATGCGGTACATAGTCCCAAAGCAGTTGCAGTAATGCATGTTAGAGGACATCAGAATGCAGAAGGAGAAGTTTACAGAGGAAATCGATTTGCTGATGTTACAGCACGGCAAGTGGCACGGGAAGTATGGACTCAAATGGCATTGGTACCAGTAAGAACAAATCCGGCTACCCCATACCTGAATCAGGAGCCCAAATATTCAATAGAAGATGGAAAACTAATAAACTTGCTAGGGGCACAGAGGAATCAGCTCGGGTGGTATGTTACGCCGATGGGACAAATAGTGGTACCGACTCGCATAATGAAATTTATTTTGGAATCAGAACATAATAAATGCCATTGGGGGGCAGAAGCATTGGTAAAATTTTTAAAGAATGAGATAATCTCTAATCAGATGTTAACAATGGCAAAAAGAGTTAATGCAATGTGCCCGGTATGTTTGAAAAATAATCCAGTAGTTAGGAGACAAATACAAATGGGAAAGTTGCAAATTGGGCCACAACCAGGAGATTATTGGCAAGTTGATTTTTCTGAATTGCCTAGGGCACAGGGATACAGATACTTGTTAGTGTACGTATGTACGTTTTCAGGGTGGCCAGAAGCTTTTCCGTGTAGAACTAATCAGGCTAAGGAGGTGGTAAAAACCTTGTTAAAAGAAATAATACCAAGATTTGGAGTACCCTTAGGATTGTCGTCAGATAGGGGTCCACATTTTATAGCCGGGGTAGTGCAGGAATTAGCACGGATGTTAGACATAACCTGGAATTTGCATACTCCCTGGAGACCTCAGTCTAGTGGGCAGGTGGAAAGAATGAATCAAACTCTGAAAGGACAAATCAAAAAGATTTGCCAGGAAGCTAAACTGCACTGGCCTCAGGCTTTGCCTTTGGCCCTACTCAGGATTCGAATTAAACCGAGGGAAAAGGTAGGCGTAAGTCCATATGAGATACTATATGGCAAACCATATCATGCAACTGTATTAAAAGGGGAGGTACATGTGAGTGGGGATCAGGCAATTGCAGAATATGTTATGTCACTTAATAAAATCTTGAATTCTTTAAGAAATACGTTACAGTGGAATAAACCGCTCACGCTGGAGAACTCTGTCCACGACATCCAGCCTGGGGACCAAGTGTACATCAAGAAGTGGATTACGGATCCGCTACGGGAATCATGGAGCGGACCCCACCAGGTGATGATGACGACCTACACAGCGGTGAAGGTCCAGGGGATGGACGCTTGGATCCATTACACCAGGGTAAAGAAGGCACCGTTCCAATGGGAAACCCAGATAGTGTCTCCAACCCGGATGATCTTCCGCGCAAAGCCGCTTTCTTAACTATATTGCTGCTAGTAATCATGAGACTGGTACCCGTTCAAGGGTCTATTTTAGTACAGGCTAAAGAAACAAAGGTTACAGCCATGGAAGGGATGGATGTTCAATTAACTTGTGTTATGTTTCACAGCCAGAAAGTTGAGGCCGGTGAAGTTATTGCAATATGGCAACGGGGGGCTGAAAGAAGCCGAGGCAAGATAGAAGTCGGTTGGGATCAGGATAAACAACAAGGAAACACGGTACTGAATCTTACTAAGGTAACCACAAACGATACGGGAGAATATACATGTTTGGTCAAAATACGGGATAGTTTTGATTACAAAAGAGTGAGTATGAGTGTTTTGCCATGGACAAGGGATCGTGCTGGGAGGAAGCAAAATAGGGAACTGACCTGGGACAGAGTAGAGGACGGGACGAGCTGGTGGGAGAAGGGAGGCAAAGGTTGTGGGTGGTTGAATGTCGCTAATCCTAGAATAGGGAATGCATGGTGGAGGCATGACAGAATGATGTCATCCTCACAGGGACACGGTGGAAGGAGAAGACGGGAGGCTAATGATACAATAGAACGAAATGCTGAGCAGGAAAACCTAGTGGTAGGATTAATTAGGGATTTTGGGATCATGCAGAACGTGACTAAAATAACAGCTTGTCTGCCATTACCACAGGCTGCAGGTGAACCAATTCCCTGGGGAATAATACCGGTAACCAAAATGCCTGAATCATTCAAGAATGTTTCATGGTCCTGCCAGTCAGTTCCTAAACAAGTAGAGGTATGGAGGGATTTGTGCATGACCATTCGGGCTATGACTAAAGAGGAATGTGAAATGAAACCAAATCATTTTGGTTGGATTCAAAATACCAGGAGGTGTTTGATTGCAACCCCAGTAGATGAGCCATGCAATACAGTACGAATAAGAACAAAATCCCAACGAAATGAGATGAGTTGTCAGAATATCACACAGAATTTTGATACCTGGAAAAGTTGGAAGACATTGTGGGGACCCAGTGTTTTGGAACACTATAGTTACCTTGGGGAAGTACAATGGTGCATCCAATGGTCAGGGGTAAAGAATCAGTCACATTATAGGGCCATCATCACGTCTACATCTTCCCGAGAGTTCAGACCGCAGAAAGAGGATTGGAATTGTACTGAGGTTTTTACATGTGATACACCGGAAGACCGAATTGGATTGGTACCGGTGAAAATGGCATTAAAATGAGGATGTGAGTGTAGGGGGTATAATCACACGGTTAGCAGAGACTCCATGGATGGACCTATAGATTGCAGATATACTACAGTGCACAGTCCTGGAAATCTAGTCTGGGTGTTGGGACACGGACAGTGGACCACACATTTATCTTTAGATGGATCAGTAACACAAATTACCCTAGGGGTTCCCACATTGTGTCCATACTGGAAGCAGAATAGATTGATTCAAAGGAAAGGACTCAAAAAGAGGGAAGAATCCCTAGAGGAGCAGTGGCATGAACCTGGCACAGGAGTACAATTTGGGTGGATATTAGAGTCATTATTCCCTCCGATAGCAACATATCGAAATAGGGAAATGCTCAACAACTTGTTAGGACAGACAGAAAGATTGGCAGCAGCTACTAAGAAGGGATTTAAAGATCTAAATTTGCAATTGCAAGCTACATCAAGAATGACCTTACAAAACAGAATGGCATTGGATTTGCTACTGTTAAAAGAACATGGAGTTTGTGGTTACCTGAGTAGGAGAGTAGATCATTGCTGTGTACACATTCCAAATGTTACACTTGAAGTGGAGAAAGATATTTCCCAATTGGCAGAAGTGGAAACAAAAACCAAGGAAATTGAAAGGGAAGCACAGCATAATTAGATAGGAGCAGTATTTGATTCTTTGGGGCTTCACCTGTCTGGCTGGATTACTTCCGTTATACAGTATGTACTAATGCTTTTAGTATTTTTGGTGACTATATGGATTGTATATAGATGTCTTTTAGGTGTGATTGAAAAGGAAAAGAAGCGATCTATCCGGTTGCTGAAGGTGATGACCCGTGAGCGGCAGAACGAAGAACATCCCCCACCTTGCTATGAAGATGTTACTGTCAATACCGTTGGTTGAGCATCCTTGCAGCAGGACTGAAGGATGCTCAAAAGGGGGGAAATGTTGGAAAAGAAATGAAATTTAGCAAAATGTTTTATTATAGTTTAGTTATGAGTTTTGTGTGAATTGGTTTGTAAAAATAATTTTGTAGCCGTTGATATTGTGTGATTGAGTTTTGTGTAACCCTGGCAAGTAGCTTTAGAAACCTAATAAACATTAAGCCAGGGTAGGAGAGTAAGAAGACTAACCGGTTTGGGGATAGCATACAATAGGACAGGTAGAAGATTTATGATTTTGCTCGTGAACTAGGGAATGTATTACAAGGGTCCGTAGTTTGGCGAAGGGCCACTGTTTCTTGGAGACTTTGCGAAGGGCCACTGTTTCTTGGAGACTTTGTCATGAATTGCTTGTGTATAAAAGGAAAACACCCATGTGTGAATTTTGGGGTTCTGTTTTTGGGGACGCTAGTCCGCAGGCCCCCGGGCCCTTCAATAAAGCGCCGCACAAAACTTATCCGAGTTTTGTGTCCTTTATCATTCGGGCAACAGTTCCTTAAAATCCACGCCGCGCCGGATGGTTCCCAGACCCAAGGGGGCACCAGTGCCGAGTCGGGCCGTTTTGATAGAGCCAAATTGCTCCTGCAATCTGCCAGCCAGAAGATGGGCAGGTCAGTTTTACTTCCAGGGAAAAGTGCCGTAGTTTGTGTTTGGGGACCTTGGCTGGCAGTGGCCCCCTGGCTCCTGAAAATCCACGATACGCAGGATGGTTCCAAGATGAAAGGTGGCACCAGTGCCAAGTCGGGCTGGTTTGATAGTACCGAGTGGCTCCTGCAATCTGCCAGCCAGAAGGCGGGCCGCTGAGATTTTCTTCCAGGGAAAAGGGCCGTGGTATGTGTTTGGGGCCCTGTGGCTGAGAGTGGCCGGCTGGCTTCTGAAAATCCATGACACGCAGGATGGTTCCCAGATGAAAGGTGGCACCAGTGCCGAGTCGGGCTGCTTTGATAGAGCCAAGTGGCTCCTGCAATCTGCCAGCCAGAAGATGGGCAGGTCAGTTTTACTTACAGGGAAAGGTCCATAGATTTTGTTTGGGGGCCTGTGGCTGGGAGTGGCCGGCTGGCTCCTGAAAATCCACGATATGCAGGATGGTTCCCAGATGAAAGGTGGCACCACTGCCGAGTCGGGCTGCTTTGATAGAGCCAAGTGGCTCCTGCAATCTGCCAGCCAGAAGAGGGGTGGGTGAGTTTTGTTTGCCAGAGAAAATGGCCGTGGTTTTTTTTCCGGGGCCTGTGGCCTGGAATGGCCGGCTGGTTCCTTAACATCCACGCCGCGCCGGATGGTTCCAAGATGAAAGGTGGCACCAGTGCCGAGTAGGGCTGATTTGATAGTACCGAGTGGCTCCTGCAATCTGCCAGCCAGAAGGCGGGCCGCTGAGATTTTCGTCCAGGGAAAAGGGCAGTGGTATGTGTTTGGGGCCCTGTGGCTGAGAGTAGCCGTCTGGCTCCTGAAAATCCACGATACGCAGGATGGTTCCCCGATGAAAGGTGGCACCAGTGCCGAGTCGGCCTGTTTTGATAGAGCCAAGTGGCTCCTGCAATCTGCCAGCCAGAAGCGGAATGGGTGAGTTTTATTTGCCAGGGAAAAGGGCCCAGGTTTGTTTTCCGGGACCTGTGGCCTGGAATGGCCGGCTGGCGGCTTAAAATGCACGCCGCGCTGGATGGTTCTCAGACCCAAGGGGGAACCTGTGCCTAGTCGGATTGGTTTGATAGAACCAAGTGGCTCCTGCAATCTGCCAGCCAGAAGATGGGCAGGTCAGTTTTACTTCCAGGGAAAAGGGCCGTTGTTTCTGTTTCGGAGCCTGTGGCTGGGAGTGGCCGCCTGGCTCCTGAAAATCCACGATATGCAGGATGGTTCCCAGATGAAAGGTGGCACCAGTGCCGAGTCGGGCTGGTTTGATAGTACCAAGTGGCTCCTGCAATCTGCCAGCCAGAAGATGGGCAGGTCAGTTTTACTTGCAGGGAAAAGGGCCGTAATTTGTGTTTGGGGGCCTGTGGCTGGGAGTGGCCGGCTGGCTCCTGAAAATCCACAATATGCAGGATGGTTCCCACACCCAATTTAGAACCACTGCCAAGTCGGGCTGGTTTGATAGAGCCATGTGGCTCCTGCAATATGCCAGCCAGAAGATGGGCAGGTCAGTTTTACCTCCAGGGAAAAGGGCCGTAGTTTGTGTTTGGGGGCCTGTGGCTGGGAGCGGCCAGCTGGCTCGTGAAAATTCACGTTACGCAAGATGTTTCGCACATGAAAGGAGACACCAGTGCCGAGTCGGGCTGGTTTGATAGAGCCAAGGGTCTCCTGCAATCTGCCAGCCAGAAGCGGGGTGGGTGATTTTTTTTTGCCAGGGAAACGGGCAGTGGTTTGTTATTGGGGGCCTGTGGCCTGGAATGTCCGTCTGGCACCTTAAAACCCACGCAGCGCAGAATGATTCCCTGGCACAAGGGGACACCATTGCCGAGTCGGGTTGGTTTGATAGAGCCAAGTGGCTCCTGCAATCTGCCAGCCAGAAGATGGGCAGGTCAGTTTTACTTCCAGGGAAAAGGGCCGTAGTTTGTGTTTGGGGGCCTGTGGCTGGGAGCGGCCAGCTGGCTCGTGAAAATTCACGTTACGCAAGATGTTTCGCACATGAAAGGAGGCACCAGTGCCGAGTCGGGCTGGTTTGATAGAGCCAAGTGGCTCCTGCAATCTGCCAGCCAGAAGATGGGCAGGTGTCGACGGAAGGAGACCAGGACATCAGGTTGATCATCACAGGCCCAATTTTATTGATCAGCACAGCGGGTTAAATACAGTTCGTAATTAACTTCATGCATATTGCAAAAGTTGAGCTCAGGATTGGTTAGTTACATATCAGCAGTTACACCTACTTTTACATTCCTATGGTCCTACTTTTGATACTTTCTACATATTCTTAGGAGATATTCAGGACTAATCTCTACTCCCTTTCTCCATGTTGCAGCAAGGCCACTGATTGCAAGCTGCTGACATCTCCTTTCAGCTTGCTGACTGCTGATTTCTCAGCTTGACCAGTGGCAATATGTCAGCATGGCCTTTCTCAGCTAACCAACTATTAATAAAGCTCTCCACATTAAAGCTCTCCACATTTCCCCCGTTTTCTTCCTGTGCAAGGAAATTAGCTTGCCAGGTTTTTGCTATTGTACGGCTGACCATGTTTTGAATGCAATTAAAAACACAAGGCAAAATCAGCAAAAACAGTAAAATTACACCCAGCAGTCCTATAGCATAGATCACAAGGTTTCTTAGCCACGGTCCAAGTCCTAAACTTTTAAGCCATTCGTCAATTCCAAAACCTTCTTCTTCCTTCAGATTGTGAAGTCCCTGTTGCAGTTCTTTTATCTTACTGTGAATGGACACCGAATGGTCAGACAGATTCATGCAACACATTCCCTCAAATTCTTCACATCCATGTCCTTGTGCTAAAAGCAAAAAATCTATGGCAGCTCTATTTTGCAAAACAGCATGGTTAACACTCTGCACATCTGTGGTTAGCATGTCTAGGATTTGTGATGTCTTGTTCAGTTCACTCTTTGCCCAGCACCCTAATTGCTTTGCTAAATTCATAGCCTTATTGGCAGATCCTCCCGGCAAGATAGTTGAAACAACCACCTGTTTGAATGTGCCCCAAAACTGTGGATCTCCTATCCTGCTGCAGTCTAAGTCATGTACACTACGTCTCTTTCTGTTTGAATTTTGACTCAGCTGCATTAGCAAGGACACATTAGGATGAAACAATGACAGTTTACCCAAATAACAGGGTCCACCCTGTGGTCTAGCTGGAATGCCATTCCACGCCCTGTCTCCGCAAATTAAAAATATTCCTGTGGGTAATTTCATTGGGGCAGTGATCTTTGTGCTGTTACATTTACTGTAATGCTGCGGAGAGATTTCACTCACATTCAGGAATGAATCTAGGGTGGCCCATGTTTCTTGTGGTCGGTTTGAAGACTTAAAGCTAAACCATCCACCATCTGTAGTGTTAGACAAACTGGCGTTTGCACTGCCAAAAAGGTCCAATTCCTCAGGAGGAGAATGCAAAGAGGTGTTGAGTGATTGGATCAGTAAACATTGACGATAGCCATCACTCTGACCTGCAGTATATCCTTGTTGCTCTGGCAATTTAATGTTTGACATGCTAGGCATACATAAGGTCTGATTTTTTATCAAACTGCAAAATTCTCCAGGAGACCATACCGGAAGTCCCACTAGGCACGTTCGAAATGGGTTAGTGACTCCTCCAAGACTAAGACAAAGTGATGATTGGTTGATTTGGTTAGCAAGTGTTACCCATAAATTTTTTCTTGGCTGACTAAAACGTGTTATTTCTACTGCTTCACCTATTACAGCATTAAGCAATATAACAAGAACAAACCTCATTTTTTGTGAGATAAGTTTGAAGGCAAGTTAGCTTTACCCCTTTTTGCCTTCTTTTTCTTATCTATCTTCAAACTTGCTGCTCCTATTGATACTGGTCCTGTCACTCGCAAACTCAATTTCTGCAATTCTTCAATGCAGTGGTCTAGTGCCCTTTCAGGATTCCCCGTGAAGGGTCCTACAACTGAGCACTGTGTTAAAGGTACTACTTTTCTACACCTTACAGAGATTATGCGCGATTTACTCTGAATCTCAGTTCTCCTCTCAAAACATTGTACTTCCCATCGATAATAAGCAAGAATTTTTTGTTCAGGAGACTCATAAAGACGTAAAGCTTCATACGCATTTATCCCTGTTTGTCTCCTTAATTCAAGTTGCCAATTCTCTCTCCTCCGCTGCTCAAAATAACAAGGGTGACACCACAAATCACACATTAACGATTGTTCTAACCAAAAAATTCTATCACAACCCCCACAAAGCAGGGCTACCCAAGCAGCACAATGTGGATCGTGACAGGCATAGCAATGTTCTTTTGATGGATTTGTTAAACGAAAAGTTGATAATGATTCAGCAAAATCAACCAGTTCCTGGATTGTCCAACAGTAGGGTGACAGTGCTATGTGCTCCACTCCCGAGTATCCCCTCAGCCGTATCAGTAGCGGTCGAAGGACCAAAAGCAGTTTCTTCTTCAGTCGCTCCTTGTCCTCCTCCGTGAGGTGGTCCACCAAGCGTTGCATCAGAAGCAGGTTTAGTCCACTTAGCAGGCACCCACAGAGGCCCTGTAGGTGAGGAAACACAAAGATATCCCCGACCCCAATATAACACTTTTGCAGGTTTCTCCCATAATCCTGTACTGGGGTTCTTATACCTAACCCAGACCTCTGTTTCCCTAGTATTTTCCTGACCTGACCTTGGATGATGCTTGATTGCAGGAGGGGCATCATCTTCCCCAAAAATACATAAATGATTAATTACATACAACACCTTAGCCAAACATGCTTGTGGATCTCTCAAATCCTGATGTTTTTCAATATATTGCTTAAGGGTACCGTTTGCTCTTTCCACTATTGCCTGTCCGGTAGGGGAGTGTGGAATACCTGTCACATGCTTAACCGACCACTGATTCAGAAATTTTTGAACTCTAGCACTCACATAAGCTGGAGCATTATCTGTTTTAATACTTTTTGGAACTCCCATGACAGCGAAGCAACTTAACAGGTGTCTGATAACATGTATAGCTTTCTCTCCTGCTTGAGCTGTAGCCCATATATAATGACTATACGTGTCTATAGTGACGTGCACACATTTGACTTTACCAAATCTGGCAATATGTGTAACATCCATTTGCCATTTTTCATTTATTTCTAAACCCCGAGGATTAACTCCAATGCCTAAGCCTATTCCACTATTGTGATAACTACATGTTGGACATGCTCTAACAATAGCTTTGGCTTCTGACAAACTCAATTCAAATTGTTTTGCTAATCCTTTTGCATTTTGATGATATCTACTATGTGCTTCTCTGGCCAATGTATGCTTATCAATAGGACAAGTGTTATCAATGGGTAGAGTAACCAATTTATCTGCACGTTCATTTCCTTCTCCTAAACCTTCAGACCATTTATGGCTCCTGATATGAATCACAGAATACGCTGCATTTCTTTCCCGTAGAGCTTTCCTTAATTGTACCAACAACTCATACAATCGTTTATTATTCACTTCCTTAATTGCTGCTTCCTCTATTCGTTTGGCTACTCCTGCAACATACATAGAGTCTGTAACCACATTTAAAGGTCCCTGTAAGTTGGATACTGCCCATACTACTGCCAACAATTCCAAAGTTTGTAAACTATCCGCAGGGTCTGCTGTAATGATTTGATGTTTCCATTGTCCTTTTTCTTGCCAAGTGACAGCAGCACGCCTTGACTTCTTTCCTGCATCAGTAAAGGCTGTAATAGCTCCTTCTATAGGGCGTTCTTCTCTCAAGGGTCGAGTAATCCAGTTCCATTCTGTCATCCATTGCAAAACTCTAGGCACTAATTTGCTGGTATCCACTTTTGCAGATGATGTCAATAATGCTTCCTGTAAATCCTTTGAGTTGATCAGGTACCAGTCCAAGGTTTCTTTTTCCATAGGCAGTCTAATGGTAGCAGGTTCTCTACCATCCACTTCAAGAATTCTGAGACGCCCCTTTTTGATTAATGCAGCCAATTGTTCAATTTTTGAACATATTGTTTTCTTATGCTGTAATGGTGGAGACAACCATTCCAACACCTGTATCTCCCCCGTTTTCTCCTGTTGTTGAGAGAGAGCACCAAGCAGGTGGCAAGGGCTATTCCAGATAGTAAGGTCAATAGGGTGGTCGAGTTGTCGACGAGACACGTACCCCTGTTGTACACAGTCACTGATTTGTTGCAAGGCAAGACGATGCTCCTGTGTCAGGCATACAGGAGTAGTAGGGTCAACACCCTTTAATAAAGGCCGCAGGGTTTCTAACAAATGATTCGGTATTCCCACAATAGGCTTTAGCCACTGTAAGTCCCCCAGTAATTTCTGTGCATCATGTAGAGTCTTAATGTCCAGTTGTAACTCCAATTTTTGAGGTATCACTTTTTGATCCATCAAAGTCCATCCCAAATATTTCCAGGGCTTTGTAGTTTGAATTTTCTCTGAAGCAATATCAAGTGAATATGAAGCAAGGGTATTTCTAATAATGTCAATCTGCAAAGAGGAAAATGGTTGTTGCTGTGCAAACAAGATATCATCCATATAATGGTATATTATAGTTGCTGGCCACCTGCGACGTAGTGGCTGTAATGCTGCATCAACATAAAGCTGACATAAAGTCGGGGAATTCCGCATGCCCTGTGGCAAACAAATCCATTCAAATCTTTTATCTGGTTCTCCACGATTTATTGCTGGTAAAGTAAAGGCAAATCTTTTTGCATCATTAGGATGCAGGGCAATGGTGAAGAAACAGTCCCTTAAGTCGATGATTAAGAGTGGCCAATGTTCTGGAATCATAGCTGGATTAGGAAGACCAGGCTGTAAGGCCCCCATAGGTTCCATTTGATCATTTACAGCCCGCAAATCATGTATTAAACGATATTTCCCTGATTTCTTTTTGATCACAAAAATAGGTGTATTCCAGGGGCTCGTGGAAAGTCGTAAATGTCCCTTTGAATATTGTTCCTCCACTAATTCATGAGCATGCATAAGGTTTTCCCCTTTTAGAGGCCATTGCTTAACCATCACCGGTGTATCTGTTTTCCAGGTGAGTGGAATGGGGAAAGTCCAAGCAATGGCAATTACCCCAAAGGGTGCTGATTAGTTAACACCACTCCCAGTTGCGTTAAAATGTCCCTTCCAATTAGGCAGGAGACTGTAGGAGGCAGTTGCACAATTGAAAACACAGCAGATATTTGTTGATCTTCAATGGACACAGACAAAGAGGGCGACCTGCTTGCCAATGTAAATCCTCCTACTCCGGTGAGCATGTTTGCTGATGGGAATAGAGGCCAATGCTGTGGCCATGCCTCTGGAGAAATAATGCTGGTATCTGCTCCTGTATCCAATAATCCATAAAGGGTTATGCTTTCATGCCCATAAGTAACTGTGACCTTTTGCTTTGGTCTGTTTTGTAAATCCACAGTTAAAAGTGTAACACCAGTGGAGCCAAAACCCTTTTCATCCCGTGCTTGTTCAGTAAATGGTTGTATTCCAGAGGTCATTTGTGATAGTGGTATCAATTGTGCAATACGTTGTCCTTTTGTAATTTTAATTGGAGGATAGAGGGTGTAAGCCATGATTTGTATTTCCCCTGTAAAGTCTGCATCAATAACTCCAGGCAAAACAAATAATCCCAACATAGTTGTAGAAGAGCGTCCTAATAATAATGCTCCACATGTTTGTCCATTTAATATAAGAGGACCCTTTACTCCAGTTGGTATTTTCTCAGGAAGATTGGTCATTATTATTACTTCTATTGCGGCAGATAAGTCCAAACCGAGGCTCCCTGTTGTTGCGGGTTGCAGGCAGGAGGTGGCTGCGATGTCGCGGCAGCTGGTGCCGGTGTCTCCGATGTCACGGCAGCTACTTGTGTCTGGGCGCGGCCCCCGTGAAACGCGCTCTGCTGACAGTTTCCCGACCGCCGTCTACAAGCTGTGGTGTTGTGGGAGCTGGATCGGCAGTGTTGACACCATATACCAGTTGCTCTGCAGGCTCGGCGTGTGTGTCCCTCAGAGCCGCACCGGTAGCACTTGAGAAATGGCTTTGAACCTCCTTGCGTGAATGAGCCGCTTCGGAGAGGAGCAAGGGCAGCTAACACCTGATTCTGAGCAGCTAACACCTGATTCTGATTAGACTCTGCCTGCTTTTGTAACCCCAATCCTAACTCCTTTATAGCATCTACTAGAAATGCCTGTGAAGCAGTTGGCATTAATGCCATTCGCTCTAATGCTTCCTCAATGGTCCAATTTGCTCCCAAAGTAGATAGTACTCTTTGGGTTGCTGGATTACTATTTTGAAGGGCACACTGCTTCAATATCGCCCCTTTAAGAAAGTCTGCCACACCGGCCCGATCTATAGCAGCAGCCGCCCTATCGATAAAATTTCCGAATGACTCTTCTCTACCTTGCTTAATACCCATATAAATTGGTAATCCCCCTGGCTCTTTAACCATATCTATCGCTGCACGCATCAATCTCATAGTCTCTCTAAGCTTATCTGGTCCCAATATCATCTGTGCCTCTGTACGCAGAAATGCTCCTAATCCCATAAGTTCATCCACTGTCACTCCATGCAATGGATCTCCCGGAGCCCGTTGTACAGCAACTGACTCATTTACTAATGCTTGCCAATGTGCATTAAACAATAATTGTTGATGCTGAGTAAATATTAAACGCACTATCCCTTTTAAGTCATTTGGGCATAAAATCTGAGTGTTAAAGATATAATCTAACATTTGCTTAACAGGTTCACTTTTTACACCAAACTGACTAACTGTAGAACGTAGCTGAGCTAACAACTTCCAATCTAAGGCAGAATATGCTGCCACATTATGCATTAAATTCCCCTGTGCATCATATTGTGGTGTATAAGTAACCGGACATGCAAGACTAGAAGCTATTTCTACGGCTTCACTATCTCCCATTTGCATCACCTCTTTTGCCAAAGCAGACCAAGCTTCCCTCCTTTGTTTAGCCATTTCCCCCCAGAGATCACGGTGTGCCCCTGGGATGGGAGCTGGCTCTTTGGAGGTGCTATGCTGCTGGCATTTTAGTGCAGGCGCCGAATTTTCGCATTGGGAAGGCAGTAAAGCAGAGGCTGGCTCGCGAGGGGGAAACGACCCCCCCGCTGGAGCTGTCAGTGAAGCCGGGGCCGGCTCGAAAGAAGCCGGCTCACGCGGGGGAAGCAGCCCCCCCGCAGCTGCAACCGGAGTTTGCTCAGGCAAAGCCGGCGCGTGCGGGGGAAGGAGCCCCCCTCCCGCCGAAGCTGAAACCGGAGCACGCTCGAGCAGAGCCGGCTCGCGCGGGGGAAGGGACCCCCCCGCTGGAGCTGTAACCGGAGCCGGCCTGCTCGGGGGTAGCGGCGGAGGCAAAGCCGGCGACGGAGGCAGAGCTGGCTTGCCCCCCCCACCATCCGACCCGCCTGAAGCCGGCTGTGGAGGCAAAGCTGGCTTGCTTTTACCTCCCCCACCCGGCTCGCCTTCCCCCTCAGGCAAGGGAGGCGCAGACGGTTTCGCACTTTCTAAAAGCATGTCCTCAACACCACTATGCTGGGGATTTTTAGGCATAAGTATCTTAGTTACAGAAGGTGCTAAAGGGTCATCCTCACGACCATATCCTATATTCCTCTTATGAGCTTCTGTAGCCCTTTCTGCTGCCTTTCTCTCAGAGACCTGCTGAAGCAATGCATTATACACTACCCGCCATAATTTCCCAAACTTTTTAGCTGATTTATCCCCATCTAACACAGAGTCCATTAACACCTCTCCAAAATTTTTCCACTCTGAAAGCTAATGTACTGTATGTGGGTTAGTAAACATACCTATAGAATGACCATAAGCTAACAACCCCGGTAATTCCTTTTTTAAATCTATCTCTTTTACCCCTCGCTTTTCTAAATATGAGGAGAATAAATCATATGCCGCTTGCCTATCCATACCTATTCAGCGCGCGCTGTCGCAGCTCCAGACTTCGGCGGCACGTAGGTGGCTTGAGTCACGGATGTGAACCTCAAGGGTGCTTTTTATAAATAATCCAGTCTTTGTAAATAATCCGGCACCGTCCCGCTGCTAGGACCCCCACCCAACTTCCGGACCGTGGCGAGTTCCCTTTTTTCTTTGTAATCCGAGAAAAAAGGACAGGGGTTCAACGTTGCCGCATCGTTGCCCGCAGCGCTGCCCGCATTCTCCACCATTTGTCGACGGAAGGAGACCAGGACATCAGGTTGATCATCACAGGCCCAATTTTATTGATCAGCACAGCGGGTTAAATACAGTTCGTAATTAACTTCATGCATATTGCAAAAGTTGAGCTCAGGATTGGTTAGTTACATATCAGCAGTTACACCTACTTTTACATTCCTATGGTCCTACTTTTGATACTTTCTACATATTCTTAGGAGATATTCAGGACTAATCTCTACTCCCTTTCTCCATGTTGCAGCAAGGCCACTGATTGCAAGCTGCTGACATCTCCTTTCAGCTTGCTGACTGCTGATTTCTCAGCTTGACCAGTGGCAATATGTCAGCATGGCCTTTCTCAGCTAACCAACTATTAATAAAGCTCTCCACATAAAAGCTCTCCACAGGCAGGTGAGTTTTACTTCCAGGGAAAAGGGCCGGTAGGTTGTGTTTGGGGGCCGGTGGCTGGGAGTGGCCGGATGGCTCCTGAAAATCCACGATACGCAGGATGGTTCCCAGATGAAAGGTGGCACCAGTGCCGAGTCGGGCTGTTTTGATAGAGCCAAGTGTCTCCTGCAATCTGAAAGCCAGAAGATGGGCAGGTCAGTTTTACTTCCAGGGAAAAGCGCCGTAGTTTGTGTTTGGGGACCTTGGCAGACAGTGGCCTGCTGCCTCCTGAAAATCCATGATACGCAGGATGGTTCCAAGATGAAAGGTGGCATCAGTGCCAAGTCGGGCTGGTTTGATTGTACCGAGTGGCTCCTGCAATCTGCCAGCCAGAAGGCGGGCCGCTGAGGTTTTCTTCCAGGGAAAAGGGCCGTGGTATGTGTTTGGGGCCCTGTGGCTGTGAGTGGCCGGCTGGCTCCTGAAAATCCACGACACGCAGGATGGTTCCCAGATGAAAGGTGGCACCAGTGCCGAGTCGGGCTGTTTTGATAGAGCCAAGTGGCTCCTGCAATCTGCCAGCCAGAAGATGGGCAGGTCAGTTTTACTTCCAGGGAAAAGGGCCGGTAGTTTGTGTTGGGGGATTGGGGCTGGCAGTGGCCGGCTGGCTCCTGAAAATCCACGATATGCAGGATGGCTCCCAAATGAAAAATGGCACCATTGCCAAGTCTGGCTGGATTGATAGAGGCAAGTGGCTCCTGTAATCTGCCAGCCAGAAGATGGGCAGGTCAGTTTTACTTCCTGGGAAAAGGGCTGTAGTTTGTTTTGGGGTCCTGTGGCTGGGAGTTGCCGGCTGGCTCCTGAAAATCCACGGTACGCAGGATGGTTCCCCGATGAAAGGTGGCACCAGTGCCGAGTCGGCCTGTTTTGATAGAGCCAAGTGGCTCCTGCAATCTGCCAGCCAGAAGCGGGTTGAGTGAGTTTTGTTTGCCAGAGATAAGGGCCGTGGTTTGTTTTCCGGGGCCTGTGGCCTGGAATGGCCGGCTGGCTCCTTAAAATCCCCTCCGCGCAGGATGGTTCCCTAACGCAAGGGGGCACCAGTGCCGAGTCAGGCTGGTTTGATAGAGCCAAGTGGCTCCTGCAATCTGCCAGCCAGAAGATGGGCAGGTCAGTTTACTTCAGGAATAAAGTCCGTAGTCTGTGTTTGGGGCCCTGTGGCTGGGAGTGGCCGGCTGGTGGCTTAAAATCCACGCCGCGCTGGATGGTTCCCAGACCCAAGGGGGAACCAGTGCCTAGTCGGATTGGTTTGATAGTACCAAGTGGCTCCTGCAATCTGCCAGCCAGAAGATGGGCGGGTCAGTTTTACTTGCAGGGAAAAGGGCCGTAGTTTGTGTTTGGGGCCCTGTGGCTGGGAGTGGCCGGCTGGCTCCTGAAAATCCACAATATGCAGGATGGTTCCCAGATGAAAGGTGGCACCAGTGCCGAGTCGGGCTGGTTTGATAGTACCAAGTGGCTCCTGCAATCTGCCAGCCAGAAGATGGGCAGGTCAGTTTTACGTCCAGGGAATAGGGCCGTAGTTTCTGTTTGGGGGCCTGTGGCTGGGAGTGGCCGGACGGCTCCAGAAAATCCACGATACGCAGGTGGTTCCCGGATGAAAGGTGGCACCAGTGCCGAGTCGGGCTGGTTAGATAGAGCCAAGTGGCTCCTGCAATCTGCCAGCCAGAAGCGGGATGGGTGAGTTTTGTTTGCCAGGGAAAAGGGCCGTGGTTGTTTTCCGGGGCCTGTGGCCTGGAATGGCCGGCTGGCTCCTTAAAATCCACGCCGCGCTGGATGGTTCCCAGATGAAAGGGGGAACCAGAGCCGAGTCGGGTTGGTTTGATAGTACCAAGTGGCTCCTGCAATCTGCCAGCCAGAAGATGGGCAGGTCAGTTTTACTTCCAGGGAAAAGGGATGTAGTTTGTGTATAGGAGCCTGTGGCTGAGAGTGGCCGGCTGGCTCCTGAAAATCCACGATACGCAGGATGGTTCCCATATGAAAGGTGGCACCAGTGCCGAGTCGGGCTGTCTTTATAGAGCCAAGTGGCTCCTACAATCTGCCAGCCAGAAGATGGGCAGGTCAGTATTACTTCCAGGGAAAAGGGCCGGTAGATTGTGTTAGGGGGCCTGCGGCTGGGAGTGGCCTGCTGGCGGCTTAAAATCCACGCCGCGCAGGATGGTTCGCAGACCCAAGTTGGAACCACTGCCAAGTCGGGCTGGTTTGATAGAGCCAAGTGGCTCCTGCAATCTGCCAGCCAGAAGATGGGCATGTCAGTTTTACTTCCAGGGAAAAGGGCCGTAGTTTGTGTTTGGGGGCCTGTGGCTGGGAGTGGCCGGCTGGCTCCTGAAAATCTACGTTACGCAGGATGGCTACCAAATGAAAAATTGCACCAGTGCCAAGTTGGACTGGTTTGATAGTACCAAGTGGCTCCTGCAATCTGCCAGCCAGAAGATGGGCAGGTCAGTTTACTTACAGGGAAAGGGCCATTATTTTTGTTAGGGGGTCTGTGGCTGGGAGTGGCCGGCTGGCTCCTGAAAATCCACGATACGCAGGATGGTTCCCAGATGAAAGGTGGCACCAGTGCCGAGTCGGGCTGGTTTGATAGAGCCAAGTGGCTCCTGCAATCTGCCAGCCAGAAGCGGGATGGGTGAGTTTTGTTTGCCAGAGAAAAAGGCCGTGGTTTTTTTTCCGGGGCCTGTGGCCTGGAATGGCCGGCTGGTTCCTTAAAATCCACGCCGCGCTGGATGGTTCCCAGACCCAAGGGGGCACCAGTGCCGAGTCGGGCAGTTTTGATAGAGCCAAATTGCTCCTGCAATCTGCCAGCCAGAAGATGGGCAGGTCACTTTTACTTCCAGGGAAAAGGGCCGTAGTTTGTGTTTGGGGACCTTGGCTGGCCGTGGCCCGCTGGCTCCTGAAAATCCACGATACGCAGGATGGTTCCAAGATGAAAGGTGGCACCAGTGCCAAGTCGGGCTGGTTTGATAGTACCGAGTGGCTCCTGCAATCTGCCAGCCAGAAGGCGGGCCGCTGAGATTTTCTTCCAGGGAAAAGGGCCGTGGTATGTGTTTGGGGCCCTGTGGCTGAGAGTGGCCGGCTGGCTTCTGAAAATCCATGACACGCAGGATGGTTCCCAGATGAAAGGTGGCACCAGTGCCGAGTCGGGCTGGTTTGATAGAGCCAAGTGGCTCCTGCGATCTGCCAGGCAGAAGATGGGCAGGTCAGTTTTACTTCCAGGGAAAAGGCCCGGTAGTTTGTGTTTGGGAGCCTGAGGCTGGGAGTGGCCGGCTTGCTCCTGAAAATCCACGACACGCAGGATGATTGCCAGACCCAAGTTGGCACCACAGCCAAGTTGGGCTGGTTTGATAGAGCCAAGTGGCTCCTGCAATCTGCCAGCCAGAAGCGGGGCGGGTCAGTTCTGTTTGCCAGGGAAAAGGGCCGTGGTTTGTGTTTGGGGGCCTGTGGCTGGGAGTGGCCGGCTGGCGGCTTAAAATCGACGTTACGCAGGATGGTTCCCAGATGTAAGGTGGCACCAGTGCCAAGTCGGGCTGGTTTGATAGAGCCATGTGGCTCCTGCAATATGCCAGCCAGAAGAAGGGCAGGTCAGTTTTACTTCCTGGGAAAAGGGCCGTAGTTTGTGTTTGGGGACCTTGGCAGACAGTGGCCTGCTGCCTCCTGAAAATCCACGATACGCAGGATGGTTCCAAGATGAAAGGTGGCATCAGTGCCAAGTCGGGCTGGTTTGATTGTACCGAGTGGCTCCTGCAACCTGCCAGCCTGAAGGCGGGCCGCTGAGGTTATCTTCCAGGGAAAAGGGCCGTGGTATGTGTTTGGGGCCCTGTGGCTGTGAGTGGCCAGCTGGCTCCTGAAAATCCACGACACGCAGGATGGTTCCCAGATGAAAGGTGGCACCAGTGCCGAGTCGGGCTCGTTTGATAGAGCCAAGTGGCTCCTGCAATCTGCCAGCCAGAAGATGGGCAGGTAAGTTTTACTTCCAGGGAAAAGGGCTGTAGTTTGTTTTGGGGTCCTGTGGCTGGGAGTTGCCGGCTGGCTCCTGAAAATCCACGATACGCAGGATGGTTCCCCGATGAAAGGTGGCACCAGTGCCGAGTCGGCCTGTTTTGATAGAGCCAAGTGGCTCCTGCAATCTGCCAGCCAGAAGCGGGTTGAGTGAGTTTTGTTTGCAAGGGAAAAGGGCCGTGGTTTGCTTTCCGGGGCCTGTGGCCTGGAATGGCCGGCTGGCTCCTTAACATCCCCTCCGCGCAGGATGGTTCCCAAACGCAAGGGGGCACCAGTGCCGAGTCAGGCTGGTTTGATAGAGCCAAGTGGCTCCTGCAATCTGCCAGCCAGAAGATGGGCAGGTCAGTTTACTTCAGGAATAAAGTCCGTAGTCTGTGTTTGGGGCCCGGTGGCTGGGAGTGGCCGGCTGGCGGCTTAAAATCCACGCTGCGCTGGATGGTTCCCAGACCCAAGGGGGAACCAGTGCCTAGTCGGATTGGTTTGATAGTACCAAGTGGCTCCTGCAATCTGCCAGCCAGAAGATGGGCAGGTCAGTTTTACTTCCTGGGAAAAGGGCCGTAGTTTGTGTTTGGGGGCCTGTGGCTGGGAGTGGCCGGCTGGCTCCTGAAAATCCACGATATGCAGGATGGTTCCCAGATGAAAGGTGGCACCAGTGCCGAGTCGGGCTGGTTTGATAGTACCAAGTGGCTCCTGCAATCTGCCAGCCAGAAGATGGGCAGGTCAGTTTTACGTCCAGGGAATAGGGCCGTAGTTTCTGTTTGGGGGCCTGTGGCTCGGAGCGTCCAGCTGGCTCCTGAAAATTCACTATACGCAAGATGGTTCCCATATGAAAGGAGGCACCAGTGCCGAGTCGGGCTTGTTTTATAGAGCCAAGGGTCTCCTGCAATCTGCCAGCCAGAAGCGGGGTGGGTGATTATTTTTTGCCACGGAAAAGGGCCGTGGTTAGTTTTTGGGGGCCTGTGGCCTGGAATGTCCGGCTGGCTCCTTAAAATCCACGCCGCGCAGGATGATTCCCTGACACAAGGGGACACCATTGCCGAGTCAGGTCGGTTTGATAGAGCCAAGTGGCTCCTGCAATCTGCCAGCCAGAAGATGGGCAGGTCAGTTTTACTTCCAGGGAAAAGGGCCGTAATTTGTGTTTGGGGGCCTGTGGCTGGGAGTGGCCTGCTGGCTTCTGAAAATCGGCGTTACGCAGGATGGTTCCCAGATGAAAGGTGGCACCAGTGCCGAGTCGGGCTGGTTTGACAGAGCCAAGTGGCTCCTGCAATCTGCCAGCCAGAAGATGGGCAGGTCAGTTTTACTTCCAGGGATAAGGGCCGTAGTTTGTGTTTGGGAGCCTGTGGCTGGGGGTGGCCGGCTGGCTCCTGAAAATCCACGACACGCAGGATGGTTCCCATATGAAAGGTGGCACCAGTGCGGAGTCGGGCTGTCTTTATAGAGCCAAGTGGCTCCTACAATCTGCCATCCAGAAGATGGGCAGGTCAGTATTACTTCCAGGGAAAAGGGCCGGTAGATTCTGTTTGGGGGCCTGAGGCTGGGAGTGGCCGGCTGGCGGCTTAAAATCCACGCCGCGCTGGATGGTTCCCAGACCCAAGGGGGAACCAGTGCCTAGTCGGATTGGTTTGATAGTACCAAGTGGCTCCTGCAATCTGCCAGCCAGAAGATGGGCAGGTCAGTTGTACTTCCTGGGAAAAGGGCCGTAGTTTGAGTTTGGGGCCCTGTGGCTGGGAGTGGCCGGCTGGCTCCTGAAAATCCACAATATGCAGGATGGTTCCCAGATGAAAGGTGGCACCAGTGCCGAGTCGGGCTGGTTTGATAGTACCAAGTGGCTCCTGCAATCTGCCAGCCAGAAGATGGGCGGGTCAGTTTTACGTCCAGGGAATAGGGCCGTAGTTTCTGTTTGGGGGCCTGTGGCTGGGAGTGGCCGGACGGCTCCAGAAAATCCACGATACGCAGGTGGTTCCCCGATGAAAGGTGGCACCAGTGCCGAGTCGGGCTGGTTAGATAGAGCCAAGTGGCTCCTGCAATCTGCCAGCCAGAAGCGGGATGGGTGAGTTTTGTTTGCCAGGGAAAAGGGCGGTGGTTGTTTTCCGGGGCCTGTGGCCTGGAATGGCCGGCTGGCTCCTTAAAATCGACGCCGCGCTGGATGGTTCCCAGATGAAAGGGGGAACCAGAGCCGAGTGGGGTTGGTTTGATAGTACCAAGTGGCTCCTGCAATCTGCCAGCCAGAAGATGGGCAGGTCAGTTTTACTTCCAGGGAAAAGGGCCGTAGTTTGTGTATAGGAGCCTGTGGCTGAGAGTGGCCGGCTGGCTCCTGAAAATCCACGATACGCAGGATGGTTCCCATATGAAAGGTGGCACCAGTGCCGAGTCGGGCTGTCTTTATAGAGCCAAGGGGCTCCTACAATCTGCCAGCCGGAAGATGGGCAGGTCAGTATTACTTCCAGGGAAAAGGGCCGGTAGATTGTGTTAGGGGGCCTGCGGCTGGGAGTGGCCTGCTGGCGGCTTAAAATCCACGCCGCGCAGGATGGTTCGCAGACCCAAGTTGGAACCACTGCCAAGTCGGGCTGGTTTGATAGAGCCAAGTGGCTCCTGCAATCTGCCAGCCAGAAGATGGGCATGTCAGTTTTACTTCCAGGGAAAAGGGCCGTAGTTTGTGTTTGGGGGCCTGTGGCTGGGAGTGGCCGGCTGGCTCCTGAAAATCTACGTTACGCAGGATGGCTACCAAATGAAAAATTGCACCAGTGCCAAGTTGGACTGGTTTGATAGTACCAAGTGGCTCCTGCAATCTGCCAGCCAGAAGATGGGCAGGTCAGTTTACTTACAGGGAAAGGGCCATTATTTTTGTTAGGGGGTCTGTGGCTGGGAGTGGCCGGCTGGCTCCTGAAAATCCACGATACGCAGGATGGTTCCCAGATGAAAGGTGGCACCAGTGCCGAGTCGGGCTGGTTTGATAGAGCCAAGTGGCTCCTGCAATCTGCCAGCCAGAAGCGGGATGGGTGAGTTTTGTTTGCCAGAGAAAAAGGCCGTGGTTTTTTTTCCGGGGCCTGTGGCCTGGAATGGCCGGCTGGTTCCTTAAAATCCACGCCGCGCCGGATGGTTCCCAGACCCAAGGGGGCACCAGTGCCGAGTCGGGCCGTTTTGATAGAGCCAAATTGCTCCTGCAATCTGCCAGCCAGAAGATGGGTAGGTCAGTTTTACTTCCAGGGAAAAGGGCCGTAGTTTGTGTTTGGGGACCTTGGCTGGCCGTGGCCCGCTGGCTCCTGAAAATCCACGATACGCAGGATGGTTCCAAGATGAAAGGTGGCACCAGTGCCAAGTCGGGCTGGTTTGATAGTACCGAGTGGCTCCTGCAATCTGCCAGCCAGAAGGCGGGCCGCTGAGATTTTCTTCCAGGGAAAAGGGCCGTGGTATGTGTTTGGGGCCCTGTGGCTGAGAGTGGCCGGCTGGCTTCTGAAAATCCATGACACGCAGGATGGTTCCCAGATGAAAGGTGGCACCAGTGCCGAGTCGGGCTGGTTTGATAGAGCCAAGTGGCTCCTGCGATCTGCCAGGCAGAAGATGGGCAGGTCAGTTTTACTTCCAGGGAAAAGGCCCGGTAGTTTGTGTTTGGGAGCCTGAGGCTGGGAGTGGCCGGCTTGCTCCTGAAAATCCACGACACGCAGGATGATTGCCAGACCCAAGTTGGCACCACAGCCAAGTTGGGCTGGTTTGATAGAGCCAAGTGGCTCCTGCAATCTGCCAGCCAGAAGCGGGGCGGGTCAGTTCTGTTTGCCAGGGAAAAGGGCCGTGGTTTGTGTTTGGGGGCCTGTGGCTGGGAGTGGCCGGCTGGCGGCTTAAAATCGACGTTACGCAGGATGGTTCCCAGATGTAAGGTGGCACCAGTGCCAAGTCGGGCTGGTTTGATAGAGCCATGTGGCTCCTGCAATATGCCAGCCAGAAGAAGGGCAGGTCAGTTTTACTTCCTGGGAAAAGGGCCGTAGTTTGTGTTTGGGGACCTTGGCAGACAGTGGCCTGCTGCCTCCTGAAAATCCACGATACGCAGGATGGTTCCAAGATGAAAGGTGGCATCAGTGCCAAGTCGGGCTGGTTTGATTGTACCGAGTGGCTCCTGCAATCTGCCAGCCTGAAGGCGGGCCGCTGAGGTTATCTTCCAGGGAAAAGGGCCGTGGTATGTGTTTGGGGCCCTGTGGCTGTGAGTGGCCAGCTGGCTCCTGAAAATCCACGACACGCAGGATGGTTCCCAGATGAAAGGTGGCACCAGTGCCGAGTCGGGCTCGTTTGATAGAGCCAAGTGGCTCCTGCAATCTGCCAGCCAGAAGATGGGCAGGTAAGTTTTACTTCCAGGGAAAAGGGCTGTAGTTTGTTTTGGGGTCCTGTGGCTGGGAGTTGCCGGCTGGCTCCTGAAAATCCACGATACGCAGGATGGTTCCCCGATGAAAGGTGGCACCAGTGCCAAGTCGGGATGGTTTGATAGAGCCAAGTGGCTCCTACGATCTGCCAGCCAGAAGATGGGCAGGTCAGTTTTACTTCCTGGGAAAAGGGCTGGTAGTATGTGTTTGCGAGCCTGAGGCTGGGAGTGGCCGGCTGGCTCCTGAAAATCCACGATACGCAGGATGGTTCCCAGATGAAAGGTGGCAGCAGTGCCGAGTCGGGCTGGTTTGATAGAGCCAAGTGGCTCCTGCAATCTGCCAGCCAGAAGCGGGGTGTGTAAGTTTTGTTTGCCAGAGAAAAAGGCCGTGGTTTTTTTTCCGGGGCCTGTGGCTTGGAATGGCCGGCTGGTTCCTTAAAATCCACGCCGCGCCGGATGGTTCCCAGACCCAAGGGGGCAACAGTGCCGAGTCTGGCCGTTTAGATAGAGCCAAATTGCTCCTGCAATCTGCCAGCCAGAAGATGGGCAGGTCGGCTTTACTTCCAGGGAAAAGGGCCGTAGTTTGTGTTTGGGGACCTTGGCTGGCAGTGGCCCGCTGGGTCCTGTAAATCCACGATACGCAGGATGGTTCCAAGATGAAAAGTGGCACCAGTGCCAAGTCGGGCTGGTTTGATAGTCCCGAGTGGCTCCTGCAATCTGCCAGCCAGAAGGCGGGCCGCTGAGATTTTCTTCCAGGGAAAAGGGCCGTGGTATGTGTTTGGGGCCCTGTGGCTGAGAGTGGCCGGCTGGCTTCTGAAAATCCATGACACGCAGGATGGTTCCCAGATGAAAGGTGGCACCAGTGCCGAGTCGGGCTGGTTTGATAGAGCCAAGTGGCTCCTGCGATCTGCCAGCCAGAAGATGGGCAGGTCAGTTTTACTTCCAGGGAAAAGGGCTGATAGTTTGTGTTTGGGAGCCTGAGGCTGGGAGTGGACGGCTTGCTCCTGAAAATCCACGACACGCAGGATGATTGCCAGACCCAAGTTGGCACCACTGCCAAGTCGGGCTGGTTTGATAGAGCCAAGTGGCTCCTGCAATCTGCCAGCCAGAAGCGGGGCGGGTCAGTTCTGTTTGCCAGGGAAAAGGGCCGTGGTTTGTGTTTGGGGGCCTGTGGCTGGAAGTGGCCGGCAGGCTCCTGAAAATCCACGATATGCAGGATGGCTCCCAAATGAAAAATGGCACCATTGCCAAGTCGGGCTGGATTGATAGAGGCAAGTGGCTCCTGCAATCTGCCAGGCAGAAGATGGGCAGGTCAGTTTTACCTCCTGGGAAAAGGGCCGTAGTTCGTGTTTAGGGGCCTGTGGCTGGGAGTTGCCGGCTGGCTCCTGAAAATTCACGATACGCAGGATGGTTCCCACACCCAATTTGGAACCACTGCCAAGTCGGGCTGGTTTGATAGAACCATGCGGCTCCTGCAATATTCCAGCCAGAAGATGGGCAGGTCAGTTTTACGTCCAGGGAAAAGGGCCGTAGTTTGTGTTTGGGGGCCTGTGGCTGGGAGCGGCCAGCTGGCTCCTGAAAATTCAGGATACGCAAGATGGTTCCCACATGAAAGGAGGCACCAGAGCCGACTCGGGCTGGTTTGATAGAGCCAAGGGTCTCCTAAAATCTGCCAGACAGAAGCGGGGTGCGTGATTTTTTTTTGCCAGGGAAAAGGGCCGTGGTTTGTTTTTGGGGGCCTGTGGCCTGGAATGGCCGGCTGGCGGCTTAAAATCCACGCCGCGCCGGATGTTTCCCAGTTGAAATGTGGCACCAGTGCCGAGTCGGGCTGGTTTGATAGAGCCAAGTGGCTCCTGCATTCTGCCAGCCCGAAAGCGGGCCGCTGCGATTTTCTTCCAGGGAAAAGGGCCGTGGTATGTGTTTGGGGCCCTGTGGCGGAGAGTGGCCGGCTGGCTCCTGAAAATCCACGATACGCAGGATGGTTCCCAGATGAAAGGTGGCACCAGTGCCGAGTCGGGCTGGTTTGATAGAGGCAAGTGGCTCCTTCAATCTGGCAGCCAGAGGATGGGCCCGTCAGTTTACTTCCAGGGAAAAGGGCCGGTAGTTTGTGTTTGGGGGCCTGTTGCTGGGAGTGGCCGGCTGACTTATGAAAATCGACGTTATGCAGGATGGTTCCCAGATGAAAGGTGGCAACAACGCCGAGTCGTCCTGGTTTGATAGAGCTAAGTGTCTCCTGCAATCTGCCAGCCAGAAGCGGGATGGGTGAGTTTTGTTTGCCAGGGAAAAGGGCCGTGGTTGTTTTCCGGGGCCTGTGGCCTGGAATGGCCGGCTGGCTCCTTAAAATCCACGCCGCGCTGGATGGTATCCAGATGAAAGGGGGAACCAGAGCCGAGTCGGGTTGGTTTGATAGTACCAAGTGGCTCCTGCAATCTGCCAGCCAGAAGATGGGCAGGTCAGTTTTACTTCCAGGGAAAAGGGATGTAGTTTGTGTATAGGAGCCTGTGGCTGAGAGTGGCCGGCTGGCTCCTGAAAATCCACGATACGCAGGATGGTTCCCATATGAAAGGTGGCACCAGTGCCGAGTCGGGCTGTCTTTATAGAGCCAAGTGGCTCCTACAATCTGCCAGCCAGAAGATGGGCAGGTCAGTATTACTTCCAGGGAAAAGGGCCGGTAGATTGTGTTAGGGGGCCTGCGGCTGGGAGTGGCCTGCTGGCGGCTTAAAATCCACGCCGCGCAGGATGGTTCGCAGACCCAAGTTGGAACCACTGCCAAGTCGGGCTGGTTTGATAGAGCCAAGTGGCTCCTGCAATCTGCCAGCCAGAAGATGGGCATGTCAGTTTTACTTCCAGGGAAAAGGGCCGTAGTTTGTGTTTGGGGGCCTGTGGCTGGGAGTGGCCGGCTGGCTCCTGAAAATCTACGTTACGCAGGATGGCTACCAAATGAAAAATTGCACCAGTGCCAAGTTGGACTGGTTTGATAGTACCAAGTGGCTCCTGCAATCTGCCAGCCAGAAGATGGGCAGGTCAGTTTACTTACAGGGAAAGGGCCATTATTTTTGTTAGGGGGTCTGTGGCTGGGAGTGGCCGGCTGGCTCCTGAAAATCCACGATACGCAGGATGGTTCCCAGATGAAAGGTGGCACCAGTGCCGAGTCGGGCTGGTTTGATAGAGCCAAGTGGCTCCTGCAATCTGCCAGCCAGAAGCGGGATGGGTGAGTTTTGTTTGCCAGAGAAAAAGGCCGTGGTTTTTTTTCCGGGGCCTGTGGCCTGGAATGGCCGGCTGGTTCCTTAAAATCCACGCCGCGCTGGATGGTTCCCAGACCCAAAGGGGGCACCAGTGCCGAGTCGGGCTGTTTTGACAGAGCCAAATTGCTCCTGCAATCTGCCAGCCAGAAGATGGGCAGGTCACTTTTACTTCCAGGGAAAAGGGCCGTAGTTTGTGTTTGGGGACCTTGGCTGGCCGTGGCCCGCTGGCTCCTGAAAATCCACGATACGCAGGATGGTTCCAAGATGAAAGGTGGCACCAGTGCCAAGTCGGGCTGGTTTGATAGTACCGAGTGGCTCCTGCAATCTGCCAGCCAGAAGGCGGGCCGCTGAGATTTTCTTCCAGGGAAAAGGGCCGTGGTATGTGTTTGGGGCCCTGTGGCTGAGAGTGGCCGGCTGGCTTCTGAAAATCCATGACACGCAGGATGGTTCCCAGATGAAAGGTGGCACCAGTGCCGAGTCGGGCTGGTTTGATAGAGCCAAGTGGCTCCTGCGATCTGCCAGGCAGAAGATGGGCAGGTCAGTTTTACTTCCAGGGAAAAGGCCCGGTAGTTTGTGTTTGGGAGCCTGAGGCTGGGAGTGGCCGGCTTGCTCCTGAAAATCCACGACACGCAGGATGATTGCCAGACCCAAGTTGGCACCACAGCCAAGTTGGGCTGGTTTGATAGAGCCAAGTGGCTCCTGCAATCTGCCAGCCAGAAGCGGGGCGGGTCAGTTCTGTTTGCCAGGGAAAAGGGCCGTGGTTTGTGTTTGGGGGCCTGTGGCTGGGAGTGGCCGGCTGGCGGCTTAAAATCGACGTTACGCAGGATGGTTCCCAGATGTAAGGTGGCACCAGTGCCAAGTCGGGCTGGTTTGATAGAGCCATGTGGCTCCTGCAATATGCCAGCCAGAAGAAGGGCAGGTCAGTTTTACTTCCTGGGAAAAGGGCCGTAGTTTGTGTTTGGGGACCTTGGCAGACAGTGGCCTGCTGCCTCCTGAAAATCCACGATACGCAGGATGGTTCCAAGATGAAAGGTGGCATCAGTGCCAAGTCGGGCTGGTTTGATTGTACCGAGTGGCTCCTGCAATCTGCCAGCCTGAAGGCGGGCCGCTGAGGTTATCTTCCAGGGAAAAGGGCCGTGGTATGTGTTTGGGGCCCTGTGGCTGTGAGTGGCCAGCTGGCTCCTGAAAATCCACGACACGCAGGATGGTTCCCAGATGAAAGGTGGCACCAGTGCCGAGTCGGGCTCGTTTGATAGAGCCAAGTGGCTCCTGCAATCTGCCAGCCAGAAGATGGGCAGGTAAGTTTTACTTCCAGGGAAAAGGGCTGTAGTTTGTTTTGGGGTCCTGTGGCTGGGAGTTGCCGGCTGGCTCCTGAAAATCCACGATACGCAGGATGGTTCCCCGATGAAAGGTGGCACCAGTGCCGAGTCGGCCTGTTTTGATAGAGCCAAGTGGCTCCTGCAATCTGCCAGCCAGAAGCGGGTTGAGTGAGTTTTGTTTGCAAGGGAAAAGGGCCGTGGTTTGCTTTCCGGGGCCTGTGGCCTGGAATGGCCGGCTGGCTCCTTAACATCCCCTCCGCGCAGGATGGTTCCCAAACGCAAGGGGGCACCAGTGCCGAGTCAGGCTGGTTTGATAGAGCCAAGTGGCTCCTGCAATCTGCCAGCCAGAAGATGGGCAGGTCAGTTTACTTCAGGAATAAAGTCCGTAGTCTGTGTTTGGGGCCCGGTGGCTGGGAGTGGCCGGCTGGCGGCTTAAAATCCACGCTGCGCTGGATGGTTCCCAGACCCAAGGGGGAACCAGTGCCTAGTCGGATTGGTTTGATAGTACCAAGTGGCTCCTGCAATCTGCCAGCCAGAAGATGGGCAGGTCAGTTTTACTTCCTGGGAAAAGGGCCGTAGTTTGTGTTTGGGGGCCTGTGGCTGGGAGTGGCCGGCTGGCTCCTGAAAATCCACGATATGCAGGATGGTTCCCAGATGAAAGGTGGCACCAGTGCCGAGTCGGGCTGGTTTGATAGTACCAAGTGGCTCCTGCAATCTGCCAGCCAGAAGATGGGCAGGTCAGTTTTACGTCCAGGGAATAGGGCCGTAGTTTCTGTTTGGGGGCCTGTGGCTCGGAGCGTCCAGCTGGCTCCTGAAAATTCACTATACGCAAGATGGTTCCCATATGAAAGGAGGCACCAGTGCCGAGTCGGGCTGGTTTTATAGAGCCAAGGGTCTCCTGCAATCTGCCAGCCAGAAGCGGGGTGGGTGATTATTTTTTGCCACGGAAAAGGGCCGTGGTTAGTTTTTGGGGGCCTGTGGCCTGGAATGTCCGGCTGGCTCCTTAAAATCCACGCCGCGCAGGATGATTCCCTGACACAAGGGGACACCATTGCCGAGTCAGGTCGGTTTGATAGAGCCAAGTGGCTCCTGCAATCTGCCAGCCAGAAGATGGGCAGGTCAGTTTTACTTCCAGGGAAAAGGGCCGTAATTTGTGTTTGGGGGCCTGTGGCTGGGAGTGGCCTGCTGGCTTCTGAAAATCGGCGTTACGCAGGATGGTTCCCAGATGAAAGGTGGCACCAGTGCCGAGTCGGGCTGGTTTGACAGAGCCAAGTGGCTCCTGCAATCTGCCAGCCAGAAGATGGGCAGGTCAGTTTTACTTCCAGGGATAAGGGCCGTAGTTTGTGTTTGGGAGCCTGTGGCTGGGGGTGGCCGGCTGGCTCCTGAAAATCCACGACACGCAGGATGGTTCCCATATGAAAGGTGGCACCAGTGCGGAGTCGGGCTGTCTTTATAGAGCCAAGTGGCTCCTACAATCTGCCATCCAGAAGATGGGCAGGTCAGTATTACTTCCAGGGAAAAGGGCCGGTAGATTCTGTTTGGGGGCCTGAGGCTGGGAGTGGCCGGCTGGCGGCTTAAAATCCACGCCGCGCTGGATGGTTCCCAGACCCAAGGGGGAACCAGTGCCTAGTCGGATTGGTTTGATAGTACCAAGTGGCTCCTGCAATCTGCCAGCCAGAAGATGGGCAGGTCAGTTGTACTTCCTGGGAAAAGGGCCGTAGTTTGAGTTTGGGGCCCTGTGGCTGGGAGTGGCCGGCTGGCTCCTGAAAATCCACAATATGCAGGATGGTTCCCAGATGAAAGGTGGCACCAGTGCCGAGTCGGGCTGGTTTGATAGTACCAAGTGGCTCCTGCAATCTGCCAGCCAGAAGATGGGCGGGTCAGTTTTACGTCCAGGGAATAGGGCCGTAGTTTCTGTTTGGGGGCCTGTGGCTGGGAGTGGCCGGACGGCTCCAGAAAATCCACGATACGCAGGTGGTTCCCCGATGAAAGGTGGCACCAGTGCCGAGTCGGGCTGGTTAGATAGAGCCAAGTGGCTCCTGCAATCTGCCAGCCAGAAGCGGGATGGGTGAGTTTTGTTTGCCAGGGAAAAGGGCGGTGGTTGTTTTCCGGGGCCTGTGGCCTGGAATGGCCGGCTGGCTCCTTAAAATCGACGCCGCGCTGGATGGTTCCCAGATGAAAGGGGGAACCAGAGCCGAGTGGGGTTGGTTTGATAGTACCAAGTGGCTCCTGCAATCTGCCAGCCAGAAGATGGGCAGGTCAGTTTTACTTCCAGGGAAAAGGGCCGTAGTTTGTGTATAGGAGCCTGTGGCTGAGAGTGGCCGGCTGGCTCCTGAAAATCCACGATACGCAGGATGGTTCCCATATGAAAGGTGGCACCAGTGCCGAGTCGGGCTGTCTTTATAGAGCCAAGGGGCTCCTACAATCTGCCAGCCGGAAGATGGGCAGGTCAGTATTACTTCCAGGGAAAAGGGCCGGTAGATTGTGTTAGGGGGCCTGCGGCTGGGAGTGGCCTGCTGGCGGCTTAAAATCCACGCCGCGCAGGATGGTTCGCAGACCCAAGTTGGAACCACTGCCAAGTCGGGCTGGTTTGATAGAGCCAAGTGGCTCCTGCAATCTGCCAGCCAGAAGATGGGCATGTCAGTTTTACTTCCAGGGAAAAGGGCCGTAGTTTGTGTTTGGGGGCCTGTGGCTGGGAGTGGCCGGCTGGCTCCTGAAAATCTACGTTACGCAGGATGGCTACCAAATGAAAAATTGCACCAGTGCCAAGTTGGACTGGTTTGATAGTACCAAGTGGCTCCTGCAATCTGCCAGCCAGAAGATGGGCAGGTCAGTTTACTTACAGGGAAAGGGCCATTATTTTTGTTAGGGGGTCTGTGGCTGGGAGTGGCCGGCTGGCTCCTGAAAATCCACGATACGCAGGATGGTTCCCAGATGAAAGGTGGCACCAGTGCCGAGTCGGGCTGGTTTGATAGAGCCAAGTGGCTCCTGCAATCTGCCAGCCAGAAGCGGGATGGGTGAGTTTTGTTTGCCAGAGAAAAAGGCCGTGGTTTTTTTTCCGGGGCCTGTGGCCTGGAATGGCCGGCTGGTTCCTTAAAATCCACGCCGCGCTGGATGGTTCCCAGACCCAAGGGGGCACCAGTGCCGAGTCGGGCAGTTTTGATAGAGCCAAATTGCTCCTGCAATCTGCCAGCCAGAAGATGGGCAGGTCACTTTTACTTCCAGGGAAAAGGGCCGTAGTTTGTGTTTGGGGACCTTGGCTGGCCGTGGCCCGCTGGCTCCTGAAAATCCACGATACGCAGGATGGTTCCAAGATGAAAGGTGGCACCAGTGCCAAGTCGGGCTGGTTTGATAGTACCGAGTGGCTCCTGCAATCTGCCAGCCAGAAGGCGGGCCGCTGAGATTTTCTTCCAGGGAAAAGGGCCGTGGTATGTGTTTGGGGCCCTGTGGCTGAGAGTGGCCGGCTGGCTTCTGAAAATCCATGACACGCAGGATGGTTCCCAGATGAAAGGTGGCACCAGTGCCGAGTCGGGCTGGTTTGATAGAGCCAAGTGGCTCCTGCGATCTGCCAGGCAGAAGATGGGCAGGTCAGTTTTACTTCCAGGGAAAAGGCCCGGTAGTTTGTGTTTGGGAGCCTGAGGCTGGGAGTGGCCGGCTTGCTCCTGAAAATCCACGACACGCAGGATGATTGCCAGACCCAAGTTGGCACCACAGCCAAGTTGGGCTGGTTTGATAGAGCCAAGTGGCTCCTGCAATCTGCCAGCCAGAAGCGGGGCGGGTCAGTTCTGTTTGCCAGGGAAAAGGGCCGTGGTTTGTGTTTGGGGGCCTGTGGCTGGGAGTGGCCGGCTGGCGGCTTAAAATCGACGTTACGCAGGATGGTTCCCAGATGTAAGGTGGCACCAGTGCCAAGTCGGGCTGGTTTGATAGAGCCATGTGGCTCCTGCAATATGCCAGCCAGAAGAAGGGCAGGTCAGTTTTACTTCCTGGGAAAAGGGCCGTAGTTTGTGTTTGGGGACCTTGGCAGACAGTGGCCTGCTGCCTCCTGAAAATCCACGATACGCAGGATGGTTCCAAGATGAAAGGTGGCATCAGTGCCAAGTCGGGCTGGTTTGATTGTACCGAGTGGCTCCTGCAATCTGCCAGCCTGAAGGCGGGCCGCTGAGGTTATCTTCCAGGGAAAAGGGCCGTGGTATGTGTTTGGGGCCCTGTGGCTGTGAGTGGCCAGCTGGCTCCTGAAAATCCACGACACGCAGGATGGTTCCCAGATGAAAGGTGGCACCAGTGCCGAGTCGGGCTGGTTTGACAGAGCCAAGTGGCTCCTGCAATCTGCCAGCCAGAAGATGGGCAGGTCAGTTTTACTTCCAGGGATAAGGGCCGTAGTTTGTGTTTGGGAGCCTGTGGCTGGGGGTGGCCGGCTGGCTCCTGAAAATCCACGACACGCAGGATGGTTCCCATATGAAAGGTGGCACCAGTGCGGAGTCGGGCTGTCTTTATAGAGCCAAGTGGCTCCTACAATCTGCCATCCAGAAGATGGGCAGGTCAGTATTACTTCCAGGGAAAAGGGCCGGTAGATTCTGTTTGGGGGCCTGAGGCTGGGAGTGGCCGGCTGGCGGCTTAAAATCCACGCCGCGCTGGATGGTTCCCAGACCCAAGGGGGAACCAGTGCCTAGTCGGATTGGTTTGATAGTACCAAGTGGCTCCTGCAATCTGCCAGCCAGAAGATGGGCAGGTCAGTTGTACTTCCTGGGAAAAGGGCCGTAGTTTGAGTTTGGGGCCCTGTGGCTGGGAGTGGCCGGCTGGCTCCTGAAAATCCACAATATGCAGGATGGTTCCCAGATGAAAGGTGGCACCAGTGCCGAGTCGGGCTGGTTTGATAGTACCAAGTGGCTCCTGCAATCTGCCAGCCAGAAGATGGGCGGGTCAGTTTTACGTCCAGGGAATAGGGCCGTAGTTTCTGTTTGGGGGCCTGTGGCTGGGAGTGGCCGGACGGCTCCAGAAAATCCACGATACGCAGGTGGTTCCCCGATGAAAGGTGGCACCAGTGCCGAGTCGGGCTGGTTAGATAGAGCCAAGTGGCTCCTGCAATCTGCCAGCCAGAAGCGGGATGGGTGAGTTTTGTTTGCCAGGGAAAAGGGCGGTGGTTGTTTTCCGGGGCCTGTGGCCTGGAATGGCCGGCTGGCTCCTTAAAATCGACGCCGCGCTGGATTGTTCCCAGATGAAAGGGGGAACCAGAGCCGAGTGGGGTTGGTTTGATAGTACCAAGTGGCTCCTGCAATCTGCCAGCCAGAAGATGGGCAGGTCAGTTTTACTTCCAGGGAAAAGGGCCGTAGTTTGTGTATAGGAGCCTGTGGCTGAGAGTGGCCGGCTGGCTCCTGAAAATCCACGATACGCAGGATGGTTCCCATATGAAAGGTGGCACCAGTGCCGAGTCGGGCTGTCTTTATAGAGCCAAGGGGCTCCTACAATCTGCCAGCCGGAAGATGGGCAGGTCAGTATTACTTCCAGGGAAAAGGGCCGGTAGATTGTGTTAGGGGGCCTGCGGCTGGGAGTGGCCTGCTGGCGGCTTAAAATCCACGCCGCGCAGGATGGTTCGCAGACCCAAGTTGGAACCACTGCCAAGTCGGGCTGGTTTGATAGAGCCAAGTGGCTCCTGCAATCTGCCAGCCAGAAGATGGGCATGTCAGTTTTACTTCCAGGGAAAAGGGCCGTAGTTTGTGTTTGGGGGCCTGTGGCTGGGAGTGGCCGGCTGGCTCCTGAAAATCTACGTTACGCAGGATGGCTACCAAATGAAAAATTGCACCAGTGCCAAGTTGGACTGGTTTGATAGTACCAAGTGGCTCCTGCAATCTGCCAGCCAGAAGATGGGCAGGTCAGTTTACTTACAGGGAAAGGGCCATTATTTTTGTTAGGGGGTCTGTGGCTGGGAGTGGCCGGCTGGCTCCTGAAAATCCACGATACGCAGGATGGTTCCCAGATGAAAGGTGGCACCAGTGCCGAGTCGGGCTGGTTTGATAGAGCCAAGTGGCTCCTGCAATCTGCCAGCCAGAAGCGGGATGGGTGAGTTTTGTTTGCCAGAGAAAAAGGCCGTGGTTTTTTTTCCGGGGCCTGTGGCCTGGAATGGCCGGCTGGTTCCTTAAAATCCACGCCGCGCCGGATGGTTCCCAGACCCAAGGGGGCACCAGTGCCGAGTCGGGCCGTTTTGATAGAGCCAAATTGCTCCTGCAATCTGCCAGCCAGAAGATGGGTAGGTCAGTTTTACTTCCAGGGAAAAGGGCCGTAGTTTGTGTTTGGGGACCTTGGCTGGCCGTGGCCCGCTGGCTCCTGAAAATCCACGATACGCAGGATGGTTCCAAGATGAAAGGTGGCACCAGTGCCAAGTCGGGCTGGTTTGATAGTACCGAGTGGCTCCTGCAATCTGCCAGCCAGAAGGCGGGCCGCTGAGATTTTCTTCCAGGGAAAAGGGCCGTGGTATGTGTTTGGGGCCCTGTGGCTGAGAGTGGCCGGCTGGCTTCTGAAAATCCATGACACGCAGGATGGTTCCCAGATGAAAGGTGGCACCAGTGCCGAGTCGGGCTGGTTTGATAGAGCCAAGTGGCTCCTGCGATCTGCCAGGCAGAAGATGGGCAGGTCAGTTTTACTTCCAGGGAAAAGGCCCGGTAGTTTGTGTTTGGGAGCCTGAGGCTGGGAGTGGCCGGCTTGCTCCTGAAAATCCACGACACGCAGGATGATTGCCAGACCCAAGTTGGCACCACAGCCAAGTTGGGCTGGTTTGATAGAGCCAAGTGGCTCCTGCAATCTGCCAGCCAGAAGCGGGGCGGGTCAGTTCTGTTTGCCAGGGAAAAGGGCCGTGGTTTGTGTTTGGGGGCCTGTGGCTGGGAGTGGCCGGCTGGCGGCTTAAAATCGACGTTACGCAGGATGGTTCCCAGATGTAAGGTGGCACCAGTGCCAAGTCGGGCTGGTTTGATAGAGCCATGTGGCTCCTGCAATATGCCAGCCAGAAGAAGGGCAGGTCAGTTTTACTTCCTGGGAAAAGGGCCGTAGTTTGTGTTTGGGGACCTTGGCAGACAGTGGCCTGCTGCCTCCTGAAAATCCACGATACGCAGGATGGTTCCAAGATGAAAGGTGGCATCAGTGCCAAGTCGGGCTGGTTTGATTGTACCGAGTGGCTCCTGCAATCTGCCAGCCTGAAGGCGGGCCGCTGAGGTTATCTTCCAGGGAAAAGGGCCGTGGTATGTGTTTGGGGCCCTGTGGCTGTGAGTGGCCAGCTGGCTCCTGAAAATCCACGACACGCAGGATGGTTCCCAGATGAAAGGTGGCACCAGTGCCGAGTCGGGCTCGTTTGATAGAGCCAAGTGGCTCCTGCAATCTGCCAGCCAGAAGATGGGCAGGTCAGTTTTACTTCCAGGGAAAAGGGCTGTAGTTTGTTTTGGGGTCCTGTGGCTGGGAGTTGCCGGCTGGCTCCTGAAAATCCACGATACGCAGGATGGTTCCCCGATGAAAGGTGGCACCAGTGCCGAGTCGGCCTGTTTTGATAGAGCCAAGTGGCTCCTGCAATCTGCCAGCCAGAAGCGGGTTGAGTGAGTTTTGTTTGCAAGGGAAAAGGGCCGTGGTTTGCTTTCCGGGGCCTGTGGCCTGGAATGGCCGGCTGGCTCCTTAACATCCCCTCCGCGCAGGATGGTTCCCAAACGCAAGGGGGCACCAGTGCCGAGTCAGGCTGGTTTGATAGAGCCAAGTGGCTCCTGCAATCTGCCAGCCAGAAGATGGGCAGGTCAGTTTACTTCAGGAATAAAGTCCGTAGTCTGTGTTTGGGGCCCTGTGGCTGGGAGTGGCCGGCTGGCGGCTTAAAATCCACGCTGCGCTGGATGGTTCCCAGACCCAAGGGGGAACCAGTGCCTAGTCGGATTGGTTTGATAGTACCAAGTGGCTCCTGCAATCTGCCAGCCAGAAGATGGGCAGGTCAGTTTTACTTCCTGGGAAAAGGGCCGTAGTTTGTGTTTGGGGGCCTGTGGCTGGGAGTGGCCGGCTGGCTCCTGAAAATCCACGATATGCAGGATGGTTCCCAGATGAAAGGTGGCACCAGTGCCGAGTCGGGCTGGTTTGATAGTACCAAGTGGCTCCTGCAATCTGCCAGCCAGAAGATGGGCAGGTCAGTTTTACGTCCAGGGAATAGGGCCGTAGTTTCTGTTTGGGGGCCTGTGGCTGGGAGCGTCCAGCTGGCTCCTGAAAATTCACGATACGCAAGATGGTTCCCATATGAAAGGAGGCACCAGTGCCGAGTCGGGCTGGTTTTATAGAGCCAAGGGTCTCCTGCAATCTGCCAGCCAGAAGCGGGGTGGGTGATTATTTTTTGCCACGGAAAAGGGCCGTGGTTAGTTTTAGGGGGCCTGTGGCCTGGAATGTCCGGCTGGCTCCTTAAAATCCACGCCGCGCAGGATGATTCCCTGACACAAGGGGACACCATTGCCGAGTCAGGTTGGTTTGATAGAGCCAAGTGGCTCCTGCAATCTGCCAGCCAGAAGATGGGCAGGTCAGTTTTACTTCCAGGGAAAAGGGCCGTAATTTGTGTTTGGGGGCCTGTGGCTGGGAGTGGCCTGCTGGCTTCTGAAAATCGGCGTTACGCAGGATGGTTCCCAGATGAAAGGTGGCACCAGTGCCGAGTCGGGCTGGTTTGACAGAGCCAAGTGGCTCCTGCAATCTGCCAGCCAGAAGATGGGCAGGTCAGTTTTACTTCCAGGGAAAAGGGCCGTAGTTTGTGTTTGGGAGCCTGTGGCTGGGGGTGGCCGGCTGGCTCCTGAAAATCCACGATACGCAGGATGGTTCCCATATGAAAGGTGGCACCAGTGCGGAGTCGGGCTGTCTTTATAGAGCCAAGTGGCTCCTACAATCTGCCATCCAGAAGATGGGCAGGTCAGTATTACTTCCAGGGAAAAGGGCCGGTAGATTGTGTTTGGGGGCCTGAGGCTGGGAGTGGCCGGCTGGCGGCTTAAAATCCACGCCGCGCAGGATGGTTCGCAGACCCAAGTTGGAACCACTGCCAAGTCGGGCTGGTTTGATAGAGCCAAGTGGCTCCTGCAATCTGCCAGCCAGAAGATGGGCATGTCAGTTTTACTTCTAGGGAAAAGGGTTGTAGTTTTTGTTTGGGGCCCTGTGGCTGGGAGTGGCCGGCTGGCTCCTGAAAATCGACGTTACGCAGGATGGCTCCCAAATGAAAAATTGCACCAGTGCCAAGTTGGGCTGGTTTGATAGTACCAAGTGGCTCCTGCAATCTGCCAGCCAGAAGATGGGCAGGTCAGTTTACTTACAGGGAAAGGGCCATAATTTTTGTTAGGGGGTCTGTGGCTGGGAGTGGCCGGCTGGCTCCTGAAAATCCACGATACGCAGGATGGTTCCCAGATGAAAGGTGGCACCAGTGCCGAGTCGGGCTGGTTTGATAGAGCCAAGTGGCTCCTGCGATCTGCCAGCCAGAAGATGGGCAGGTCAGTTTTACTTCCAGGGAAAAGGGCTGGTAGTTTGTGTTTGGGAGCCTGAGGCTGGGAGTGGCCGGCTTGCTCCTGAAAATCCACGACACGCAGGATGATTGCCAGACCCAAGTTGGCACCACTGCCAAGTCGGGCTGGTTTGATAGAGCCAAGTGGCTCCTGCAATCTGCCAGCCAGAAGCGGGTCGGGTCAGTTCTGTTTGCCAGGGAAAAGGGCCGTGGTTTGTGTTTGGGGGCCTGTGGCTGGGAGTGGCCAGCTGGCGGCTTAAAATAGACGTTACGCAGGATGGTTCCCAGATGTAAGGTGGCACCAGTGCCAAGTCGGGCTGGTTTGATAGAGCCATGTGGCTCCTGCAATATGCCCGCCAGAAGAAGGGCAGGTCAGTTTTACTTCCTGGGAAAAGGGCCGTAGTTCGTGTTTCGGGGCCTGTGGCTGGGAGTGGCCGGCTGGCTCCTGAAAATCCACGATACGCAGGATGGTTCCCACACCCAATTTAGAACCACTGCCAAGTCGGGCTGGTTTGATAGAACCTTGTGGCTCCTGCAATCTGCCAGCCAGAAGATGGGCAGGTCAGTTTTACGTCCAGGGAAAAGGGCCGTAGTTTGTGTTTGGGGGCCTGTGGCTGGGAGCGGCCAGCTGGCTCCTGAAAATTCAGGATACGCAAGATGGTTCGCACATGAAAGGAGGCACCAGAGCCGAGTGGGGCTGGTTTGATAGAGCCAAGGGTCTCCTGCAATCTGCCAGACAGAAGCGGGGTGGGTGATATTTTTTTGCCAGGGAAAAGGGCCGTGGTTTGTTTTTGGGGGCCTGTGGCCTGGAATGGCCGGCTGGCGGCTTAAAATCCACGCCGCGCAGGATGATTCCCTGAAACAAGGGGACACCATTGCCGAGTCGGGTTGGTTTGATAGAGCCAAGTGGCTCCTGCAATCTGCCAGCCAGAAGATGGGCAGGTCAGTTTTACTTCCAGGGAAAAGGGCCGTAGTTTGTGTTTGGGGACCTTGGCAGACAGTGGCCTGCTGCCTCCTGAAAATCCACGATACGCAGGATGGTTCAAAGATGAAAGGTGGCATCAGTGCCAAGTCGGGCTGGTTTGATTGTACCGAGTGGCTCCTGCAATCTGCAAGCCTGAAGATGGGCAGGTCAGTTTTACTTCCAGGGAAAAGGGCCGTGGTATGTGTTTGGGGACCTGTGGCTGTGAGTGGCCAGCTGGCTCCTGAAAATCCACGACACGCAGGATGGTTCCCAGATGAAAGGTGGCACCAGTGCCGAGTCGGGCTGGTTTGATAGAGCAAAGTGGCTCCTGCAATCTGCCAGCCAGAAGATGGGCAGGTCAGTTTTACTTCCAGGGAAAAGGGCCGGTCGTTTGTGTTGGGGGATTGTGGCTGGCAGTGGCCGGCTGGCTCCTGAAAATCCATGATACGCAGGATGGCTCCCAAATGAAAAATGGCACCATTGCCAAGTCGGGCTGGATTGATAGTACCAAGTGGCTCCTGCAATCTGCCAGCCAGAAGATGGGCGGGTCAGCTTTACGTCCAGGGAATAGGGCCGTAGTTTGTGCTTGGGGGCCTGTGGCTGGGAGCGTCCAGCTGGCTCCTGAAAATTCACGATACGCAAGATGGTTCCCACATGAAAGGTGGCACCAGTGCCGAGTCGGGCTGTCTGTATAGAGCCAAGTGGCTCCTGCAATCTGCCAGCCAGAAGATGGGCAGGTCAGTTTTACTTCCAGGGAAAAGGGCCGGTAGATTGTGTTTGGGGGCCTGAGGCTGGGAGTGTCCGGCTGGCGGCTTAAAATCCACGCCGCCCAGGATGGTTCGCAGACCCAAGTTGGAACCACTGCCAAGTCGGGCTGGTTTGATAGAGCCAAGTGGCTCCTGCAATCTGCCAGCCAGAAGATGGGCATGTCAGTTTTACTTCCAGGGAAAAGGGCCGTAGTTTGTGTTTGGGGGCCTGTGGCTGGGAGTGGCCGGCTGGCTCCTGAAAATCTACGTTACGCAGGATGGCTCCCAAATGAAAAATTGCACCAGTGCCAAGTTGGGCTGGTTTGATAGTACCAAGTGGCTCCTGCAATCTGCCAGCCAGAAGATGGGCAGGTCAGTTTACTTACAGGGAAAGGGCCATTATTTATGTTAGGGGGTCTGTGGCTGGCAGTGGCCGGCTGGATCCTTGAAATCCACGATACGCAGGATGGTTCCCAGATGAAAGGTGGCACCAGTGCCAAGTCGGGATGGTTTGATAGAGCCAAGTGGCTCCTACGATCTGCCAGCCAGAAGATGGGCAGGTCAGTTTTACTTCCTGGGAAAAGGGCTGGTAGTATGTGTTTGCGAGCCTGAGGCTGGGAGTGGCCGGCTGGCTCCTGAAAATCCACGATACGCAGGATGGTTCCCAGATGAAAGGTGGCAGCAGTGCCGAGTCGGGCTGGTTTGATAGAGCCAAGTGGCTCCTGCAATCTGCCAGCCAGAAGCGGGGTGTGTAAGTTTTGTTTGCCAGAGAAAAAGGCCGTGGTTTTTTTTCCGGGGCCTGTGGCTTGGAATGGCCGGCTGGTTCCTTAAAATCCACGCCGCGCCGGATGGTTCCCAGACCCAAGGGGGCAACAGTGCCGAGTCTGGCCGTTTAGATAGAGCCAAATTGCTCCTGCAATCTGCCAGCCAGAAGATGGGCAGGTCGGCTTTACTTCCAGGGAAAAGGGCCGTAGTTTGTGTTTGGGGACCTTGGCTGGCAGTGGCCCGCTGGGTCCTGTAAATCCACGATACGCAGGATGGTTCCAAGATGAAAAGTGGCACCAGTGCCAAGTCGGGCTGGTTTGATAGTCCCGAGTGGCTCCTGCAATCTGCCAGCCAGAAGGCGGGCCGCTGAGATTTTCTTCCAGGGAAAAGGGCCGTGGTATGTGTTTGGGGCCCTGTGGCTGAGAGTGGCCGGCTGGCTTCTGAAAATCCATGACACGCAGGATGGTTCCCAGATGAAAGGTGGCACCAGTGCCGAGTCGGGCTGGTTTGATAGAGCCAAGTGGCTCCTGCGATCTGCCAGCCAGAAGATGGGCAGGTCAGTTTTACTTCCAGGGAAAAGGGCTGATAGTTTGTGTTTGGGAGCCTGAGGCTGGGAGTGGACGGCTTGCTCCTGAAAATCCACGACACGCAGGATGATTGCCAGACCCAAGTTGGCACCACTGCCAAGTCGGGCTGGTTTGATAGAGCCAAGTGGCTCCTGCAATCTGCCAGCCAGAAGCGGGGCGGGTCAGTTCTGTTTGCCAGGGAAAAGGGCCGTGGTTTGTGTTTGGGGGCCTGTGGCTGGAAGTGGCCGGCAGGCTCCTGAAAATCCACGATATGCAGGATGGCTCCCAAATGAAAAATGGCACCATTGCCAAGTCGGGCTGGATTGATAGAGGCAAGTGGCTCCTGCAATCTGCCAGGCAGAAGATGGGCAGGTCAGTTTTACCTCCTGGGAAAAGGGCCGTAGTTCGTGTTTAGGGGCCTGTGGCTGGGAGTTGCCGGCTGGCTCCTGAAAATTCACGATACGCAGGATGGTTCCCACACCCAATTTGGAACCACTGCCAAGTCGGGCTGGTTTGATAGAACCATGCGGCTCCTGCAATATTCCAGCCAGAAGATGGGCAGGTCAGTTTTACGTCCAGGGAAAAGGGCCGTAGTTTGTGTTTGGGGGCCTGTGGCTGGGAGCGGCCAGCTGGCTCCTGAAAATTCAGGATACGCAAGATGGTTCCCACATGAAAGGAGGCACCAGAGCCGACTCGGGCTGGTTTGATAGAGCCAAGGGTCTCCTAAAATCTGCCAGACAGAAGCGGGGTGCGTGATTTTTTTTTGCCAGGGAAAAGGGCCGTGGTTTGTTTTTGGGGGCCTGTGGCCTGGAATGGCCGGCTGGCGGCTTAAAATCCACGCCGCGCCGGATGTTTCCCAGTTGAAATGTGGCACCAGTGCCGAGTCGGGCTGGTTTGATAGAGCCAAGTGGCTCCTGCATTCTGCCAGCCCGAAAGCGGGCCGCTGCGATTTTCTTCCAGGGAAAAGGGCCGTGGTATGTGTTTGGGGCCCTGTGGCGGAGAGTGGCCGGCTGGCTCCTGAAAATCCACGATACGCAGGATGGTTCCCAGATGAAAGGTGGCACCAGTGCCGAGTCGGGCTGGTTTGATAGAGGCAAGTGGCTCCTTCAATCTGGCAGCCAGAGGATGGGCCCGTCAGTTTACTTCCAGGGAAAAGGGCCGGTAGTTTGTGTTTGGGGGCCTGTTGCTGGGAGTGGCCGGCTGACTTATGAAAATCGACGTTATGCAGGATGGTTCCCAGATGAAAGGTGGCAACAACGCCGAGTCGTCCTGGTTTGATAGAGCTAAGTGTCTCCTGCAATCTGCCAGCCAGAAGATGGGCAGGTCAGTTTTACTTCCAGGGAAAAGGGCTGTAGTTTGTGTTTGGGGGCCTGTGGCTGGGAGCGGCCAGCTGGCTCCTGAAAATTCACGTTACGCAAGATGGTTCGCACATGAAAGGAGGCACCAGTGCCGAGTCGGGCTGGTTTGATAGAGCCAAGGGTCTCCTGCAATCTGCCAGCCAGAAGCGGGGCGGGTGATTTTTTTTTGCCAGGGAAAGGGGCTGTGGTTTGTTATTGGGGGCCTGTGGCCTGGAATGTATGGCTGGCACCTTAAAATCCACGCCGCGCAGGATGATTCCCTGAAACAAGGGGACACCATTGCCGAGTCGGGTTGGTTTGATAGAGACAAGTGGCTCCTGCAATCTGCCAGCCAGAAGATGGGCAGGTCAGTTTTACTTCCAGGGAAAAGGACCGTAGTTTGTGTTTGGGGGCCTGTGGCTGGGAGTGGCCGAATGGCTCCTGAAAATCCACGATATGCAGGATGGTTCCCAGATGAAAGGGGGCACCAGTGCCGAGTCGGGCTGTTTTGATAGAGCCAAGTGTCTCCTGCAATCTGCCAGCCAGAAGATGGGCAGGTCAGTTTTACTTCCTGGGAAAAGGGCCGTAGTTTGTGTTTGGGGACCTTGGCAGACAGTGGCCTGCTGCCTCCTGAAAATCCATGATACGCAGGATGGTTCCAAGATGAAAGGTGGCATCAGTGCCAAGTCGGGCTGGTTTGATTGTACCGAGTGGCTCCTGCAATCTGCCAGCCTGAAGGCGGGCCGCTGAGGTTTTCTTTCAGGGAAAAGGGCCGTGGTATGAGTTTGGGGCCCTGTGGCTGTGAGTGGCCGGCTGGCTCCTGAAAATCCACGATACGCAGGATGGTTCCCCGATGAAAGGTGGCACCAGTGCCATGTCGGCCTGTTTTGATAGAGCCAAGTGGCTCCTGCAATCAGCCAGCAAGAAGCGGGTTGAGTGAGTTTTGTTTGCCAGGGAAAAGGGCCGTGGTTTGTTTTCCGGGGCCTGTGGCCTGGAATGGCCGGCTGGCTCCTGAAAATCCCCTCCGCGCAGTATGGTTCCCAAACGCAAGGGGGCACCAGTGCCGAGTCAGGCTGGTTTGATAGAGCCAAGTGGCTCCTGCAATCTGCCAGCCAGAAGATGGGCAGGTCAGTTTACTTCCAGGAAAAAAGTCCGTAGTCTGTGTTTGGGGCCCTGTGGCTGGGAGTGGCCCGCTGGCGGCTTAAAATCCACGCCGCGCTGGATGGTTCCCAGACCCAAGGGGGAAGCAGTGCCTAGTCGGATTGGTTTGATAGCACGAAGTGGCTCCTGCAATCTGCCAGCCAGAAGATGGGCGGGTCAGTTTTACTTCCTGGGAAAAGGGCCGTAGTTTGTGTTTGGGGGCCTGTGGCTGGGAGTGGCCGGCTGGCTCCTGAAAATCCACAATATGCAGGATGGTTCCCAGATGAAAGGTGGCACCAGTGCCGAGTCAGTCTGGTTTGATAGTACCAAGTGGCTCCTGCAATCTGCAAGGCAGAAGATGGGCAGGTCAGTTTTACGTCCAGGGAATAGGGCCGTAGTTTGTGTTTGGGGGCCTGTGGCTGGGAGCGGCCAGCTGGCTCCTGAAAATTCACGATACGCAAGATGGTTCCCACATGAAAGGTGGCACCAGTGCCGAGTCGGGCTGTCTTTATAGAGCCAAGTGGCTCCTGCAATCTGCCAGCCAGAAGATGGGCAGGTCAGTTTTACTTCCAGGGAAAAGGGCCGTAGTTTTTGTTTGGGGGCCTGTGGCTGGGAGTGGCCGCCTGGCTCCTGAAAATAGACGTTACGCAGGATGGCTCCCAAATGAAAAATTGCACCAGTGCCAAGTCGGGCTGGTTTGATAGAGCCATGTGGCTCCTGCAATCTGCCAGCCAGAAGATGGGGAGGTCAGTTTACTTACAGGGAAAGGGCCATTATTTTTGTAAGGGGGTCTGTGGCTGGCAGTGGCCGGCTGGCTCCTTAAAATCCACGATACGCAGGATGGATCCCAGATGAAAGGTGGCACCAGTGCCGAGTCGGGCTGGTTTGATAGAGCCAAGTGGCTCCTGCAATCTGCCAGCCAGAAGCGGGGTGGGTGAGTTTTGTTTGCCAGAGAAAAAGGCCGTGGTTTTTTTTTCGGGGCCTGTGGCCTGGAATGGCCGGCTGGTTCCTTGAAATCCACGCCGCGCCGGATGGTTCCCAGACCCAAGGGGGCACCAGTGCCGAGTCGGGCTGTTTTGATAGAGCCAAATTGCTCCTGCAATCTGCCAGCCATAAGATGGGCAGGTCAGTTTTACTTGCAGGGAAAAGGGCCGTAGTTTGTGTTTGGGGACCTTGGCTGGCAGTGGCCCGCTGGCTCCTGAAAATCCACGATACGCAGGATGGTTCCCAGATGAAAGGGGGCACCACTGCCAAGTCGGGCTGCTTTGATAGTACCGAGTGGCTCCTGCAATCTGCCAGCCAGAAGGAGGGCCGCTGAGATTTTCTTCCACGGAAAAGGGCAATGGTATGTGTTTGGGGCCCAGTGGCTGAGAGTGGCCGGCTGGCGTCTGAAAATCCATGACACGCAGGATGGTTCCCAGATGAAAGGTGGCACCAGTGCCGAGTCGGGCTGGTTTGATAGAGCCAAGTGGCTCCTGCGATCTGCCAGCCAGAAGATGGGCAGGTCAGTTTTACTTGCAGGGAAAGGGGCTGGTAGTTTGTGTTTGGGGGCCTGAGGCTGGGAGTGGCCGGCTGGCGGCTTAAAATCCACGATACGCAGGATGATTGCCAGACCCAAGTTGGCACCACTGCCAAGTCGGGCTGGTCTGATAGAGCCAAGTGGCTCCTGCAATCTGCCAGCCAGAAGATGGGCAGGTCAGTTTTACTTCCAGGGAAAAGGGCCGTAGTTTTTGTTTGGGGCCCTGTGGCTGGGAGTGGCCGGCTGGCTCCTGAAAATCCACGATACGCAGGATGGTTCCCACACCCAATTTCGAACCACTGCCAAGTCGGGCTGGTTTGATAGAACCATGTGGCTCCTGCAATATGCCAGTCAGAATATGGGCAGGTCCGTTTTACGTCCAGGGAAAAGGGCCGTAGTTTGTGTTTGGGGGCCAGTGGCTGGGAGCGGCCGGCTGGCTCCTGAAAATTCACGATACGCAAGATGGTCCCCACATGAAAGGAGGCACCACAGCCGAGTCGGGCTGGTTTGATAGAGCCAAGGGTCTCCTGCAATCTGCCAGCCAGAAGCGGGGTTGGTGATTTTTTTTTGCCAGGTAAATGGGCGGTGGTTTGTTTTTGCGGGCCTGTGGACAGGAAAGGCCGGCTGGCGGCTTTAAATCCACGCAGCGCCGGATGTTTCCCAGATGAAAGGTGGCACCAATGCCGAGTCGGGCTGGTTTGATAGAGCCAAGTTGCTCCTGCAATCTGCAAGCCAGAAGATGGACAGGTCAGTTTTACGTCCGGGGAAAAGGGCCGTAGTTTGTGTTTGGGGACCTTGGCTGGCAGTGGCCGTCTGGCTCCTGAAAATCCAAGATACGCAGGAGGGTTCCAAGATGAAAGGTGGCACCAATGCCGAGTCGGCCTGGTTTGATAGAGCTAAGTGGCTCCTGCAATCTGCCAGCCAGAAGATGGACAAGTCAGTTTTACTTCCTGGGAAGAGGGCCAGTAGTGTGTGTTTGGGGGCCTGTGGCTGGGAGTGGCCCGCTAGCTCCTGTAAATCCACGCCGCGCAGGATGGTTCCCAGACCTAAGAGAGCACCAGTGCCGAGTCAGGCTGGATTGATAGAGCCAAGTGGCTCCTGAAATCTGCCAGCCAGAAGATGGGCAGGTCAGTATTACTTCCAGGGAAAAGGGCCGTAGTTTGTGTTTGGGGGCCTGTGGCTGGGAGTGGCCGGCTGGCTCCTGAAAATCGACGTTACGCAGGATGGCTCCCAAATGAAAAATTGCACCAGTGCCAAGTTGGGCTGGTTTGATAGTACCAAGTGGCTCCTGCAATCTGCCAGCCAGAAGATGGGCAGGTCAGTTAACTTAAAGGGAAAGGGCCATTATTTTTGTTAGGGGGTCAGTGGCTGGCAGTGGCCGGCTGGCTCCTTAAAATCCACGATACGCAGGATGGTTCCCAGATGAAAGGTGGCACCAGTGCCGAGTCGGGCTGGTTTGACAGAGCCAAGTGGCTCCTGCAATCTGCCAGCCAGAAGATGGGCAGGTCAGTTTTACTTCCAGGGAAAAGGGCCGTAGTTTGTGTTTGGGGGCCTGTGGCTGGGAGTGGCCGGCTGGCGGCTTAAAATTGACGTTACGCAGGATGGTTCCCAGATGTAAGGTGGCACCAGTGCCAAGTCGGGCTGGTTTGATAGAGCCAAGTGTCTCCTGCAATATGCCAGCCAGGAGATGGGCAGGTCAGTTTTACTTCCAGGGAAAAGGGCCGTGGTTTGTTTTCGGGGCCTGTGGCTGGGAGCAGCCAGCTGGCTCCTGAAAATCCACGATACGCAGGATGGTTACCACACCCAATTTGGAACCACTGCCAAGTCGGGCTGGTTTGATAGAGCCATGTGGCTCCTGCAATATGCCAGCCAGAAGATGGGCAGGTCAGTTTTACGTCCAGGGAAAAGGGCCGTAGTTTGTGTTTGGGGGCCTGTGGCTGGGAGCAGCCAGCTGGCTCCTGAAAATTCAGGATACGCAAGATGGTTCCCACATGAAAGGAGGCACCAGTGCCGAGTCGGGCTGGTTTGATAGAGCAAAGGGTCTCCTGCAATCTGCCAGCCACAAGCGGGGTTGGTGATTTTTTTTTCCCAGGGAAAGGGCCGTGGTTTTTTTTTGGGGGCCTGTGGCCCGGAATGGCCGGCTGGCGGCTAAAAATCCACTCCGCGCCGGAGGTTTCCAAAATGAAAGGTGGCACCAGTGCCGAGTCGGGCTGTTTTGATAGAGCCATGTTGCTCTTGCAATCTGCCAGCCAGAAGATGGGCAGGTCAGTTTTACGTCCGGGGAAAAGGGCCGTAGTTTGTGTTTGGGGATCTTGGCTGGCAGTGGCCGGCTGGCTCCTGAAAATCCATGATATGCAGGATGGTTCCAAGATGAAAGGTGGCACCAGTGCCAAGTCGGGCTGTTTTGATAGAGCCAAGTGGCTCCTGCAATCTGCCAGCCAGAAGGCGGGCCGCTGAGATTTTCTTCCAGTGTAAAGGGCCGTGGCATGTGTTTGGGGCCCTGAGGCTGGGAGTGGCCGGCTGGCTCCTGAAAATCCACGACACGCAGGATGGTTCCCAGATGAAAGGTGGCACCAGTGCCGAGTCGGGCTGGTTTGATAGTACCAAGTGGCTCCTGCAATCTGCCAGCCAGAAGATGGGCAGGTCAGTTTTACTTGCAGGGAAAGGGGCCGGTAGTTTGTGTTTGGGAGCCTGAGGCTGGGAGTGGCCGGCTGGCTCCTGAAAATCCACGATACGCAGGATGATACCCAGACCAAAGGGGCACCAGTGCCGAGTCGGGATGGTTTTATAGAGCCAAGTGGCTCCTGCAATCTGCCAGCCAGAAGCGGGGCGGGTCAGTTCTGTTTGCCAGGGAAAAGGGCCGTGGTTTGTGTTTGGGGGCCTGTGGCTGGGAGTGGCCGGCTGGCTCCTGAAAATCCACGATACGCAGGATGGCTCCCAAATGAAAAATGGCACCAGTGCCAAGTCGGGCTGGTTGGATAGAGCCAAGTGGCTCTTGCAATCTTCCAGCCAGAAGCTGGGCAGGTCAGTTTTACTTCCAGGAAATAAGGCCGTAGTCTGTGCTTGGGGGCCTGTGGCTGGGAGTGGCCGGATGGCGGCTTAAAATCCACGCCGCGCTGGATGTTTCCCAGCCCCAAGGGGGAACCGGTGCCTAGTCGGATTGATTTGATAGTACCAAGTGGGTCCTGCAATCTGCCAGCCAGAAGATGGGCAGGTCAGTTTAACATACAGGGAAAGGGCCATAGCTTTTGTTTGGGGGCCAGTGGCTGGGAGTGGCCGGCTGGCTCCTGAAAATCCACGATACGCAGGATGGTTCCCAGATGAAAGGTGGCACCAGTGCCAAGTCGGGCTGGTTTGATAGTACCGAGTGGCTCCTGCAATCTGCCAGCCAGAAGGCGGGCCGCTGAGATTTTCTTCCAGGGAAAAGGGCCGTGGTATATGTTTGGGGCCCTGTGGCTGAGAGTGGCCGGCTGGCTCCTGAAAATCCACGATACGCAGGATGGTTCCCAGATGAAAGGTGGCACCAGTGCCGAGTCGGGCTGGTTTGATAGAGGCAAGTGTCTCCTGCAATCTGCCAGCCAGAAGATGGGCAGGTCAGTTTTACTTCCAGGGAAAAGGGCCGTAGTTTGTGTTCGGGGGCCTGATGCTGGGAGTGGCCGGCTGGCACGTGAAAATCCACGATACTCAGGATGATTGCCAGACCCAAGTAGGCACCACTGCCAAGTCGGGCTGGTTTGATAAAGCCATGTGGCTCCTGCAATCTGCCAGTCAGAAGATGGACAGGTCAGTTTTACTTCCAGGGAAAAGGGCCGTAGTTTGCGTTTGGGGGCCTTGTGGCTGGGAGTGGCCTGCTGGCTTCTGAAAATCGACGATACGCAGGATGGTTCCCAGACCCAAGGGGGAACCAGTGCCGAGTCGGGTTGGTTTGATAGTACCAAGTGGCTCCTGCAATCTGCCAGCCAGAAGATGGGCAGGTCAGTTTTACTTCCAGGGAAAAGGCCGTAGTTTGTGTTTGGGGGCCTGTGGCTGGGAGTTGCCGGCAGGCGGCTAAAAATCAACGCCGCGCTGGATGGTTCCCAGACCCAAGGGGGAACCAGTGCCGAGTCGGGTTGATTTGATAGTACCAAGAGGCTCCTGCAATCTGCCAGCCAGAAGATGGGCAGGTCAGTTTTAATTCCAGGGAAAAGGCCGTAGTTTTTGTTTGGGGGCCTGTGGCTGGGTGTGGCAGGCTGGCGGCTTAAAATCCACGCCGCGCAGGATGGTTCCCAGATGAAATTTGGCACCAGTGCCGAGTCGGGCTGGTTTGATAGAGCAAAGTGGCTCCTGCAATCTGCCAGCCACAAGATGGGCAGGTCAGTTTTACTTCCAGGGAGAAGGGCCTGTAGTTTGTGTTTGGGACCTGAGGCTGGGAGTCTCCGGCTGACTCCTGAAAATCCACGATACGCAGGATGGTTCCCAGATGAAAGGAGGCACCAGTTCTGAGTTGGGCTGGTTTTATAGAGCCAAGTGTCTCCTGCAATCTGCCAGCCAGAAGCGGGGTGGGTGATTTTTTTTTGCCAGGGAAAAGGGCCGTGGTTTGTTTTTGAGGGCCTGTGGCTGGGAATGGCCGGCTGGCTCCTTAAATTCCACGCCGCGCAGGATGGTTCCCAGACCAAAGGGGACACCATTGCCGAGTCGGGTTGGTTTGATAGAGCCAAGTGGCTCCTGCAATCTGCCAGCCAGAAGATGGGCAGGTCAGTTTTACTTCCAGGGAAAAGGGCCGTAGTTTGTGTTTGGAGGCCTGTGGCTGAGAGTGGCCGGCTGGCTCCTGAAAATCCACGATACGCAGGATGGCTCCCAAATGAAACATTGCACCAGTGCCAAGTCGGGCTGGTTTGATACTACCAAGTGGCTCTTGCAATCTGCCAACCAGAAGCGGGGTGGGTGAGTTTTGTTTGCCTGAGAAAATGGCCGTGGTTTTTTTTCCGGGGCATGTGGCCTGGAATGGCCGGCTGGTTCCTTAAAATCCACGCCGCGCTGGATGGTTCCCAGATGAAAGGTGGCACCAGTGCCGAGTCGGGCTGTTTTGATAGAGCCAAGTTGCTCCTGCAATCTGCCAGCCAGAAGATTGGCAGGTCAGTTTTACTTCCAGGGAAAAGGCCCGTAGATTTTTTTTGGGGACCTTGGCTGGCAGTAGCGGTCTGGCTCCTGAAAATCCACGATTCGCAGGATGGTTCCCAGATGAAAGGTGGCACCAGTGCCAACTCGGGCTGGTTTGATAGTACCGAGTGTCTTCTGCAATCTGCCAGCCAGAAGGCGGGCCGCTGAGATTTTCTTCCAGGGAAAAGGGCCGTGGTATATGTTTGGGGCCCTGCGGCTGGGAGTGGCCGGCTGGCTCCTGAAAATCCACGATACGCAGGATGGTTCCCAGATGAAAGGTGGCACCAGTGCCGAGTCGGGCTGGTTTGATAGTACTGCGTGGCTCCAGCAATCTGACAGCCAGAAGATGGGCAGGTCTGTTTTACTTCCAGGGAAAAGGGCCGTAGTTTGTGTTTGGGGGCCTGAGGCTGGGAGTGGCGGGCTGGCTCCCAAATGAAAAATCCACGATACTCAGAATGATTGCCAGACCAAAATTTGCACCACAGCCAAGTCGGGCTGGTTTGATAGAGCCAAGTGGCTCCTGCAATCTTCCAGCCTGAAGATGGGCAGGTCAGTTTTACTTCCAGGGAAAAGGCCGTACTTTGTGTTTGGGGGCCTGTGGCTGGGAGTGGCCGGTTGGCTCCTGAAAATCACCGATACACAGGATGGTTCCCATATGAATGGTGGCACCAATGCCGAGTCGGGTTGGTTTGATAGAGCCATGTGGCTCCTGCAATCTGCCAGCCAGAAGCGGGGTGGTGAGTTTTGTTTGCCAGGGAAAAGGCCCGTGGTTTGTTTTCGGGGCCTGTGGCTGGGAATGGCCGGCTGGCTCCTTAAAATCCACGCCACGCAGGATGGTTCCCAGACCAAAGGGGGCACCAGTGCCGAGTCGGGCTGTTTTGACAGAGCCAAGTGGCTCCTGCAATCTGCCAGCCAGAAGATGGGCAGGTCAGTTTTACTTCCAGGGAAAAGGGCCGTAGTTTGTGTTTGGGGGCCTGTGGCTGGGAGTGGCCGGCTGGCTCCTGAAAATCCACGATACGCAGGATGGTTCCCAGATGAAAGGTGGCACCAGTGCCGAGTCGGGCTGGTTTGATAGTACTGCGTGGCTCCAGCAATCTGAGAGCCAGAAGATGGGCAGGTCTGTTTTACTTCCAGGGAAAAGGGCCGTAGTTTGTGTTCGGGGGCCTGTGGCTGGGAATGGCCGGCTGGATCCTGAAAATCCACGCCGCGCATGATGGTTCCCACACCCAAGGTGGCACCAGTGCCGAGTTGGGCTGGTGTGATAGAGCCATGTGGCTCCTGCAATCTGCCAGCCAGAAGCGGGGTGGGTGAGTTTGGTTTGTCAGGGAAAAAGGCCGTGGTTTTTTTTCCGGGGCCTGTGGCCTGGAATGGCCAGCTGGTTCCTTAAAATCCACGGCGCGCAGGATGGTTCCCAGATGAAAAGTGGCACCAGTGCCGAGTCGGGCTGGTTTCATAGAGCCAAGTGGCTCCTGTAATCTGCCAGCCAGAAGCGGGGTGGGTGAGTTTTGTTTGCCAGAGAAAAGGGCCGTGGTTTGTGTTCGGGGCCTGTAGCTGGGAAAGGCCGGCTGGCTCCTGAAAATCCACGCCGCGCAGAATGGTTCCCAGACCCGGGGGGGCACCCGTGCCGAGTCGGGGTGGTTTGATAGAGCCAAGTGGCTCCTGCAATCTGACAGCCAGAAGATGGGCAGGTCAGTTTTACTTCCAGGGAAAAAGGCCGTAGTTTGTGTTTGGGGGCCTTTGGCTGGGAGTGGCCGGCTGGCTCCTTAAAATCTACGATACGCAGGATGGTTCCCAAATGAAAAATGGCAACAGTGCCGAGTCGGGCTGGTTTGATAGTACCAAGTAGCTCCTGCAATCTGCCAGCCAGAAGATGGACAGGTCAGTTTTACTTCCAGGGAAAAGGACCATAGCTTTTGTTTGGGGGCCTGTGGCCTGGAATGGCCGGCTGGCTCCTGACAATCCATGCCGCGCAGGAGGGTTCCACGATGAAAGAACGCACCAGTGCCGAGTCGGGCTGGTTTGATAGAGCCAAGTGGCTCCTGCAATCTGCCAGCCTGAAGATGGGCAGGTCAGTTTTACTTCCAGGGAAAAGGGCCGTAGTTTGTGTTTGGGGGCCTGTGACTGGGAGTGGCCGGCTGGCTCCTGAAAATCCACGATACGCAGGATGGCTCCCAGATCCAAGGGGGCACCAGTGCCGAGTTGGGCTGGTTTGATAGAGCCAAGTGGCTCCTGCATTCTGCCAGCCAGAAGATGGACAGGTCAGTATTACTTCCAGGGAAAAGGACCATAGCTTTTGTTTGGGGGCCTGTGGCTGGGAATGGCCGGCTGGCTCCTGAAAATCCACGACACGCAGGATGGTTCCCAGATGAAAGGTGGCACCAGTGCCGAGTCGGGATGGTTTGATAGAGCCAAGTGTCTCCATCAATCTGCCAGCCAGAAGCGGGGTGTGTGAATTTTGTTTGCCAGGGTAAGGGCCGTGGTTTGTTTTCGGGGGCCTGTGGATCGGAATGACCGGCTGGCTCCTGAAAATCCACGATACGCAGGATGGTTCCCAGACCCAAGGGGGCACCAATGCCGAATCGGGCTGGTTTGATAGAGCCAAGTGTCTCCTGCAATATGCCAGCCAGGAGATGGGCAGGTCAGTTTTGTTTGCCAGGGAAAAGGGCCGTGGTTTCTGTTGGGGGCCTGTCGCTGGGAGTGGCCGGCTGGCTCCTAAAAATCCACGATACGTAGGATGGTTCCCAGACCCAAGGGGGCACCAGTGCCAAGTCGGGCTGGTTTGATAGAGCCAAGTGGCTCCTGCAATCTGCCAGCCAGAAGATGGGCAGGTCAGTTTTACTTCCAGGGAAAAGTGCCTGAGATTTTGTTTGGGGGCCTTTGGCTGGGAGTGGCCGGCTGGCTCCTGAAAATCCACGATACGCAGGATGGTTCCCAGATGAATGGTGGCACCAGTGCCAAGTCGGGCTGGTTTGATATAGCCAAGTGGCTCCTGCAATCTGCCAGCCAGAAGATGGGCAGGTCAGTTTTACTTCCAGGAAAATGGCCGCAGTTTGTGTTTGGGCGCCTGTGGCTGGCAGTGGCGGTCTGGCTCCTGAAAATCCACGATACGCAGGATGGTTCCCAGATGAAAGGTGGCACCAGTGCCAACTCGGGCTGGTTTGATAGTACCGAGTGTCTCCTGCAATCTGCCAGCCAGAAGGCGGGCCGCTGAGATTTTCTTCCAGGGAAAAGGGCCGTGGTATATGTTTCGGGCCCTGCGGCTGGGAGTGGCCGGCTGGCTCCTGAAAATCCACGATACGCAGGATGGTTCCCATATGAAAGGTGGCACCAGTGCCGAGTTGGGCTTGTCTGATAGAGGCAAGTGTCTCCTGCAATCTGCCAGCCAGAAGATGGGCAGGTCAGTTTTTCTTCCAGGGAAAAGTACCGGTAGTTTGTGTTTGGGGGCCTGAGGCTGGGAGTGGTGGGCTGGCTCCCAAATGAAAAATCCAAGATAATCAGAATGATTTCCAGACCAAAATTTGCACCACAGCCAAGTCGGGCTGGTTTGATAGAGCCAAGTGGCTCCTGCAATCTTCCAGCCTGAAGATGGGCAGGTCAGTTTTACATCCAGGGAAAAGGGCCGTAGTTTGTGTTTGGGGGCCTGTGGCTGGGAGTGGCCGGCTGGCTCCTGAATATCACCGATACACAGGATGGTTCCCATATGAATGGTGGCACCAATGCCGAGTTGGGTTGGTTTGATAGAGCCATGTGGCTCCTGCAATCTGCCAGCCAGCAGCGGGGTGGTGAGTTTTGTTTGCCAGGGAAAAGGGCCGTGGTTTGTTTTCGGGGCCTGTGGCTGGGAATGGCCGGCTGGCTCCTTAAAATCCACGCCGCGCAGGATGGTTCCCAGACCAAAGGGGGCACCAGTGCCGAGTCGGGCTGTTTTGACAGAGCCAAGTGTCTCCTGCAATCTGCCAGCCAGAAGATGGGCAGGTCAGTTTTACTTCCAGGGAAAAGGGCCGTAGTTTGTGTTTGGGGGCCTGTGGCTGGGAGTGGCCGGCTGGCTCCTGAAAATCCACGATACGCAGGATGGTTCCCAGATGAAAGGTGGCACCAGTGCCGAGTCGGGCTGGTTTGATAGTACTGCGTGGCTCCAGCAATCTGAGAGCCAGAAGATGGGCAGGTCTGTTTTACTTCCAGGGAAAAGGGCCGTAGTTTGTGTTCGGGGGCCTGTGGCTGGGAATGGCCGGCTGGATCCAGAAAATCCACGCCGCGCATGATGGTTCCCAGACCCAAGGTGGCACCAGTGCCGAGTTGGGCTGGTGTGATAGAGCCATGTGGCTCCTGCAATCTGCCACCCAGAAGCGGGGTGGGTGAGTTTTGTTTGCCAGGGAAAAAGGCCGTGTTTTTTTTTCCGGGGCCTGTGGCTGGGAAAGGCCCGCTGGCTCCTGAAAATCCACGCCGCGCAGAATGGTTCCCAGACCCAAGGGGGCACCAGTGCCGAGTCGGGCTGTTTTGACAGAGGCAAGTGGCTCCTGCAATCTGACAGCCAGAAGATGGGCAGGTCAGTTTTATTTCCAGGGAAAAAGGCCGTAGTTTGTGTTTGGGGGCCTTTGGCTGGGAGTGGCCGTCTGGCTCCTTAAAATCTACGATACGCAGGATGGTTCCCAGATGAAAAATGGCAACAGTGCCGAGTCGGGCTGGTTTGATAGTACCAAGTAGCTCCTGCAATCTGCCAGACAGAAGATAGACAGGTCAGTTTTACTTCCAGGGAAAAGGACCATAGATTTTGTTTGGGGGCCTGTGGCCTGGAATGGCCGGCTGGCTCCTGACAATCCATGCCGCGCAGGATGGTTCCACGATGAAAGGAAGCACCAGTGCCGAGTCGGGCTGGCTTGATAGAGCCAAGTGGCTCCTGCAATCTGCCAGCCTGAAGATGGGCAGGTCAGTTTTACTTCAAGGGAAAAGGGCCGTAGTTTTTATTAGGGGGCCTGTGGCTGGAAGTGGCCGGCTGGCTCCTGAAAATCCACGATACGCAAGATGCTTCCCAAATGAGAAATGGCACCAGTGCCAAGTCGGGCTGGTTTGATAGAGTCATGTGGCTCCTGCAATCTGCCAGCCAGAAGATGGGCAGGTCACTTTTCCTTCCAGGGAAAAGGGCCGTTGTTTGTGTTTGGGGGCCTGTGGCTGAGAATGGCCGGCTGGCTCCTTAAAATCCACGCCGCGCATGATGGTTCCCAGACCCAAGGTGGCACCAGTGCCGAGTTGGGCTGGTTTGATAGAGCCATGAGGCTCCTGCAATCTGCCAGCCAAAAGCGGGGTGTGTGAGTTATGTTTGCCAGGGAAAAGGCCAGTAGTTTGTGTTTGGGGGCCTGTGGCTGGAAATGGCCGGCTAACTCCTGAAAATCCACGATACGCAGGATGGTTCCCAGATGAAAGGTGGCACCAGTGCCGAGTCAGGCTGGTTTGATAGAGCCAAGTGTCTCCTGCATTCTGCCAGCCAGAAGATGGGCAGGTCAGTTTTACTTCCAGGGAAAAGGGTCGTAGTTTTTGTTTGGGGGCCTGTGGCTGGGAGTGTCTGTCTGGCTCCTGAAAATCCCCGATACGCAGGATGATTCCCAGACCAAAGAGGCACCAGTGCCGAGTCGGGATGGTTTGATAGAGCCATGTGTCTCCTGCAATCTGCCAGCCAGGAGCGGGGACGGTCAGTTTTGTTTGCCAGGGAAAAGGGATGTGGTTTTTGTTGGGGGCCTGTGGCTGGGAATGGCCGGCTGGCTCCTGAAAATCCACGAGACGCAGGATGGTTCCCAAATGAAAAATGGCACCAGTGCCGAGTCGGGCTGGTTTGATATTACCAAGTAGCTCCTGCAATCGGACAGCCAGAAGATGGGCAAGTCTGTTTTACTTCCAGGGAAAAGGGCGGAAGATTTTGTTTGGGGGCCTGAGGCTGGGAATGGCCGGCTGGCTCCTTAAAATCCACGATACGCAGGATGGTTCCCAGACCCAAGGTGGCACCAGTGCGAGTTGGGCTGGTTTGATAGAGCCAAGTGGCTCCTGCAATCTGCCAGCCAGAAGATGGGCAAGTCAATTTTACTTCCAGGGAAAAGGGCCGTAGTTTGTGTTTGGGGGCCTGTGGCTGGGAGTGGCCGGCTGGCTCCTGAAAATCCACGAGACGCAGGATGGTTCCCAAATGAAAAATGGCACCAATGCCGAGTTGGGCTGGTTTGATAGTACCAAGTGTCTCCCGCAATCTGCCAGCCAGAAGATGGGCAGGTCAGTTTTACTTCCAGGGAAAAAGGCCGTAGATTGTGTTTGGGGCCCTGTGGCTGGGAGAGGCCGGCTGGCTCCTGAAAATCCACGATATGGAGGATGGTTCCCAGACCCAAGGGGGCACCAGAGCCAAATCGGGCTGGTTTGATAGAGCCAAGTGGCTCCTGCATTCTGCCAGCCAGAAGATGGACAGGTCAGTTTTACTTCCAGGGAAAAGGACCTTATCATTTGTTTGGGGGCCTGTGCCTGGGAATGGCCGGCTGGCTCCTGAAAATCCACGATACGCATGATGGTTCCCAGATGAAAAGTGGAACCAGTGCCGAGTCGGGCTGGTTTGATAGAGCCAAGTGGCTCCTGCAATCTGCCAGCCAGAAGCGGGGTGGGTGAGTTTTGTTTGCCAGGGAAAAGGGCCGTGGTTTGTTTTCGGGGCCTGTGGCTGGGAAAGGCCGGCTGGCTCCTGAAAATCCACGCCGCGCAGGATGGTTCCCAGACCCAAGGGGGCACCAGTGCCGAGTCGGGCTGGTTTGATAGAGCCAAGTGGCTCCTGCAATCTGACAGCCAGAAGATGGGCAGGCCAGTTTTACTTCCAGGGAAAAGGGCCGTAGTTTTTGTTTGGGGCCCTGTGGCTGGGAGTGGCCGGCTGGCTCCTGAAAATCCACGATACGCAGGATGTTTCCCAGATGAATGGTGGCACCAGTGCCAAGCCGGGCTGGTTTGATAGAGGCAAGTGGCTCCTGCAATCTGCCAGCCAGAAGGTGGGCAGGTCAGTTTTACTTCAAGGGAAAAGGGCGGTAGATTGTGTTTGGGGGCCTGTGGCTGGGAGTGGCCGGCTGGCTCCTGAAAATCCACGATACGCAGGATGGTTCCCAGATGAAAGGTGGCACCAGTGCCGAGTCGGGCTGGTTTGATAGAGCCAAGTGGCTCCTGCAATCTGCCAGCCAGAAGATGGGCAGGTCAGTTTTACTTCCAGGGAAAAGGGCCGTAGTTTTTTGTTTGGGGGCCTGTGGATAGTAGTGGCCGGCTGGCTCCTGAAAATCCACGACACGCCGGATGATTCCCAGATGAAAGGCGGCACCAGTGCCGAGTCGGGCTGGTTTGATAGAGCCAAGTGGATCCTGCAATCTGCCAGCCAGAAGATGGGCAGGTCTGTTTTACTTCCAGGGAAAAGGGTCATAGATTTGTTCAGGGGCCTGTGACTGGGAGTGGCCAGCTGGCACCCGAAAATCCCCGATACACAGGATGGTTCCCAGATGAAAGGTGGCACCAGTGCCGAGTCGGGCTGGTTTGATAGAGCCAAGTGGCTCCTGCAATCTGCCAGCCAGAAGATGGACAGGTCAGTTTTACTTCAAGGGAAAAGGGCCGTAGTTTTTATTAGGGGGCCTGTGGCTGGAAGTGGCCGGCTGGCTCCTGAAAATCCACGATACGCAAGATGCTTCCCAAATGAGAAATGGCACCAGTGCCAAGTCGGGCTGGTTTGATAGAGTCATGTGGCTCCTGCAATCTGCCAGCCAGAAGATGGGCAGGTCAGTTTTCCTTCCAGGGAAAAGGGCCGTTGTTTGTGTTTGGGGGCCTGTGGCTGAGAATGGCCGGCTGGCTCCTTAAAATCCACGCCGCGCATGATGGTTCCCAGACCCAAGGTGGCACCAGTGCCGAGTTGGGCTGGTTTGATAGAGCCATGTGGCTCCTTCAATCTGCCAGCCAAAACGGGGTGTGTGAGTTATGTTTGCCAGGGAAAAGGCCAGTAGTTTGTGTTTGGGGGCCTGTGGCTGGAAATGGCCGGCTGGCTCCTGAAAATCCACGATACGCAGGATGGTTCCCAGATGAAAGGTGGCACCAGTGCCGAGTCAGGCTGGTTTGATAGAGCCAAGTGTCTCCTGCAATCTGCCAGCCAGAAGATGGGCAGGTCAGTTTTACTTCCAGGGAAAAGGGTCGTAGTTTTTGTTTGGGGGCCTGTGGCTGGGAGTGGCTGTCTGGCTCCTGAAAATCCCCGATACGCAGGATGATTCCCAGACCAAAGAGGCACCAGTGCCGAGTCGGGATGGTTTGATAGAGCCATGTGTCTCCTGCAATCTGCCAGCCAGGAGCGGGGACGGTCAGTTTTGTTTGCCAGGGAAAAGGGATGTGGTTTTTGTTGGGGGCCTGTGGCTGGGAATGGCCGGCTGGCTCCTGAAAATCCACGATACGCAGGATGGTTCCCAGACCCAAGGGGGCACCAGTGCCAAATCGGGCTGGTTTGATAGAGCCAAGTGGCTCCTGCATTCTGCCAGCCAGAAGATGGACAGGTCAGTTTTACTTCCAGGGAAAAGGACCATATCTTTTTTTTGGGGGCCTGTGCCTGGGGATGGCCGGCTGGCTCCTGAAAATCCACGATACGCAGGATGGTTCCCAAATGAAAAATGGCACCAGTGCCGAGTCGGGCTGGTTTGATATTACCAAGTAGCTCCTGCAATCGGACAGCCAGAAGATGGGCAAGTCTGTTTTACTTCCAGGGAAAAGGGCGGAAGATTTTGTTTGGGGGCCTGAGGCTGGGAATGGCCGGCTGGCTCCTTAAAATCCACGATACGCAGGATGGTTCCCAGACCCAAGGTGGCACCAGTGCGAGTTGGGCTGGTTTGATAGAGCCAAGTGGCTCCTGCAATCTGCCAGCCAGAAGATGGGCAAGTCAATTTTACTTCCAGGGAAAAGGGCCGTAGTTTGTGTTTGGGGGCCTGTGGCTGGGTGTGGCCGGCTGGCTCCTGAAAATCCACGAGACGCAGGATGGTTCCCAAATGAAAAATGGCACCAATGCCGAGTTGGGCTGGTTTGATAGTACCAAGTGTCTCCCGCAATCTGCCAGCCAGAAGATGGGCAGGTCAGTTTTACTTCCAGGGAAAAAGGCCGTAGATTGTGTTTGGGGCCCTGTGGCTGGGAGAGGCCGGCTGGCTCCTGAAAATCCACGATATGCAGGATGGTTCCCAGACCCAAGGGGGCACCAGAGCCAAATCGGGCTGGTTTGATAGAGCCAAGTGGCTCCTGCATTCTGCCAGCCAGAAGATGGACAGGTCAGTTTTACTTCCAGGGAAAAGGACCTTATCATTTGTTTGGGGGCCTGTGCCTGGGAATGGCCGGCTGGCTCCTGAAAATCCACGATACACAGGATGGTTCCCAGATGAAAGGTGGCACCAGTGCCGAGTCGCGCTGTTTTGATAGAGCCAAGTGGCTCCTGCAATCTGCCAGCCAGAAGCGGGGTGGGTGAGTTTTGTTTGCCAGGGAAAAGGGCCGTGGTTTGTTTTCAAGGCCTGTGGCTGGGAAAGGCCGGCTGGCTCCTGAAAATCCACGCCGCGCAGGATGGTTCCCAGACCCAAGGGGGCACCAGTGCCGAGTCGGGCTGGTTTGATAGAGCCAAGTGGCTCCTGCAATCTGACAGCCAGAAGATGGGCAGGCCAGTTTTACTTCCAGGGAAAAGGGCCGTAGTTTTTGTTTGGGGCCCTGTGGCTGGGAGTGGCCGGCTGGCTCCTGAAAATCCACGATACGCAGGATGTTTCCCAGATGAATGGTGGCACCAGTGCCAAGCCGGGCTGGTTTGATAGAGGCAAGTGGCTCCTGCAATCTGCCAGCCAGAAGGTGGGCAGGTCAGTTTTACTTCAAGGGAAAAGGGCGGTAGATTGTGTTTGGGGGCCTGTGGCTGGGAGTGGCCGGCTGGCTCCTGAAAATCCACGATACGCAGGATGGTTCCCAGATGAAAGGTGGCACCAGTGCCGAGTCGGACTGGTTTGATAGAGCCAAGTGGCTCCTGCAATCTGCCAGCCAGAAGATGGGCAGGTCAGTTTTACTTCCAGGGAAAAGGGCCGTAGTTTTTTGTTTGGGGGCCTGTGGATGGGAGTGGCCGGCTGGCTCCTGAAAATCCACGACACGCCGGATGATTCCCAGATGAAAGGCGGCACCAGTGCCGAGTCGGGCTGGTTTGATAGAGCCAAGTGGATCCTGCAATCTGACAGCCAGAAGATGGGCAGGTCTGTTTTACTTCCAGGGAAAAGGGTCATAGATTTGTTCAGGGGCCTGTGACTGGGAGTGGCCAGCTGGCACCCGAAAATCCCCGATACACAGGATGGTTCCCAGATGAAAGGTGGCACCAGTGCCGAGTCGGGCTGGTTTGATAGAGCCAAGTGGCTCCTGCAATCTGCCAGCCAGAAGATGGACAGGTCAGTTTTACTTCAAGGGAAAAGGGCCGTAGTTTTTATTAGGGGGCCTGTGGCTGGAAGTGGCCGGCTGGCTCCTGAAAATCCACGATACGCAAGATGCTTCCCAAATGAGAAATGGCACCAGTGCCAAGTCGGGCTGGTTTGATAGAGTCATGTGGCTCCTGCAATCTGCCAGCCAGAAGATGGGCAGGTCACTTTTCGTTCCAGGGAAAAGGGCCGTTGTTTGTGTTTGGGGGCCTGTGGCTGAGAATGGCCGGCTGGCTCCTTAAAATCCACGCCGCGCATGATGGTTCCCAGACCCAAGGTGGCACCAGTGCCGAGTTGGGCTGGTTTGATAGAGCCATGTGGCTCCTGCAATCTGCCAGCCAAAACGGGGTGTGTGAGTTATGTTTGCCAGGGAAAAGGCCAGTAGTTTGTGTTTGGGGGCCTGTGGCTGGAAATGGCCGGCTGGCTCCTGAAAATCCACGATACGCAGGATGGTTCCCAGATGAAAGGTGGCACCAGTGCCGAGTCAGGCTGGTTTGATAGAGCCAAGTGTCTCCTGCAATCTGCCAGCCAGAAGATGGGCAGGTCACTTTTACTTCCAGGGAAAAGGGTCGTAGTTTTTGTTTGGGGGCCTGTGGCTGGGAGTGGCTGTCTGGCTCCTGAAAATCCCCGATACGCAGGATGATTCCCAGACCAAAGAGGCACCAGTGCCGAGTCGGGATGGTTTGATAGAGCCATGTGTCTCCTGCAATCTGCCAGCCAGGAGCGGGGACGGTCAGTTTTGTTTGCCAGGGAAAAGGGATGTGGTTTTTGTTGGGGGCCTGTGGCTGGGAATGGCCGGCTGGCTCCTGAAAATCCACGATACGCAGGATGGTTCCCAGACCCAAGGGGGCACCAGTGCCAAATCGGGCTGGTTTGATAGAGCCAAGTGGCTCCTGCATTCTGCCAGCCAGAAGATGGACAGGTCAGTTTTACTTCTAGGGAAAAGGACCATATCTTTTTTTTGGGGGCCTGTGCCTGGGAATGGCCGGCTGGCTCCTGAAAATCCACGATACGCAGGATGGTTCCCAAATGAAAAATGGCACCAGTGCCGAGTCGGGCTGGTTTGATATTACCAAGTAGCTCCTGCAATCGGACAGCCAGAAGATGGGCAAGTCTGTTTTACTTCCAGGGAACAGGGCGGAAGATTTTGTTTGGGGGCCTGAGGCTGGGAATGGCCGGCTGGCTCCTTAAAATCCACGATACGCAGGATGGTTCCCAGACCCAACGTGGCACCAGTGCGAGTTGGGCTGGTTTGATAGAGCCAAGTGGCTCCTGCAATCTGCCAGCCAGAAGATGGGCAAGTCAATTTTACTTCCAGGGAAAAGGCCCGTAGTTTGTGTTTGGGGGCCTGTGGCTGGGAGTGGCCGGCTGGCTCCTGAAAATCCACGAGACGCAGGATGGTTCCCAAATGAAAAATGGCACCAATGCCGAGTTGGGCTGGTTTGATAGTACCAAGTGTCTCCCGCAATCTGCCAGCCAGAAGATGGGCAGGTCAGTTTTACTTCCAGGGAAAAAGGCCGTAGATTGTGTTTGGGGCCCTGTGGCTGGGAGAGGCCGGCTGGCTCCTGAAAATCCACGATATGCAGGATGGTTCCCAGACCCAAGGGGGCACCAGAGCCAAATCGGGCTGGTTTGATAGAGCCAAGTGGCTCCTGCATTCTGCCAGCCAGAAGATGGACAGGTCAGTTTTACTTCCAGGGAAAAGGACCTTATCATTTGTTTGGGGGCCTGTGCCTGGGAATGGCCGGCTGGCTCCTGAAAATCCACGATACACAGGATGGTTCCCAGATGAAAGGTGGCACCAGTGCCGAGTCGCGCTGTTTTGATAGAGCCAAGTGGCTCCTGCAATCTGCCAGCCAGAAGCGGGGTGGGTGAGTTTTGTTTGCCAGGGAAAAGGGCCTTGGTTTGTTTTCGGGGCCTGTGGTTGGGAAAGGCCGGCTGGCTCCTGAAAATCCACGCCGCGCAGGATGGTTCCCAGACCCAAGGGGGCACCAGTGCCGAGTCGGGCTGGTTTGATAGAGCCAAGTGGCTCCTGCAATCTGACAGCCAGAAGATGGGCAGGCCAGTTTTACTTCCAGGGAAAAGGGCCGTAGTTTTTGTTTGGGGCCCTGTGGCTGGGAGTGGCCGGCTGGCTCCTGAAAATCCACGATACGCAGGATGTTTCCCAGATGAATGGTGGCACCAGTGCCAAGCCGGGCTGGTTTGATAGAGGCAAGTGGCTCCTGCAATCTGCCAGCCAGAAGGTGGGCAGGTCAGTTTTACTTCAAGGGAAAAGGGCGGTAGATTGTGTTTGGGGGCCTGTGGATGGGAGTGGCCGGCTGGCTCCTGAAAATCCACGACACGCCGGATGATTCCCAGATGAAAGGCGGCACCAGTGCCGAGTCAGGCTGGTTTGATAGAGCCAAGTGGATCCTGCAATCTGACAGCCAGAAGATGGGCAGGTCTGTTTTACTTCCAGGGAAAAGGGTCATAGATTTGTTCAGGGGCCTGTGACTGGGAGTGGCCAGCTGGCACCCGAAAATCCCCGATACACAGGATGGTTCCCAGATGAAAGGTGGCACCAGTGCCGAGTCGGGCTGGTTTGATAGAGCCAAGTGGCTCCTGCAATCTGCCAGCCAGAAGATGGACAGGTCAGTTTTACTTCAAGGGAAAAGGGCCGTAGTTTTTATTAGGGGGCCTGTGGCTGGAAGTGGCCGGCTGGCTCCTGAAAATCCACGATACGCAAGATGCTTCCCAAATGAGAAATGGCACCAGTGCCAAGTCGGGCTGGTTTGATAGAGTCATGTGGCTCCTGCAATCTGCCTGCCAGAAGATGGGCAGGTCAGTTTTCCTTCCAGGGAAAAGGGCCGTTGTTTGTGTTTGGGGGCCTGTGGCTGAGAATGGCCGGCTGGCTCCTTAAAATCCACGCCGCGCATGATGGTTCCCAGACCCAAGGTGGCACCAGTGCCGAGTTGGGCTGGTTTGATAGAGCCATGTGGCTCCTGCAATCTGCCAGCCAAAACGGGGTGTGTGAGTTATGTTTGCCAGGGAAAAGGCCAGTAGTTTGTGTTTGGGGGCCTGTGGCTGGAAATGGCCGGCTGGCTCCTGAAAATCCACGATACGCAGGATGGTTCCCAGATGAAAGGTGGCACCAGTGCCGAGTCAGGCTGGTTTGATAGAGCCAAGTGTCTCCTGCAATCTGCCAGCCAGAAGATGGGCAGGTCACTTTTACTTCCAGGGAAAAGGGTCGTAGTTTTTGTTTGGGGGCCTGTGGCTGGGAGTGGCTGTCTGGCTCCTGAAAATCCCCGATACGCAGGATGATTCCCAGACCAAAGAGGCACCAGTGCCGAGTCGGGATGGTTTGATAGAGCCATGTGTCTCCTGCAATCTGCCAGCCAGGAGCGGGGACGGTCAGTTTTGTTTGCCAGGGAAAAGGGATGTGGTTTTTGTTGGGGGCCTGTGGCTGGGAATGGCCGGCTGGCTCCTGAAAATCCACGATACGCAGGATGGTTCCCAGACCCAAGGGGGCACCAGTGCCAAATCGGGCTGGTTTGATAGAGCCAAGTGGCTCCTGCATTCTGCCAGCCAGAAGATGGACAGGTCAGTTTTACTTCTAGGGAAAAGGACCATATCTTTTTTTTGGGGGCCTGTGCCTGGGAATGGCCGGCTGGCTCCTGAAAATCCACGATACGCAGGATGGTTCCCAAATGAAAAATGGCACCAGTGCCGAGTCGGGCTGGTTTGATATTACCAAGTAGCTCCTGCAATCGGACAGCCAGAAGATGGGCAAGTCTGTTTTACTTCCAGGGAAAAGGGCGGAAGATTTTGTTTGGGGGCCTGAGGCTGGGAATGGCCGGCTGGCTCCTTAAAATCCACGATACGCAGGATGGTTCCCAGACCCAAGGTGGCACCAGTGCGAGTTGGGCTGGTTTGATAGAGCCAAGTGGCTCCTGCAATCTGCCAGCCAGAAGATGGGCAAGTCAATTTTACTTCCAGGGAAAAGGGCCGTAGTTTGTGTTTGGGGGCCTGTGGCTGGGAGTGGCCGGCTGGCTCCTGAAAATCCACGAGACGCAGGATGGTTCCCAAATGAAAAATGGCACCAATGCCGAGTTGGGCTGGTTTGATAGTACCAAGTGTCTCCCGCAATCTGCCAGCCAGAAGATGGGCAGGTCAGTTTTACTTCCAGGGAAAAAGGCCGTAGATTGTGTTTGGGGCCCTGTGGCTGGGAGAGGCCGGCTGGCTCCTGAAAATCCACGATATGCAGGATGGTTCCCAGACCCAAGGGGGCACCAGAGCCAAATCGGGCTGGTTTGATAGAGCCAAGTGGCTCCTGCATTCTGCCAGCCAGAAGATGGACAGGTCAGTTTTACTTCCAGGGAAAAGGACCTTATCATTTGTTTGGGGGCCTGTGCCTGGGAATGGCCGGCTGGCTCCTGAAAATCCACGATACGCATGATGGTTCCCAGATGAAAAGTGGAACCAGTGCCGAGTCGGGCTGGTTTGATAGAGCCAAGTGTCTCCTGCAATCTGCCAGCCAGAAGATGGGCAGTATAGTTTTACTTCCAGGGAAAAGGGTCGTAGTTTTTTTTCGGGGGCCTGTGGCTCTGAGTGGCCTACTGGCACCCGAAAATCCCCGATACACAGCATGGTTCCCAGATGAATGGTGGCACCACTGCTGAGTCGGTCTGGTTTGATAGTAACAAGTGTCTCCCGCAATCTGCCAGCCAGAAGATGGGCAGGTCAGTTTTCCTTCCAGGGTAAAGGGCCGTAGATTTTGTTTGGGGGCCTGTGGCTGGGAGTGGCCGGCTGGCTCCTGGAAATCCCCGATACACATTATGGTTCCCAGATGAAAGGTGGCACCAGTGCCAAGTCGGGCTGTTTTGATAGGGCCAAGTGGCTCCTGCAATCTGCCAGCCAGAAGCGGGGTGGGTGAGTTTTGTTTGCCAGGGAAAAGGGCCGTGGTTTGTTTTCTGGGCCTGTGGCTGGGAAAGGACGGCTGGCTCCAGAAAATCCACGATACGCAGGATGATTCCCGGACCAAAGAGGAACCAGTGCCGAGTCGGGATGGTTTGATAGAGCCAAGTGTCTCCTGCAATCAGCCAGCCAGGAGCGGGGCGATTCAGTTTTGTTTGCCAGGGAAAAGGGATGTGGTTTCTCTTGGGGGCCTGTGGCTGGGAGTGGCCGGCTGGCTCCTGAAAATCCACGATACGTAGGATGGTTCCCAGACCCAAGGGGGCACCAGTCCTGAGTCGGGCTGGTTTGATAGAGCCAAGTGGCTCCTGCAATCTGCCAGCCAGAAGATGGGCAGGTCAGTTTTACTTCCAGGGAAAAGGGCCGTAGTTTGTGTTTGGGGGCCTGTGGCTGGGAGTGGCCGGCTGGCTCCTTAAAATCCACGATACGCAGGATGGTTCACAGATGAAAGGTGGCACCAGTGCCGAGTCGGGCTGGTTTCATAGAGACAAGTGGCTCCTGCAATCTGGCAGCCAGAAGATGGGCAGGTCAGTTTTACTTCCAGGGAAAAGGGCCGTAGTTTTTGTTTGGGGGCCTGTGGCTGGGAGTGGCCTACTGGCACCCGAAAATCCACGATACACAGCATGGTTCCCAGATGAATGGTGGCACCACTGCTGAGTCGGGCTGGTTTGATAGTACCAAGTGTCTCCCGCAATCTGCCAGCCAGAAGATGGGCAGGTCAGTTTTGCTTCCAGGGAAAAGGGCCGTAGTTTTTGTTTGGGGGCCTGTGGCTGGGAGTGGCCGGCTGGCTCCTGAAAATCCACGATACACAGGATGGTTCCCAGATGAAAGGTGGCACCAGTGCCGAGTCGCGCTGTTTTGATAGAGCCAAGTGGCTCCTGCAATCTGCCAGCCAGAAGCGGGGTGGGTGAGTTTTGTTTGCCAGGGAAAAGGGCCGTGGTTTGTTTTCGGGGCCTGTGGCTGGGAAAGGCCGGCTGGCTCCTGAAAATCCACGATACGCAGGATGGTTCCCAGACCCAAGGGGGCACCAGTGCCGAGTCGGGCTGGTTTGATAGAGCCAAGTGGCTCCTGCAATCTGACAGCCAGAAGATGGGCAGGTCAGTTTTACTTCCAGGGAAAAGGGCCGTAGTTTTTGTTTGGGGCCCTGTGGCTGGGAGTGGCCGGCTGGCTCCTGAAAATCCACGATACGCAGGATGGTTCCCAGATGAATGGGGGCACCAGTGCCAAGCCGGGCTGGTTTGATAGAGGCAAGTGGCTCCTGCAATATGCCAGCCAGAAGGTGGGCAGGTCAGTTTTACTTCAAGGGAAAAGGGCGGTAGATTGTGTTTGGGGGCCTGTGGCTGGGAGTGGCCGGCTGGCTCCTGAAAATCCACGATACGCAGGATGGTTCCCAGATGAAAGGTGGCACCAGTGCCGAGTCAGGCTGGTTTGATAGAGCCAAGTGGCTCCTGCAATCTGCCAGCCAGAAGATGGGCAGGTCAGTTTTACTTCCAGGGAAAAGGGCCGTAGTTTGTGTTTGGGGGCCTGTGGATGGGAGTGGCCGGCTGGCTACTGAAAATCCACGACACGCCGGATGGTTCCCAGATGAATGGCGGCACCAGTGCCGAGTCGGGCTGGTTTGATAGAGCCAAGTGGATCCTGCAATCTGCCAGCCAGAAGATGGGCAAGTCAATTTCTCTTCCAGGGAATAGGGCCGTAGATTGTGTTTGGGGGCCTGTGGCTGGGAATGGCCGGCTGGCTCCTGAAAATCCACGATACGCAGGATGGTTCCCAGACCCAAGGGGGCACCAGTGCCAAATCGGGCTGGTTTGATAGAGGCAAGTGGCTCCTGCATTCTGCCAGCCAGAAGATGGGCAGGTCAGTTTTACTTCCAGGGAAAAGGACCATAGCTTTTGTTTGGGGGCCTGTGGCTGGGAATGGCCGGCTGGCTCCTGAAAATCCACGATACGCAGGATGGTTCCCAGACCCAAGGTGGCACCAGTGCCGAGTCGGGCTGGTTTGATAGAGCCAAGTGCCTCCTGCAATCTGCCAGCCAGAAGATGGGCAGATCAGTTTTACTTCCAGGGAAAAGGGCCGTAGTTTGTATTTGGGGGCCTGTGGCTTGGAGTGGCCGGCTGGCTCCTGAAAATCCACGATACGCAAGATGCTTCCCAAATGAAAAATGGCACCAGTGCCAAGTCGGGCTGGTTTCATAGTACCAAGTGGCTCCTGTAATCTGCCAGCCCGAAGATGGGCAGTTCTATTTTACTTCCAGGGAAAAGGGCCGTAGTTTGTGTTTGGAGGCCTGTGGCTGGGAATGTCCGGCTGGCTCCTTAAAATCCACGCCGCGCATGATGGTTCCCAGACTAAGGTGGCACCAGTGCCGAGTTGGGCTGGTTTGATAGAGCCATGTGGCTCCTGCAATCTGCCACGCAGAAGCGGGGCGGGTCAGTTTTGTTTGCAAGGTTAAAGGTCCGTGGTTTGTGTTGGGGGCCTGTGGCTGGGAGTGGCCGGCTGGCTCCTGAAAATCCACGATACGCAGGATGGTTCCCAGATGAATGGTGGCTCCAGTGCTGAGACGGGCTGGTTTGATAGTACCAGGTGTCTCCCGCAATCTGCCAGCCAGAAGATAGGCAGGTCAGTTTTGCTTCCAGGGAAAAGGGCCGTAGTTTTTGGTTTGGGGGCCTGTGGCTGGGAGTGGCCGGCTGTCTCCTGAAAATCCACGATACACAGGATGGCTCCCAGATGAAAGGTGGCACCAGTGCCGAGTCGCGCTCTTTTGATAGAGCCAAGTGGCTCCTGCAATCTGCCAGCCAGAAGCGGAGTGGGTGAGTTTTGTTTACCAGGGAAAAGGGATGTGGTTTGTTTTCGGAGCCTGTGGCTGGGAAAGGCCGGCTGGCTCCTGAAAATCGACGCCGCGCAAGATGGTTCCCAGACCCAAGGGGGCACCAGTGCCGAGTCGGGCTGGTTTGATAGAGCCAAGTGGCTCCTGCAATCTGCCAGCCAGAAGATGGTTAGGTCAGTTTTACTTCCAGGGAAAAGGGCCGTAGTCTTTTTTGGGGGCCTGTGGCTGGGAGTGGCCGGCTGGCTCCTGAAAATCCACGATACGCAGGATGGTTCCCAGATGAATGGTGGCACCAGTGCCAAGTCGGCCTGGTTTGATAGAGCCAAGTGGCTCCTGCAATCTGCCAGCCAGAAGATCGGCAGGTAAGTTTTACTTCCAGGGAAAAGGGCCGTACTTTGTATTTGGGGGCCTGTGGCTGGGAGTGGCCGGCTGGCTCCTTAAAATCCACGCCGTGCATGATGGTTCCCAGACCCAAGTTGGCACCAGTGCCGAGTTGGGCTGGTTTGATAGAGCCATGTGGCTCCTGCAGTCTGCCAGCCAGAAGTGGGGCAGGTCAGTTTTGTTTGCCAGGTTAAAGGGCCGATGTTTGTGTTGGGGGCCTGTGGCTGGGAGTGGCCGGCTGGCTCCTGAAAATCCAAGATACGTAGGATGGTTCCCAGTCCCAAGGGGGCAACAGTGCCAAGTCGGGCTGGTTTGATAGTACCAAGTGGCTCCTGCAATCTGCCAGCCAGAAGATGGACAGGTCAGTTTTACTTCCAGGGAAAAAGGCCGTAGTTTGTGTTTGGGGACCTGTGGCTGGGAGTGGCCGTCTGGCTCCTGAAAATCCACGATACGCAGGATGGTTCCCAGATGAAAGGTGGCACCAGTGCGGAGTCGGGCTGGTTTGATAGAGCCAAGTGGCTCCTGCAATCTGGCAGCCAGAAGATGGGCAGGTCAGTTTTACTTCCAGGGAAAAGGGCCGTAGTTTTTGTTTGGGGGCCTGTGGCTTAGAGTGGCCGGCTGGCTCCTGAAAATCCACGCCGCGCAGGATGGTTCCCAGACCCAAGGGGGCACCAGTGCCGAGTTGGGCTGGGTTGATAGAGCCATGTGGCTCCTGCAATCTGCCAGCCAGGAGCGGGGCGGGTCAGTTTTGTATGCCAGGGAAAAGGGCCGTAGTTTGTGTTTGGGGGCCTGTGGCTGGGAATGGCCGTCTGGCTCCTGAAAATCTACGATATGCAGGATGGTTCCCAGATGAAAGGTGGCACCAGTGCCGAGTCAGGCTGGTTTGATAGAGCCATGTGCCTCGGGCATTCTGCCAGCCAGAAGCGGGCCGGTTGAGTTTTGTTTGCCTGGGAAAAGGGCCGTAGTTTGTGTTTGGGGGCCTGTGGCTGGGAGTGGCCGGCTGGCTCCCGAAAATCCACGCCGCGCATGATGGTTCCCAGACCCAAGGTGGCACCAGTGCCGAGTCGGGCTGGTTTGATAGTACTGCGTGGCTCCTGCAATCTGCCAGGCAGAAGCGGGGTGGGTGAGTTTTGTTTGCCAGGGAAAAGGGATGTGGTTTCTCTTGGGGGCCTGTGGCTGGGAGTGGCCGGCTGGCTCCTGAAAATCCACGATACGTAGGATGGTTCCCAGACCCAAGGGGGCACCAGTGCCAAGTCGGGCTGGTTTGATAGAGGCAAGTGGCTCCTGCAATCTGCCAGCCAGAAGATGGGCAGGTCAGTTTTACTTCCAGGGAAAAGGACCGTAGTTTGTGTTTGGGGACCTGTGGCTGGGAGTGGCCGGCTGGCTCCTGAAAATCCACGATACGCAGGATGGTTCCAACATGAAAGGTGGCACCAGTGCCGAGTCGGGCTGGTTTGATAGAGCCAAGTGGCTCCTGCAATCTGCCAGCCAGAAGATGGGCAGGTCAGTTTTACTTCCAGGGAAAAGGGCCGTAGTTTGTGTTTGGGGGCCTGTGGCTGGGAGTGGCCGGCTGGCTCCTGAAAATCCACGAGACGCAGGATGGTTCCCAGATGAAAGGTGGCACCAGTGCCGAGTCAGGCTGGTTTGATAGAGCCATGTGCCTCGGGCATTCTGCCAGCCAGAAGCGGGCCGGTTGAGTTTTGTTTGCCTGGGACAAGGGCCGTAGTTTGAGTTTGGGGGCCTGTGGCTGGGAGTGGCCGGCTGGCTCCTGAAATCCACGCCGCGCAGGATGGTTTCCAGATGAATGGTGGCACCAATTCCAAGTCGTGTATTACCATGTGACTCCTGCAATCTGCCATCCAGCAGCGCGCCAGCTGAGTTTTTTTTCAGGGAAAAGGGCCATCGCTTGTGTTTGGGGTCCTGTAGCTGGTAGGGGCAGCTGGCTCCTGAAAATCCACGAGACGCAGGATGGTTTCCAGACCCGTGCTGGCTCCAGTGCAATGTCGGCCTGATTTGACTGCGTCACATATCCCCTGCGTAGCTCAGTTCAAAGAAATCTTGTGTCCTAATGTTCTCACAGAAGACTGTTAAACTTTGTCTATTTTTCTGGATTTGTTTTTTTCTTTTTTCTGTACCTTCTACTGCTCTCCACTGCTTGAGAACTTTGACCATTATGTAAGTTGACCTAATGTAAAATTCTCGTAGTAAAGTAAGAGAAGCCGGTAAAGAAAGGCAAATTTGTTAATTGCAGGTGGAAAGAGGGAGGCCAACGAAAGAAAACAAAAGAACAATAATAATGAAATGCTCCCCTGTCTTCTGTGAAAAGTAGAGGCGCAGACAAGAAAGAGCAAGTGCAAAATTCTCCCTAGAGAAACGCACTTTATCTGACTAAAGTCATTTCCGGTGCATTTCTTGCGTTTTTCTCATGCCAAACATATTAATCATTGAAGGTGTCCCTTTCGTCTTTCTGGAATACAGCTAGGAAGATGGCTGTGTCATTGCTGACAAGCTGCTATTCTCAGAGGTGTCCAGCTGAAAGTCCTAGATCAATGGATTTCCTCTGTCACTTTGATATGGCATGACTTACAGTTTCAGCAACTGAACTTGCCAGCCTTACAATTCTTTGCCCCTTGAATGGTCAGATAGGCTCCTTGGCAACTGGCATTTGTAAGGACACGAAACTATGCAGAATTTGTACCATGAGATGATGCCAAATGAGTCACGCCGGTAGATTAACTAGGACATGCAAGGCATGAGAGCACAAGAAGAGAGTACACAAGAAGACAGTACAATCTCCTTTTTTCTGAAACACTGTAGAGATCAAATTGAACACAAATCCTCCTGGGCTAGTTCTTGCAAAAGCCTAGGAGTTCTTTTTGTGTTCACACGCCTGGAATATTTAGCTTTGGATCACAGCAGAATGCAGATGACAAAACGAGGCCTTTAAGTCACATCCAGTATGAAGCAGCATGAAAGAAGAAAGCAGCTGAGAGTGCCAACCCTGCTAGGTAATCTCAGTATTGGTCTTGACATTAGCGGAAATTTGAAATGAGTCTCTGAAAATGACAAAGGAGGCTGAAGAAAAGGGAGCGATGACTCCTCTTGCATAGTGTTTCCTAACAGGGATCTTCAAAATGGAAAGATTGTATCATCCTTTCAACTGAAGGAAGGTATGAAAACAACAGGAAGGAAAGGGCATCACATGCTAGAAAGACTAGGAAAGAAGTACACTGGGCAGTGTACTTCTAGACAGAAAGGCCACTGATGGAAAACCAACTAAACTGGCACCAATGCAGCAGCATTGGACTAAAGCCAGAAATGTCCAGCGCTTCACTCTCTGCCGTTCCATTCAGATGCACACAGCAGCTCTGCAACAGTCCTACTGATCATCTCCTTGGCGAACTTGGAGTTGAGGGTCCGTGGTGAAGCAGAGTCCCCAGCAAGATGCAAAGGAGAGCTGCTTTCTTGCAACTTTGCCTTTATCAGTTCCATAGCTTTAAGCCATAACAAACACCATTCAACCAACCACCATACAGCAGGCTTTGAACACACGACCGTTCTAGAACTTGTTGATCTACCTCTAATTCAGCTGCCTCACCTTCCCACAGTCCTTTTCTACTTAGCCAATGGAATGGGCCTCAGCCCAAGGCCTTCCTTTTGTAAGCTTCTAGCTAGATGCAGCAGCAAACCACTACTTTCTTCTGTGCCAAGACTTCAGGTAGACGATTTGCATCTGCCCTTCCAGTGAAACCTAACAGGGAGAGAAAAGCCTCTCACAGATGTTCAGTCATTCCATTAGCTACACAGGCCAAATCAAAAGAAAAGCCAGCTATGGGTTTGTGTACTTGCTCCTACACAACACCTGCTGCCCTCTGACAATCAACTAGCAGAGAACCAGCAAAACTGAGACTTGAGGCAAACAACCCTTTGAAGGGAAAAATGATGTGAGCAATTAAAACAACACATTTCCAGGCTACAGAGATACTTGAAATGTCAGCAAAGTCTGGAGACCAAAGGCTGAACTAATAGGGAAAGGGTAAAAGAATCCCAAGAAAAACATGACCGAAGGTTAAAACAATTCCAAGAAAAACATAGGCAACTGACCTGTTGAAGCCTTCAGGAAATCAGTGGCCGCTGATTTACATAGGCCATTCAAGTTAGTTGACCCGTGCACCTTCCACCCCTTTTTCACCTTTCGGCACCATAGGGTGAATTGTGAGCATGAAATCACAATTCCTTGCATTCTCTTCTTAACTTGACGAGAGAAATTCAGCAACTGAAGTACCTGTTACTGATGTGATACCCAGGAACACCGAGTTGACACATTTCATTTTGTTCAAACACAGCTAGCAAATCTAAGGGCACAAGGCTGGCTTCTTTTCATGACAATTTTTCTGTTTTACAACCTGCTCTGATCCTGGTGAAACTTTTTCATTAGCTTCTCTCTAAAAGCAAAAAGTCCAGTTCATTGTCCCATCCTACTGCTGCAAGTAAACCATTTGCATTGCCAAGACCAAAAACGGAATTGGAAGGTACAGAGACGCCCGGAGCTATGAGCAGACACGGGGCACATTTCGGTAGAAGCCGCCGTCTGCAGTGCACTGTGACCAGCACAATCGCCTTTGCGCGAAGAAGCCGCTTCTTCGCCTCTGGAAGCCGTAGAGAGCGGCTACCTCTGAAAGCGGAAGAATGAAGCTGCACAACACTGGGATTGTGTGCACAGCTTGCACACTGATCCAAAACAGTACCTTACTACTCTCCACCTTTTCCAAACACATGAACATTCTGTTGAAAAGTGTTTTGGACAACTTTCTTTTTCATCCTGCAAAACACACTGCAGACTTCCCTGCAACATGTAAAATCCGATGGGAGATGTTTTCTATGCTGGCACAGTTTTTCCTTGCCAGACAAGCGGAAAAGCTTTTTGCAGTGATGTAGACCACAAAAGTCCCGAAAGAAGCAGGTACGGATGTCCCCGGAGGTAAGCGCCGGTCCCGGGCACATTTCGGAAGAAGCCGCCGCACTGGAGTGCACTGTGACCGGCACAATCGCCTTTGCGCGAAGAAGACGATTCTTCGCCTCCGGGAGCCGGAGAGAGCGGCTGCTTTCAAAAGGTGAAGAATGAAGCTGCACAACACTGGGATAGTGTGCGCAGCATGCAAACTGATAGAAAACACTACCTTACCACTTTCCTACCTTTTCCAAACACATGAACATTCGATTGCAAGGTGTTTTGGAAAACTTTCCTTTTCTTCTTGCATAAACTTCTACAGAGCTCTCTGCAACATGTAAAACACGATGGGAGATGTTTTCTGTGCTGGCACATTTTCTCCTTGCCTAACATAGTGGAAAACCTTTCTGTATGATGTAGACCACAAAAGTCCCGAAAGACGAAGGTACGCATGTCCCCGGAGCTATGCGCCGGGCCCGGGCACATTTCGGAAGAAGCCGCCGCACTGGAGTGCACTGTGACCGGCACAATCGCCTTTGCGCGAAGACAACGATTCTTCGCCTACGGGAGCCGGAGAGAGCGGCTGCTTTCAAAAGGTGAAGAATGAAGCTGCACAACACTGGGATAGTGTGCGCAGCTTGCAAACTGATAGAAAACACTATCTTACCACTCTCCTACCATTTCCAAACACATGAACATTCGGTTGGAAGGTGTTTTGGAAAACTTTCTTTTTCTTCTAGCATAAACTTCTGCAGAGCTCTCTGCAACATGTAAAACACCATGAGAGATGTTTTCTGTGCAGGCACAGTTTCTCATTACCAGACATAGTGGAAAAGCGTTTTGCAGTGATGTAGACAACAAAAGTCCCGAAAGAAGAAAATACGGATGTCCCCGGAGCTAAGCGCCGGTCCCGGGCACATTTCGGAAGAAGCCGCCGCACTGGAGTGCACTGTGACCGGCACAATCGCCTTTGCGCGAAGAAGCCGCTTCCTTGCCTCCGCGAACCGGACAGAGCGGCTGCTTCGGAAAGGTGGAAATGAAGCTGCACAACACAGGGATAGTGTGCGCAGGTTGCAAACTGATAGAAAACAATACCTTACCACTTTCCTAACTTTTCCAAACATATGAATATTGGGTTGGAAGGTCTTTCCAACAACATTATTTTCTTCGTGCAAAACACTCAGCAGAGCTCTGTGCAACATGTAAAACACGATGGGAGATGTTTACTGTGCAGGCACAATTTCCTCTTGCCAGACATAGGGGAAAAGCTTTTTGCAGTGATGTAGACCACAAAAGTCCCGAAAGAAGCAGGTACGGATGTCCCCGGAGGTAAGCGCCGGTCCCGGGCACATTTCGGAAGAAGCCGCCGCACTGGAGTGCACCCTGACCGGCACAATTGCCTTTGCGCAAAGAAGCCGCCTCTTCGTCTCCCGGTGGGCCGGAGTGAGCGGCTGCTTCGGAAAGAGGAAGAATGAAGCTGCACAACACTGGGATAGTGTGCGCAGCATGCAAACTGATAGAAAACAGTACCTTACCACTTTCCTACCTTTTCCAAACATATGAATATTGGGTTGGAAGGTGTTTCCAACAACTTTATTTTCTTCGTGCAAAACACTCAGCAGACCTCTCTGCAACATGTACAACACCATGAGAGATGTTTTCTGTGCTGGCACAGTTTCTCCATGCCAGACATAGTGGAAAGGATTTTTGCAATGATGTAGACCACAAAAGACGCTGAAGACGAAATATGGAGCTCCCCGGAGCTAAGCGCCGGTCCCGGGCACATTTCGGAAGAAGCCGCCGCACTGGAGTGCACTGTGACCGGCACAATCGCCTTTGCGCGAAGAAGCCGCTTCTTCGTCTCCGGGAGCCGGAGAGAGCGGCTGCTTCGGAAAGGTGAAGAATGAAGCTGCACAACACTGGGATAGTGTGCGCAGCATGCAAACTGATAGAAAACAGTACCTTCAGTACCTTACCACTCTCCTACCTTTTCCAAACACATGAACATTCGGTTGGAAGGTGTTTTGGAAAACTTTCTTTTTCTTCTTGCATAAACTTCTGCAGAGCTCTCTGCAACATGTAAAACACGATGGGAGATGTTTTCTGTGCAGGCACAGTTTCTCCTTGCCTAACATAGTGGAAAACCTTTCTGTATGATGTAGACCACAAAAGTCCCGAAAGACGAAGGTACGCAGCTCCCCGGAGCTATGCGCCGGGCCCGGGCACATTTCGGCAGATGCCACCGCACTGGTGTGCACTGTGACCGGCACAATCGCCTTTGCGCGAAGAAGCCGCTTCCTTGCCTCCGCGAACCGGACAGAGCGGCTGCTTCGGAAAGGTGGAAATGAAGCTGCACAACACAGGGATAGTGTGCGCAGGTTGCAAACTGATAGAAAACAATACCTTACCACTTTCCTAACTTTTCCAAACATATGAATATTGGGTTGGAAGGTGTTTCCAACAACATTATTTTCTTCGTGCAAAACACTCAGCAGAGCTCTGTGCAACATGTAAAACACGATGGGAGATGTTTACTGTGCAGGCACAATTTCCTCTTGCCAGACATAGGGGAAAAGCTTTTTGCAGTGATGTAGACCACAAAAGTCCCGAAAGAAGCAGGTACGGATGTCCCCGGAGGTAAGCGCCGGTCCCGGGCACATTTCGGAAGAAGCCGCCGCACTGGAGTGCACCCTGACCGGCACAATTGCCTTTGCGCAAAGAAGCCGCCTCTTCGTCTCCCGGTGGGCCGGAGTGAGCGGCTGCTTCGGAAAGGTGAAGAATGAAGCTGCACAACACTGGGATAGTGTGCGCAGGTTGCAAACTGATAGAAAACAGTACCTTACCACTTTCCTACCTTTTCCAAACATATGAATATTGGGTTGGAAGGTGTTTCCAACAACTTTATTTTCTTCGTGCAAAACACTCAGCAGACCTCTCTGCAACATGTACAACACCATGAGAGATGTTTTCTGTGCTGGCACAGTTTCTCCATGCCAGACATAGTGGAAAGGATTTTTGCAATGATGTAGACCACAAAAGACGCTGAAGACGAAATATGGAGCTCCCCGGAGCTAAGCGCCGGTCCCGGGCACATTTCGGAAGAAGCCGCCGCACTGGAGTGCACTGTGACCGGCACAATCGCCTTTGCGCGAAGAAGCCGCTTCTTCGTCTCCGGGAGCCGGAGAGAGCGGCTGCTTCGGAAAGGTGAAGAATGAAGCTGCACAACAGTGGGATAGTGTGCGCAGCATGCAAACTGATAGAAAACAGTACCTTCAGTACCTTACCACTCTCCTACCTTTTCCAAACACATGAACATTCGGTTGGAAGGTGTTTTGGAAAACTTTCTTTTTCTTCTTGCATAAACTTCTGCAGAGCTCTCTGCAACATGTAAAACACGATGGGAGATGTTTTCTGTGCTGGCAGAGTTTCTCCTTGCCTAACAGAGTGGAAAACCTTTCTGTATGATGTAGACCACAAAAGTCCCGAAAGACGAAGGTACGCAGCTCCCCGGAGCTATGCGCCGGGCCCGGGCACATTTCGGAAGAAGCCGCCGCACTGGAGTGCACTGTGACCGGCACAATCGCCTTTGCGCGAAGAAGAAGATTCTTCGCCTCCGGGAGCCGGAGAGAGCGGCTGCTTTCAAAAGGTGAAGAGTGAAGCTGCACAACACTCTGATAGTGTGCGCAGCTTGCAAACTGATAGAAAACACTATCTTACCACTCTCCTACCATTTCCAAACACATGAACATTCGGTTGGAAGGTGTTTTGGAAAACTTTCTTTTTCTTCTAGCATAAACTTCTGCAGAGCTCTCTGCAACATGTAAAACACCATGAGAGATGTTTTCTGTGCAGGCACAGTTTCTCATTACCAGACATAGTGGAAAAGCGTTTTGCAGTGATGTAGACAACAAAAGTCCCGAAAGAAGAAAATACGGATGTCCCCGGAGCTAAGCGCCGGTCCCGGGCACATTTCGGAAGAAGCCGCCGCACTGGAGTGCACTGTGACCGGCACAATCGCCTTTGCGCGAAGAAGCCGCTTCCTTGCCTCCGCGAACCGGACAGAGCGGCTGCTTCGGAAAGGTGGAAATGAAGCTGCACAACACAGGGATAGTGTGCGCAGGTTGCAAACTGATAGAAAACAATACCTTACCACTTTCCTAACTTTTCCAAACATATGAATATTGGGTTGGAAGGTCTTTCCAACAACATTATTTTCTTCGTGCAAAACACTCAGCAGAGCTCTGTGCAACATGTAAAACACGATGGGAGATGTTTACTGTGCAGGCACAATTTCCTCTTGCCAGACATAGGGGAAAAGCTTTTTGCAGTGATGTAGACCACAAAAGTCCCGAAAGAAGCAGGTACGGATGTCCCCGGAGGTAAGCGCCGGTCCCGGGCACATTTCGGAAGAAGCCGCCGCACTGGAGTGCACTGTGACCGGCACAATTGCCTTTGCGCAAAGAAGCCGCCTCTTCGTCTCCGGGGGCCGGAGTGAGCGGCTGCTTCGGAAAGGTGAAGAATGAAGCTGCACAACACTGGGATAGTGTGCGCAGGTTGCAAACTGATAGAAAACAGTACCTTACCACTTTCCTACCTTTTCCAAACATATGAATATTGGGTTGGAAGGTGTTTCCAACAACTTTATTTTCTTCGTGCAAAACACTCAGCAGACCTCTCTGCAACATGTACAACACCATGAGAGATGTTTTCTGTGCTGGCACAGTTTCTCCATGCCAGACATAGTGGAAAGGATTTTTGCAATGATGTAGACCACAAAAGACGCTGAAGACGAAATATGGAGCTCCCCGGAGCTAAGCGCCGGTCCCGGGCACATTTCGGAAGAAGCCGCCGCACTGGAGTGCACTGTGACCGGCACAATCGCCTTTGCGCGAAGACAACGATTCTTCGCCTCCGGGAGCCGGAGAGAGCGGCTGCTTTCAAAAGGTGAAGAATGAAGCTGCACAACACTGGGATAGTGTGCGCAGCATGCAAACTGATAGAAAACACTATCTTACCACTCTCCTACCATTTCCAAACACATGAACATTCGGTTGGAAGGTGTTTTGGAAAACTTTCTTTTTCTTCTTGCATAAACTTCTGCAGAGCTCTCTGCAACATGTAAAACACGATGGGAGATGTTTTCTGTGCTGGCAGAGTTTCTCCTTGCCAGACATAGTGAGAAACCTTTCTGCAGTGATGTAGACCACAAAAGTCCTGAAAGACGAAGGTACGCAGCTCCCCGGAGCTAAGCGCCGGTCCCGGGCACATTTCGGAAGAAGCCGCCGCACTGGAGTGCACTGTGACCGGCACAATCGCCTTTGCGCGAAGAAGCCGCTTCTTCGTCTCCGGGAGCCGGAGAGAGCGGCTGCTTCGGAAAGGTGAAGAATGAAGCTGCACAACAGTGGGATAGTGTGCGCAGCATGCAAACTGATAGACAACAGTACCTTCAGTACCTTACCACTCTCCTACCTTTTCCAAACACATGAACATTCGGTTGGAAGGTGTTTTGGAAAACTTTCTTTTTCTTCTTGCATAAACTTCTGCAGAGCTCTCTGCAACATGTAAAACACGATGGGAGATGTTTACTGTGCAGGCACAGTTTCTCCTTGCCAGACATAGTGGAAAGGATTTTTGCAATGCTGTAGACCACAAAAGACGCTAAAGACGAAATATGGAGCTCCCAGGAGCTAAGCGCCGGTCCCGGGCACATTTCGGAAGAAGCCTCCGCACTGGAGTGCACTGTGACCGGCACAATTGCCTTTGCGCGAAGAAGCCGCTTCTTCGTCTCCGGGAGCCGGAGAGAGCGGCTGCTTCGGAAAGGTGAAGAATGAAGCTGCACAACACTGGGATAGTGTGCGCAGCATGCAAACTGATAGAAAACACTACCTTACCACTTTCCTACCTTTACCAAACACATGAATATTCGATTGGAAGGTGTTTTGGACAACTTTATATTTCTTCTTGCAAAACATTCTGCAGAGGTCACTGCAACATGTAAAACACGATGGGAGATGTTTTCTGTGCTGGCAGAGTTTCTCCTTGCCTAACATAGTGGAAAACCTTTCTGTATGATGTAGACCACAAAAGTCCCGAAAGACGAAGGTACGCAGCTCCCCGGAGCTATGCGCCGGGCCCGGGCACATTTCGGAAGAAGCCGCCGCACTGGAGTGCACTGTGACCGGCACAATCGCCTTTGCGCGAAGAAGACGATTCTTCGCCTCCGGGAGCCGGAGAGAGCGGCTGCTTTCAAAAGGTGAAGAGTGAAGCTGCACAACACTGGGATAGTGTGCGCAGCTTGCAAACTGATAGAAAACACTATCTTACCACTCTCCTACCATTTCCAAACACATGAACATTCGGTTGGAAGGTGTTTTGGAAAACTTTCTTTTTCTTCTAGCATAAACTTCTGCAGAGCTCTCTGCAACATGTAAAACACCATGAGAGATGTTTTCTGTGCAGGCACAGTTTCTCATTACCAGACATAGTGGAAAAGCGTTTTGCAGTGATGTAGACAACAAAAGTCCCGAAAGAAGAAAATACGGATGTCCCCGGAGCTAAGCGCCGGTCCCGGGCACATTTCGGAAGAAGCCGCCGCACTGGAGTGCACTGTGACCGGCACAATCGCCTTTGCGCGAAGAAGCCGCTTCCTTGCCTCCGCGAACCGGACAGAGCGGCTGCTTCGGAAAGGTGGAAATGAAGCTGCACAACACAGGGATAGTGTGCGCAGGTTGCAAACTGATAGAAAACAATACCTTACCACTTTCCTAACTTTTCCAAACATATGAATATTGGGTTGGAAGGTCTTTCCAACAACATTATTTTCTTCGTGCAAAACACTCAGCAGAGCTCTGTGCAACATGTAAAACACGATGGGAGATGTTTACTGTGCAGGCACAATTTCCTCTTGCCAGACATAGGGGAAAAGCTTTTTGCAGTGATGTAGACCACAAAAGTCCCGAAAGAAGCAGGTACGGATGTCCCCGGAGGTAAGCGCCGGTCCCGGGCACATTTCGGAAGAAGCCGCCGCACTGGAGTGCACCCTGACCGGCACAATTGCCTTTGCGCAAAGAAGCCGCCTCTTCGTCTCCCGGTGGGCCGGAGTGAGCGGCTGCTTCGGAAAGAGGAAGAATGAAGCTGCACAACACTGGGATAGTGTGCGCAGCATGCAAACTGATAGAAAACAGTACCTTACCACTTTCCTACCTTTTCCAAACATATGAATATTGGGTTGCAAGGTGTTTCCAACAACTTTATTTTCTTCGTGCAAAACACTCAGCAGACCTCTCTGCAACATGTACAACACCATGAGAGATGTTTTCTGTGCTGGCACAGTTTCTCCATGCCAGACATAGTGGAAAGGATTTTTGCAATGATGTAGACCACAAAAGACGCTGAAGACGAAATATGGAGCTCCCCGGAGCTAAGCGCCGGTCCCGGGCACATTTCGGAAGAAGCCGCCGCACTGGAGTGCACTGTGACCGGCACAATCGCCTTTGCGCGAAGAAGCCGCTTCTTCGTCTCCGGGAGCCGGAGAGAGTGGCTGCTTCGGAAAGGTGAAGAATGAAGCTGCACAACACTGGGATAGTGTGCGCAGCATACAAACTGATAGAAAACGGTACCTTCAGTACCTTACCACTCTCCTACCTTTTCCAAACACATGAACATTCGTTTGGAAGGTGTTTTGGAAAACTTTCTTTTTCTTCTTGCATAAACTTCTGCAGAGCTCTCTGCAACATGTAAAACACGATGGGAGATGTTTTCTGTGCAGGCACAGTTTCTCCTTGCCTAACATAGTGGAAAACCTTTCTGTATGATGTAGACCACAAAAGTCCCGAAAGACGAAGGTACGCAGCTCCCCGGAGCTATGCGCCGGGCCCGGGCACATTTCGGCAGATGCCACCGCACTGGTGTGCACTGTGACCGGCACAATCGCCTTTGCGCGAAGAAGACGATTCTTCGCCTCCGGGAGCCGGAGACAACGGCTGCTTTCAAAAGGTGAAGAATGAAGCTGCACAACACTGGGATAGTGTGCGCAGGTTGCAAACTGATAGAAAACAGTACCTTACCACTTTCCTAACTTTTCCAAACATATGAATATTGGGTTGGAAGGTCTTTCCAACAACATTATTTTCTTCGTGCAAAACACTCAGCAGAGCTCTGTGCAACATGTAAAACACGATGGGAGATGTTTACTGTGCAGGCACAATTTCCTCTTGCCAGACATAGGGGAAAAGCTTTTTGCAGTGATGTAGACCACAAAAGTCCCGAAAGAAGCAGGTACGGATGTCCCCGGAGGTAAGCGCCGGTCCCGGGCACATTTCGGAAGAAGCCGCCGCACTGGAGTGCACTGTGACCGGCACAATTGCCTTTGCGCAAAGAAGCCGCCTCTTCGTCTCCCGGTGGGCCGGAGTGAGCGGCTGCTTCGGAAAGGTGAAGAATGAAGCTGCACAACACTGGGATAGTGTGCGCAGGTTGCAAACTGATAGAAAACAGTACCTTACCACTTTCCTACCTTTTCCAAACATATGAATATTGGGTTGGAAGGTGTTTCCAACAACTTTATTTTCTTCGTGCAAAACACTCAGCAGACCTCTCTGCAACATGTACAACACCATGAGAGATGTTTTCTGTGCTGGCACAGTTTCTCCATGCCAGACATAGTGGAAAGGATTTTTGCAATGATGTAGACCACAAAAGACGCTGAAGACGAAATATGGAGCTCCCCGGAGCTAAGCGCCGGTCCCGGGCACATTTCGGAAGAAGCCGCCGCACTGGAGTGCACTGTGACCGGCACAATCGCCTTTGCGCGAAGAAGCCGCTTCTTCGTCTCCGGGAGCCGGAGAGAGCGGCTGCTTCGGAAAGGTGAAGAATGAAGCTGCACAACAGTGGGATAGTGTGCGCAGCATGCAAACTGATAGAAAACAGTACCTTCAGTACCTTACCACTCTCCTACCTTTTCCAAACACATGAACATTCGGTTGGAAGGTGTTTTGGAAAACTTTCTTTTTCTTCTTGCATAAACTTCTGCAGAGCTCTCTGCAACATGTAAAACACGATGGGAGATGTTTTCTGTGCTGGCAGAGTTTCTCCTTGCCTAACAGAGTGGAAAACCTTTCTGTATGATGTAGACCACAAAAGTCCCGAAAGACGAAGGTACGCAGCTCCCCGGAGCTATGCGCCGGGCCCGGGCACATTTCGGAAGAAGCCGCCGCACTGGAGTGCACTGTGACCGGCACAATCGCCTTTGCGCGAAGAAGAAGATTCTTCGCCTCCGGGAGCCGGAGAGAGCGGCTGCTTTCAAAAGGTGAAGAGTGAAGCTGCACAACACTCTGATAGTGTGCGCAGCTTGCAAACTGATAGAAAACACTATCTTACCACTCTCCTACCATTTCCAAACACATGAACATTCGGTTGGAAGGTGTTTTGGAAAACTTTCTTTTTCTTCTAGCATAAACTTCTGCAGAGCTCTCTGCAACATGTAAAACACCATGAGAGATGTTTTCTGTGCAGGCACAGTTTCTCATTACCAGACATAGTGGAAAAGCGTTTTGCAGTGATGTAGACAACAAAAGTCCCGAAAGAAGAAAATACGGATGTCCCCGGAGCTAAGCGCCGGTCCCGGGCACATTTCGGAAGAAGCCGCCGCACTGGAGTGCACTGTGACCGGCACAATCGCCTTTGCGCGAAGAAGCCGCTTCCTTGCCTCCGCGAACCGGACAGAGCGGCTGCTTCGGAAAGGTGGAAATGAAGCTGCACAACACAGGGATAGTGTGCGCAGGTTGCAAACTGATAGAAAACAATACCTTACCACTTTCCTAACTTTTCCAAACATATGAATATTGGGTTGGAAGGTCTTTCCAACAACATTATTTTCTTCGTGCAAAACACTCAGCAGAGCTCTGTGCAACATGTAAAACACGATGGGAGATGTTTACTGTGCAGCCACAATTTCCTCTTGCCAGACATAGGGGAAAAGCTTTTTGCAGTGATGTAGACCACAAAAGTCCCGAAAGAAGCAGGTACGGATGTCCCCGGAGGTAAGCGCCGGTCCCGGGCACATTTCGGAAGAAGCCGCCGCACTGGAGTGCACTGTGACCGGCACAATTGCCTTTGCGCAAAGAAGCCGCCTCTTCGTCTCCGGGGGCCGGAGTGAGCGGCTGCTTCGGAAAGGTGAAGAATGAAGCTGCACAACACTGGGATAGTGTGCGCAGGTTGCAAACTGATAGAAAACAGTACCTTACCACTTTCCTACCTTTTCCAAACATATGAATATTGGGTTGGAAGGTGTTTCCAACAACTTTATTTTCTTCGTGCAAAACACTCAGCAGACCTCTCTGCAACATGTACAACACCATGAGAGATGTTTTCTGTGCTGGCACAGTTTCTCCATGCCAGACATAGTGGAAAGGATTTTTGCAATGATGTAGACCACAAAAGACGCTGAAGACGAAATATGGAGCTCCCCGGAGCTAAGCGCCGGTCCCGGGCACATTTCGGAAGAAGCCGCCGCACTGGAGTGCACTGTGACCGGCACAATCGCCTTTGCGCGAAGACAACGATTCTTCGCCTCCGGGAGCCGGAGAGAGCGGCTGCTTTCAAAAGGTGAAGAATGAAGCTGCACAACACTGGGATAGTGTGCGCAGCATGCAAACTGATAGAAAACACTATCTTACCACTCTCCTACCATTTCCAAACACATGAACATTCGGTTGGAAGGTGTTTTGGAAAACTTTCTTTTTCTTCTAGCATAAACTTCTGCAGAGCTCTCTGCAACATGTAAAAACACCATGAGAGATATTTTCTGTGCAGGCACAGTTTCTCATTACCAGACATAGTGGAAAAGCGTTTTGCAGTGATGTAGACAACAAAAGTCTCGAAAGAAGAAAATACGGATGTCCCCGGAGCTAAGCGCCGGTCCCGGGAACATTTCGGAAGAAGCCGCCGCACTGGAGTGCACTGTGACCGGCACAATCGCCTTTGCGCGAAGAAGCCGCTTCCTTGCCTCCGCGAACCGGACAGAGCGGCTGCTTCGGAAAGGTGGAAATGAAGCTGCACAACACAGGGATAGTGTGCGCAGGTTGCAAACTGATAGAAAACAATACCTTACCACTTTCCTAACTTTTCCAAACATATGAATATTGGGTTGGAAGGTCTTTCCAACAACATTATTTTCTTCGTGCAAAACACTCAGCAGAGCTCTGTACAACATGTAAAACACGATGGGAGATGTTTACTGTGCAGGCACAATTTCCTCTTGCCAGACATAGGGGAAAAGCTTTTTGCAGTGATGTAGACCACAAAAGTCCCGAAAGAAGCAGGTACGGATGTCCCCGGAGGTAAGCGCCTGTCCCGGGCACATTTGGGAAGAAGCCGCCGCACTGGAGTGCACTGTGACCGGCACAATTGCCTTTGCGCAAAGAAGCCGCCTCTTCGTCTCCCGGTGGGCCGGAGTGAGCGGCTGCTTCGGAAAGAGGAAGAATGAAGCTGCACAACACTGGGATAGTGTGCGCAGGTTGCAAACTGATAGAAAACAGTACCTTACCACTTTCCTACCTTTTCCAAACATATGAATATTGGGTTGGAAGGTGTTTCCAACAACTTTATTTTCTTCGTGCAAAACACTCAGCAGACCTCTCTGCAACATGTACAACACCATGAGAGATGTTTTCTGTGCTGGCACAGTTTCTCCATGCCAGACATAGTGGAAAAGCTTTTTGCAATGATGTAGACCACAAAAGACGCTAAAGACGAAATATGGAGCTCCCAGGAGCTAAGCGCCGGTCCCGGGCACATTTCGGAAGAAGCCGCCGCACTGGAGTGCACTGTGACCGGCACAATCGCCTTTGCGCGAAGAAGCCGCTTCTTCGTCTCCGGGAGCCGGAGAGAGCGGCTGCTTCGGAAAGGTGAAGAATGAAGCTGCACAACACTGGGATAGTGTGCGCAGCATGCAAACTGATAGAAAACACTACCTTACCACTTTCCTTCCTTTACCAAACACATGAATATTCGATTGGAAGGTGTTTTGGACAACTTTATATTTCTTCTTGCAAAACATTCTGCAAAGGTCACTGCAACATGTAAAACACGATGGGAGATGTTTACTGTGCAGGCACAATTTCCTCTTGCCAGACATAGGGGAAAAGCTTTTTGCAGTGATGTAGACCACAAAAGTCCCGAAAGAAACAGGTACGGATGTCCCCGGAGGTAAGCGCCGGTCCCGGGCACATTTCGGCAGATGCCGCCGCACTGGAGTGCACTGTGACCGGCACAATCGCCTTTGCGCGAAGAAGCCGCTTCTTCGTCTCCGGGAGCCGGAGAGAGCGGCTGCTTTCAAAAGGTGAAGAATGAAGCTGCACAAGACTGGGATAGTGTGCGCAGCTTGCAAACTGATAGAAAACGGTACCTTCAGTACCTTACTACTCTCCTACCTTTTCCAAACACATGAACATTCGGTTGGAAGGTGTTTTGGAAAACTTTCTTTTTCTTCTTGCATAAACTTCTGCAGAGCTCTCTGCAACATGTAAAACACGATGGGAGATGTTTTCTGTGCTGGCAGAGTTTCTCCTTGCCAGACATAGTGAGAAACCTTTCTGCAGTGATGTAGACCACAAAAGTCCTGAAAGACGAAGGTACGCAGCTCCCCGGAGCTAAGCGCCGGGCCCGGGCACATTTCGGAAGAAGCCGCCGCACTGGAGTGCACTGTGACCGGCACAATCGCCTTTGCGCGAAGAAGCCGCTTCTTCGTCTCCGGGAGCCGGAGAGAGCGGCTGCTTCGGAAAGGTGAAGAATGAAGCTGCACAACACTGGGATAGTGTGCGCAGCATGCAAACTGATAGACAACAGTACCTTCAGTACCTTACCACTCTCCTACCTTTTCCAAACACATGAACATTCGGTTGGAAGGTGTTTTGGAAAACTTTCTTTTTCTTCTTGCATAAACTTCTGCAGAGCTCTCTGCAACATGTAAAACACGATGGGAGATGTTTACTGTGCAGGCACAGTTTCTCCTTGCCAGACATAGTGGAAAGGATTTTTGCAATGCTGTAGACCACAAAAGACGCTAAAGACGAAATATGGAGCTCCCAGGAGCTAAGCGCCGGTCCCGGGCACATTTCGGAAGAAGCCGCCGCACTGGAGTGCACTGTGACCGGCACAATTGCCTTTGCGCGAAGAAGCCGCTTCTTCGTCTCCGGGAGCCGGAGAGAGCGGCTGCTTCGGAAAGGTGAAGAATGAAGCTGCACAAGACTGGGATAGTGTGCGCAGCATGCAAACTGATAGAAAACACTACCTTACCACTTTCCTACCTTTACCAAACACATGAACATTCGGTTGGAAGGTGTTTTGGAAAACTTTCTTTTTCTTCTAGCATAAACTTCTGCAGAGCTCTCTGCAACATGTAAAAACACCATGAGAGATATTTTCTGTGCAGGCACAGTTTCTCATTACCAGACATAGTGGAAAAGCGTTTTGCAGTGATGTAGACAACAAAAGTCTCGAAAGAAGAAAATACGGATGTCCCCGGAGCTAAGCGCCGGTCCCGGGCACATTTCGGAAGAAGCCGCCGCACTGGAGTGCACTGTGACCGGCACAATCGCCTTTGCGCGAAGAAGCCGCTTCCTTGCCTCCGCGAACCGGACAGAGCGGCTGCTTCGGAAAGGTGGAAATGAAGCTGCACAACACAGGGATAGTGTGCGCAGGTTGCAAACTGATAGAAAACAATACCTTACCACTTTCCTAACTTTTCCAAACATATGAATATTGGGTTGGAAGGTCTTTCCAACAACATTATTTTCTTCGTGCAAAACACTCAGCAGAGCTCTGTGCAACATGTAAAACACGATGGGAGATGTTTACTGTGCAGGCACAATTTCCTCTTGCCAGACATAGGGGAAAAGCTTTTTGCAGTGATGTAGACCACAAAAGTCCCGAAAGAAGCAGGTACGGATGTCCCCGGAGGTAAGCGCCGGTACCGGGCACATTTCGGAAGAAGCCGCCGCACTGGAGTGCACCCTGACCGGCACAATTGCCTTTGCGCAAAGAAGCCGCCTCTTCGTCTCCCGGTGGGCCGGAGTGAGCGGCTGCTTCGGAAAGAGGAAGAATGAAGCTGCACAACACTGGGATAGTGTGCGCAGGTTGCAAACTGATAGAAAACAGTACCTTACCACTTTCCTACCTTTTCCAAACATATGAATATTGGGTTGGAAGGTGTTTCCAACAACTTTATTTTCTTCGTGCAAAACACTCAGCAGACCTCTCTGCAACATGTACAACACCATGAGAGATGTTTTCTGTGCTGGCACAGTTTCTCCATGCCAGACATAGTGGAAAAGCTTTTTGCAATGATGTAGACCACAAAAGACGCTAAAGACGAAATATGGAGCTCCCAGGAGCTAAGCGCCGGTCCCGGGCACATTTCGGAAGAAGCCGCCGCACTGGAGTGCACTGTGACCGGCACAATCGCCTTTGCGCGAAGAAGCCGCTTCTTCGTCTCCGGGAGCCGGAGAGAGCGGCTGCTTCGGAAAGGTGAAGAATGAAGCTGCACAAGACTGGGATAGTGTGCGCAGCATGCAAACTGATAGAAAACACTACCTTACCACTTTCCTTCCTTTACCAAACACATGAATATTCGATTGGAAGGTGTTTTGGACAACTTTATATTTCCTCTTGCAAAACATTCTGCAAAGGTCACTGCAACATGTAAAACACGATGGGAGATGTTTACTGTGCAGGCACAATTTCCTCTTGCCAGACATAGGGGAAAAGCTTTTTGCAGTGATGTAGACCACAAAAGTCCCGAAAGAAACAGGTACGGATGTCCCCGGAGGTAAGCGCCGGTCCCGGGCACATTTCGGAAGAAGCCGCCGCACTGGAGTGCACTGTGACCGGCACAATCGCCTTTGCGCGAAGAAGCCGCTTCTTCGTCTCCGGGAGCCGGAGAGAGCGGCTGCTTTCAAAAGGTGAAGAATGAAGCTGCACAAGACTGGGATAGTGTGCGCAGCTTGCAAACTGATAGAAAACGGTACCTTCAGTACCTTACTACTCTCCTACCTTTTCCAAACACATGAACATTCGGTTGGAAGGTGTTTTGGAAAACTTTCTTTTTCTTCTTGCATAAACTTCTGCAGAGCTCTCTGCAACATGTAAAACACGATGGGAGATGTTTTCTGTGCTGGCAGAGTTTCTCCTTGCCAGACATAGTGAGAAACCTTTCTGCAGTGATGTAGACCACAAAAGTCCTGAAAGACGAAGGTACGCAGCTCCCCGGAGCTAAGCGCCGGTCCCGGGCACATTTCGGAAGAAGCCGCCGCACTGGAGTGCACTGTGACCGGCACAATCGCCTTTGCGCGAAGAAGCCGCTTCTTCGTCTCCGGGAGCCGGAGAGAGCGGCTGCTTCGGAAAGGTGAAGAATGAAGCTGCACAAGACTGGGATAGTGTGCGCAGCATGCAAACTGATAGAAAACACTACTTTACCACTTTCCTACCTTTACCAAACACATGAATATTCGATTGGAAGGTGTTTTGGACAACTTTATATTTCTTCTTGCTAAACATTCTGCAGAGGTCACTGCAACATGTAAAACACGATGGGAGATGTTTACTGTGCAGGCACAATTACCTCTTGCCAGACATAGGGGAAAAGCTTTTTGCAGTGATGTAGACCACAAAAGTCCCGAAAGAAACAGGTACGGATGTCCCCGGAGAAAGCGCCGGTCCCGGGCACATTTCGGCAGATGCCGCCGCACTGGAGTGCACTGTGACCGGCACAATCGCCTTTGCGCGAAGAAGCCGATTCTTCGCCTCCGGGAGCCGGAGAGAGCGGCTGCTTTCAAAAGGTGAAGAATGAAGCTGCACAACACTGGGATAGTGTGCGCAGCTTGCAAACTGATAGAAAACGGTACCTTCAGTACCTTACTACTCTCCTACCTTTTCCAAACACATGAACATTCGGTTGGAAGGTGTTTTGGAAAACGTTCTTTTTCTTCTTGCATAAACTTCTGCAGAGCTCTCTGCAACATGTAAAACACGATGGGAGATGTTTTCTGTGCTGGCAGAGTTTCTCCTTGCCAGACATAGTGAGAAACCTTTCTGCAGTGATGTAGACCACAAAAGTCCTGAAAGACGAAGGTACGCAGCTCCCCGGAGCTAAGCGCCGGTCCCGGGCACATTTCGGAAGAAGCCGCCGCACTGGAGTGCACTGTGACCGGCACAATAGCCTTTGCGCGAAGAAGCCGCTTCTTCGCCTCCGGGAGCCGGAGAGAGCGGCTGCTTCGGAAAGGTGAAGAATTAAGCTGCACAACACTGGGAGAGTGTGCGCAGCATGCAAACTGATAGAAAACACTACCTTACCACTTTCCTACCTTTACCAAACACATGAATATTCGATTGGAAGGTGTTTTGGACAACTTTATATTTCTTCTTGCAAAACATTCTGCAGAGGTCACTGCAACATGTAAAACACGATGGGAGATGTTTTCTGTGCTGGCAGAGTTTCTCCTTGCCTAACATAGTGGAAAACCTTTCTGTATGATGTAGACCACAAAAGTCCCGAAAGACGAAGGTACGCAGCTCCCCGGAGCTATGCGCCGGGCCCGGGCACATTTCGGAAGAAGCCGCCGCACTGGAGTGCACTGTGACCGGCACAATCGCCTTTGCGCGAAGAAGACGATTCTTCGCCTCCGGGAGCCGGAGAGAGCGGCTGCTTTCAAAAGGTGAAGAGTGAAGCTGCACAACACTGGGATAGTGTGCGCAGCTGGCAAACTGATAGAAAACACTATCTTATCACTCTCCTACCATTTCCAAACACATGAACATTCGGTTGGAAGGTGTTTTGGAAAACTTTCTTTTTCTTCTAGCATAAACTTCTGCAGAGCTCTCTGCAACATGTAAAACACCATGAGAGATGTTTTCTGTGCAGGCACAGTTTCTCATTACCAGACATAGTGGAAAAGCGTTTTGCAGTGATGTAGACAACAAAAGTCCCGAAAGAAGAAAATACGGATGTCCCCGGAGCTAAGCGCCGGTCCCGGGCACATTTCGGAAGAAGCCGCCGCACTGGAGTGCACTGTGACCGGCACAATCGCCTTTGCGCGAAGAAGCCGCTTCCTTGCCTCCGCGAACCGGACAGAGCGGCTGCTTCGGAAAGGTGGAAATGAAGCTGCACAACACAGGGATAGTGTGCGCAGGTTGCAAACTGATAGAAAACAATACCTTACCACTTTCCTAACTTTTCCAAACATATGAATATTGGGTTGGAAGGTCTTTCCAACAACATTATTTTCTTCGTGCAAAACACTCAGCAGAGCTCTGTGCAACATGTAAAACACGATGGGAGATGTTTACTGTGCAGCCACAATTTCCTCTTGCCAGACATAGGGGAAAAGCTTTTTGCAGTGATGTAGACCACAAAAGTCCCGAAAGAAGCAGGTACGGTTGTCCCCGGAGCTAAGCGCCTGTCCCGGGCACATTTCGGAAGAAGCCGCCGCACTGGAGTGCACTGTGACCGGCACAATTGCCTTTGCGCAAAAAAGCCGCCTCTTCGTCTCCCGGTGGGCCGGAGTGAGCGGCTGCTTCGGAAAGGTGAAGAATGAAGCTGCACAACACTGGGATAGTGTGCGCAGGTTGCAAACTGATAGAAAACAGTACCTTACCACTTTCCTACCTTTTCCAAACATATGAATATTGGGTTGGAAGGTGTTTCCAACAACTTTATTTTCTTCGTGCAAAACACTCAGCAGACCTCTCTGCAACATGTACAACACCATGAGAGATGTTTTCTGTGCTGGCACAGTTTCTCCATGCCAGACATAGGGGAAAGGATTTTTGCAATGATGTAGACCACAAAAGACGCTGAAGACGAAATATGGAGCTCCCCGGAGCTAAGCGCCGGTCCCGGGCACATTTCGGAAGAAGCCGCCGCACTGGAGTGCACTGTGACCGGCACAATCGCCTTTGCGCGAAGAAGCCGCTTCTTCGTCTCCGGGAGCCGGAGAGAGCGGCTGCTTCGGAAAGGTGAAGAATGAAGCTGCACAACACTGGGATAGTGTGCGCAGCATGCAAACTGATAGAAAACAGTACCTTCAGTACCTTACCACTCTCCTACCTTTTCCAAACACATGAACATTCGGTTGGAAGGTGTTTTAGAAAACTTTCTTTTTCTTCTTGCATAAACTTCTGCAGAGCTCTCTGCAACATGTAAAACACGATGGGAGATGTTTTCTGTGCAGGCACAGTTTCTCCTTGCCTAACATAGTGGAAAACCTTTCTGTATGATGTAGACCACAAAAGTCCCGAAAGACGAAGGTACGCAGCTCCCCGGAGCTATGCGCCGGGCCCGGGCACATTTCGGCAGATGCCACCGCACTGGAGTGCACTGTGACCGGCACAATCGCCTTTGCGCGAAGAAGACGATTCTTCGCCTCCGGGAGCCGGAGACAACGGCTGCTTTCAAAAGGTGAAGAATGAAGCTGCACAACACTGGGATAGTGTGCGCAGGTTGCAAACTGATAGAAAACAGTACCTTACCACTTTCCTAACTTTTCCAAACATATGAATATTGGGTTGGAAGGTCTTTCCAACAACATTATTTTCTTCGTGCAAAACACTCAGCAGAGCTCTGTGCAACATGTAAAACACGATGGGAGATGTTTACTGTGCAGGCACAATTTCCTCTTGCCAGACATAGGGGAAAAGCTTTTTGCAGTGATGTAGACCACAAAAGTCCCGAAAGAAACAGGTACGGATGTCCCCGGAGGTAAGCGCCGGTCCCGGGCACATTTCGGCAGATGCCGCCGCACTGGAGTGCACTGTGACCGGCACAATCGCCTTTGCGCGAAGAAGCCGCTTCTTCGCCTCCGGGAGCCGGAGAGAGCGGCTGCTTTCAAAAGGTGAAGAATGAAGCTGCACAACACTGGGATAGTGTGCGCAGCTTGCAAACTGATAGAAAACGGTACCTTCAGTACCTTACTACTCTCCTACCTTTTCCAAACACATGAACATTCGGTTGGAAGGTGTTTTGGAAAACTTTCTTTTTCTTCTTGCATAAACTTCTGCAGAGCTCTCTGCAACATGTAAAACACGATGGGAGATGTTTTCTGTGCTGGCAGAGTTTCTCCTTGCCAGACATAGTGAGAAACCTTTCTGCAGTGATGTAGACCACAAAAGTCCTGAAAGACGAAGGTACGCAGCTCCCCGGAGCTAAGCGCCGGTCCCGGGCACATTTCGGAAGAAGCCGCCGCACTGGAGTGCACTGTGACCGGCACAATCGCCTTTGCGCGAAGAAGCCGCTTCTTCGTCTCCGGGAGCCGGAGAGAGCGGCTGCTTCGGAAAGGTGAAGAATGAAGCTGCACAACAGTGGGATAGTGTGCGCAGCATGCAAACTGATAGACAACAGTACCTTCAGTACCTTACCACTCTCCTACCTTTTCCAAACACATGAACATTCGGTTGGAAGGTGTTTTGGAAAACTTTCTTTTTCTTCTTGCATAAACTTCTGCAGAGCTCTCTGCAACATGTAAAACACGATGGGAGATGTTTACTGTGCAGGCACAGTTTCTCCTTGCCAGACATAGTGGAAAGGATTTTTGCAATGCTGTAGACCACAAAAGACGCTAAAGACGAAATATGGAGCTCCCAGGAGCTAAGCGCCGGTCCCGGGCACATTTCGGAAGAAGCCTCCGCACTGGAGTGCACTGTGACCGGCACAATTGCCTTTGCGCGAAGAAGCCGCTTCTTCGTCTCCGGGAGCCGGAGAGAGCGGCTGCTTCGGAAAGGTGAAGAATGAAGCTGCACAACACTGGGATAGTGTGCGCAGCATGCAAACTGATAGAAAACACTACCTTACCACTTTCCTACCTTTACCAAACACATGAATATTCGATTGGAAGGTGTTTTGGACAACTTTATATTTCTTCTTGCAAAACATTCTGCAGAGGTCACTGCAACATGTAAAACACGATGGGAGATGTTTTCTGTGCTGGCAGAGTTTCTCCTTGCCTAACATAGTGGAAAACCTTTCTGTATGATGTAGACCACAAAAGTCCCGAAAGACGAAGGTACGCAGCTCCCCGGAGCTATGCGCCGGGCCCGGGCACATTTCGGAAGAAGCCGCCGCACTGGAGTGCACTGTGACCGGCACAATCGCCTTTGCGCGAAGAAGACGATTCTTCGCCTCCGGGAGCCGGAGAGAGCGGCTGCTTTCAAAAGGTGAAGAGTGAAGCTGCACAACACTGGGATAGTGTGCGCAGCTTGCAAACTGATAGAAAACACTATCTTACCACTCTCCTACCATTTCCAAACACATGAACATTCGGTTGGAAGGTGTTTTGGAAAACTTTCTTTTTCTTCTAGCATAAACTTCTGCAGAGCTCTCTGCAACATGTAAAACACCATGAGAGATGTTTTCTGTGCAGGCACAGTTTCTCATTACCAGACATAGTGGAAAAGCGTTTTGCAGTGATGTAGACAACAAAAGTCCCGAAAGAAGAAAATACGGATGTCCCCGGAGCTAAGCGCCGGTCCCGGGCACATTTCGGAAGAAGCCGCCGCACTGGAGTGCACTGTGACCGGCACAATCGCCTTTGCGCGAAGAAGCCGCTTCCTTGCCTCCGCGAACCGGACAGAGCGGCTGCTTCGGAAAGGTGGAAATGAAGCTGCACAACACAGGGATAGTGTGCGCAGGTTGCAAACTGATAGAAAACAATACCTTACCACTTTCCTAACTTTTCCAAACATATGAATATTGGGTTGGAAGGTCTTTCCAACAACATTATTTTCTTCGTGCAAAACACTCAGCAGAGCTCTGTGCAACATGTAAAACACGATGGGAGATGTTTACTGTGCAGGCACAATTTCCTCTTGCCAGACATAGGGGAAAAGCTTTTTGCAGTGATGTAGACCACAAAAGTCCCGAAAGAAGCAGGTACGGATGTCCCCGGAGGTAAGCGCCGGTCCCGGGCACATTTCGGAAGAAGCCGCCGCACTGGAGTGCACCCTGACCGGCACAATTGCCTTTGCGCAAAGAAGCCGCCTCTTCGTCTCCCGGTGGGCCGGAGTGAGCGGCTGCTTCGGAAAGGTGAAGAATGAAGCTGCACAACACTGGGATAGTGTGCGCAGGTTGCAAACTGATAGAAAACAGTACCTTACCACTTTCCTACCTTTTCCAAACATATGAATATTGGGTTGCAAGGTGTTTCCAACAACTTTATTTTCTTCGTGCAAAACACTCAGCAGACCTCTCTGCAACATGTACAACACCATGAGAGATGTTTTCTGTGCTGGCACAGTTTCTCCATGCCAGACATAGTGGAAAGGATTTTTGCAATGATGTAGACCACAAAAGACGCTGAAGACGAAATATGGAGCTCCCCGGAGCTAAGCGCCGGTCCCGGGCACATTTCGGAAGAAGCCGCCGCACTGGAGTGCACTGTGACCGGCACAATCGCCTTTGCGCGAAGAAGCCGCTTCTTCGTCTCCGGGAGCCGGAGAGAGCGGCTGCTTCGGAAAGGTGAAGAATGAAGCTGCACAACACTGGGATAGTGTGCGCAGCATACAAACTGATAGAAAACGGTACCTTCAGTACCTTACCACTCTCCTACCTTTTCCAAACACATGAACATTCGTTTGGAAGGTGTTTTGGAAAACTTTCTTTTTCTTCTTGCATAAACTTCTGCAGAGCTCTCTGCAACATGTAAAACACGATGGGAGATGTTTTCTGTGCAGGCACAGTTTCTCCTTGCCTAACATAGTGGAAAACCTTTCTGTATGATGTAGACCACAAAAGTCCCGAAAGACGAAGGTACGCAGCTCCCCGGAGCTATGCGCCGGGCCCGGGCACATTTCGGCAGATGCCACCGCACTGGTGTGCACTGTGACCGGCACAATCGCCTTTGCGCGAAGAAGACGATTCTTCGCCTCCGGGAGCCGGAGACAACGGCTGCTTTCAAAAGGTGAAGAATGAAGCTGCACAACACTGGGATAGTGTGCGCAGGTTGCAAACTGATAGAAAACAGTACCTTACCACTTTCCTAACTTTTCCAAACATATGAATATTGGGTTGGAAGGTCTTTCCAACAACATTATTTTCTTCGTGCAAAACACTCAGCAGAGCTCTGTGCAACATGTAAAACACGATGGGAGATGTTTACTGTGCAGGCACAATTTCCTCTTGCCAGACATAGGGGAAAAGCTTTTTGCAGTGATGTAGACCACAAAAGTCCCGAAAGAAGCAGGTACGGATGTCCCCGGAGGTAAGCGCCGGTCCCGGGCACATTTCGGAAGAAGCCGCCGCACTGGAGTGCACTGTGACCGGCACAATTGCCTTTGCGCAAAGAAGCCGCCTCTTCGTCTCCCGGTGGGCCGGAGTGAGCGGCTGCTTCGGAAAGGTGAAGAATGAAGCTGCACAACACTGGGATAGTGTGCGCAGGTTGCAAACTGATAGAAAACAGTACCTTACCACTTTCCTACCTTTTCCAAACATATGAATATTGGGTTGGAAGGTGTTTCCAACAACTTTATTTTCTTCGTGCAAAACACTCAGCAGACCTCTCTGCAACATGTACAACACCATGAGAGATGTTTTCTGTGCTGGCACAGTTTCTCCATGCCAGACATAGTGGAAAGGATTTTTGCAATGATGTAGACCACAAAAGACGCTGAAGACGAAATATGGAGCTCCCCGGAGCTAAGCGCCGGTCCCGGGCACATTTCGGAAGAAGCCGCCGCACTGGAGTGCACTGTGACCGGCACAATCGCCTTTGCGCGAAGAAGCCGCTTCTTCGTCTCCGGGAGCCGGAGAGAGCGGCTGCTTCGGAAAGGTGAAGAATGAAGCTGCACAACAGTGGGATAGTGTGCGCAGCATGCAAACTGATAGAAAACAGTACCTTCAGTACCTTACCACTCTCCTACCTTTTCCAAACACATGAACATTCGGTTGGAAGGTGTTTTGGAAAACTTTCTTTTTCTTCTTGCATAAACTTCTGCAGAGCTCTCTGCAACATGTAAAACACGATGGGAGATGTTTTCTGTGCTGGCAGAGTTTCTCCTTGCCTAACAGAGTGGAAAACCTTTCTGTATGATGTAGACCACAAAAGTCCCGAAAGACGAAGGTACGCAGCTCCCCGGAGCTATGCGCCGGGCCCGGGCACATTTCGGAAGAAGCCGCCGCACTGGAGTGCACTGTGACCGGCACAATCGCCTTTGCGCGAAGAAGAAGATTCTTCGCCTCCGGGAGCCGGAGAGAGCGGCTGCTTTCAAAAGGTGAAGAGTGAAGCTGCACAACACTCTGATAGTGTGCGCAGCTTGCAAACTGATAGAAAACACTATCTTACCACTCTCCTACCATTTCCAAACACATGAACATTCGGTTGGAAGGTGTTTTGGAAAACTTTCTTTTTCTTCTAGCATAAACTTCTGCAGAGCTCTCTGCAACATGTAAAACACCATGAGAGATGTTTTCTGTGCAGGCACAGTTTCTCATTACCAGACATAGTGGAAAAGCGTTTTGCAGTGATGTAGACAACAAAAGTCCCGAAAGAAGAAAATACGGATGTCCCCGGAGCTAAGCGCCGGTCCCGGGCACATTTCGGAAGAAGCCGCCGCACTGGAGTGCACTGTGACCGGCACAATCGCCTTTGCGCGAAGAAGCCGCTTCCTTGCCTCCGCGAACCGGACAGAGCGGCTGCTTCGGAAAGGTGGAAATGAAGCTGCACAACACAGGGATAGTGTGCGCAGGTTGCAAACTGATAGAAAACAATACCTTACCACTTTCCTAACTTTTCCAAACATATGAATATTGGGTTGGAAGGTCTTTCCAACAACATTATTTTCTTCGTGCAAAACACTCAGCAGAGCTCTGTGCAACATGTAAAACACGATGGGAGATGTTTACTGTGCAGCCACAATTTCCTCTTGCCAGACATAGGGGAAAAGCTTTTTGCAGTGATGTAGACCACAAAAGTCCCGAAAGAAGCAGGTACGGATGTCCCCGGAGGTAAGCGCCGGTCCCGGGCACATTTCGGAAGAAGCCGCCGCACTGGAGTGCACTGTGACCGGCACAATTGCCTTTGCGCAAAGAAGCCGCCTCTTCGTCTCCGGGGGCCGGAGTGAGCGGCTGCTTCGGAAAGGTGAAGAATGAAGCTGCACAACACTGGGATAGTGTGCGCAGGTTGCAAACTGATAGAAAACAGTACCTTACCACTTTCCTACCTTTTCCAAACATATGAATATTGGGTTGGAAGGTGTTTCCAACAACTTTATTTTCTTCGTGCAAAACACTCAGCAGACCTCTCTGCAACATGTACAACACCATGAGAGATGTTTTCTGTGCTGGCACAGTTTCTCCATGCCAGACATAGTGGAAAGGATTTTTGCAATGATGTAGACCACAAAAGACGCTGAAGACGAAATATGGAGCTCCCCGGAGCTAAGCGCCGGTCCCGGGCACATTTCGGAAGAAGCCGCCGCACTGGAGTGCACTGTGGCCGGCACAATCGCCTTTGCGCGAAGACAACGATTCTTCGCCTCCGGGAGCCGGAGAGAGCGGCTGCTTTCAAAAGGTGAAGAATGAAGCTGCACAACACTGGGATAGTGTGCGCAGCATGCAAACTGATAGAAAACACTATCTTACCACTCTCCTACCATTTCCAAACACATGAACATTCGGTTGGAAGGTGTTTTGGAAAACTTTCTTTTTCTTCTTGCATAAACTTCTGCAGAGCTCTCTGCAACATGTAAAAACACCATGAGAGATATTTTCTGTGCAGGCACAGTTTCTCATTACCAGACATAGTGGAAAAGCGTTTTGCAGTGATGTAGACAACAAAAGTCTCGAAAGAAGAAAATACGGATGTCCCCGGAGCTAAGCGCCGGTCCCGGGAACATTTCGGAAGAAGCCGCCGCACTGGAGTGCACTGTGACCGGCACAATCGCCTTTGCGCGAAGAAGCCGCTTCCTTGCCTCCGCGAACCGGACAGAGCGGCTGCTTCGGAAAGGTGGAAATGAAGCTGCACAACACAGGGATAGTGTGCGCAGGTTGCAAACTGATAGAAAACAATACCTTACCACTTTCCTAACTTTTCCAAACATATGAATATTGGGTTGGAAGGTGTTTCCAACAACATTATTTTCTTCGTGCAAAACACTCAGCAGAGCTCTGTACAACATGTAAAACACGATGGGAGATGTTTACTGTGCAGGCACAATTTCCTCTTGCCAGACATAGGGGAAAAGCTTTTTGCAGTGATGTAGACCACAAAAGTCCCGAAAGAAGCAGGTACGGATGTCCCCGGAGGTAAGCGCCTGTCCCGGGCACATTTGGGAAGAAGCCGCCGCACTGGAGTGCACTGTGACCGGCACAATTGCCTTTGCGCAAAGAAGCCGCCTCTTCGTCTCCCGGTGGGCCGGAGTGAGCGGCTGCTTCGGAAAGAGGAAGAATGAAGCTGCACAACACTGGGATAGTGTGCGCAGGTTGCAAACTGATAGAAAACAGTACCTTACCACTTTCCTACCTTTTCCAAACATATGAATATTGGGTTGGAAGGTGTTTCCAACAACTTTATTTTCTTCGTGCAAAACACTCAGCAGACCTCTCTGCAACATGTACAACACCATGAGAGATGTTTTCTGTGCTGGCACAGTTTCTCCATGCCAGACATAGTGGAAAAGCTTTTTGCAATGATGTAGACCACAAAAGACGCTAAAGACGAAATATGGAGCTCCCAGGAGCTAAGCGCCGGTCCCGGGCACATTTCGGAAGAAGCCGCCGCACTGGAGTGCACTGTGACCGGCACAATCGCCTTTGCGCGAAGAAGCCGCTTCTTCGTCTCCGGGAGCCGGAGAGAGCGGCTGCTTCGGAAAGGTGAAGAATGAAGCTGCACAACACTGGGATAGTGTGCGCAGCATGCAAACTGATAGAAAACACTACCTTACCACTTTCCTTCCTTTACCAAACACATGAATATTCGATTGGAAGGTGTTTTGGACAACTTTATATTTCTTCTTGCAAAACATTCTGCAAAGGTCACTGCAACATGTAAAACACGATGGGAGATGTTTACTGTGCAGGCACAATTTCCTCTTGCCAGACATAGGGGAAAAGCTTTTTGCAGTGATGTAGACCACAAAAGTCCCGAAAGAAACAGGTACGGATGTCCCCGGAGGTAAGCGCCGGTCCCGGGCACATTTCGGCAGATGCCGCCGCACTGGAGTGCACTGTGACCGGCACAATCGCCTTTGCGCGAAGAAGCCGCTTCTTCGTCTCCGGGAGCCGGAGAGAGCGGCTGCTTTCAAAAGGTGAAGAATGAAGCTGCACAAGACTGGGATAGTGTGCGCAGCTTGCAAACTGATAGAAAACGGTACCTTCAGTACCTTACTACTCTCCTACCTTTTCCAAACACATGAACATTCGGTTGGAAGGTGTTTTGGAAAACTTTCTTTTTCTTCTTGCATAAACTTCTGCAGAGCTCTCTGCAACATGTAAAACACGATGGGAGATGTTTTCTGTGCTGGCAGAGTTTCTCCTTGCCAGACATAGTGAGAAACCTTTCTGCAGTGATGTAGACCACAAAAGTCCTGAAAGACGAAGGTACGCAGCTCCCCGGAGCTAAGCGCCGGGCCCGGGCACATTTCGGAAGAAGCCGCCGCACTGGAGTGCACTGTGACCGGCACAATCGCCTTTGCGCGAAGAAGCCGCTTCTTCGTCTCCGGGAGCCGGAGAGAGCGGCTGCTTCGGAAAGGTGAAGAATGAAGCTGCACAACAGTGGGATAGTGTGCGCAGCATGCAAACTGATAGACAACAGTACCTTCAGTACCTTACCACTCTCCTACCTTTTCCAAACACATGAACATTCGGTTGGAAGGTGTTTTGGAAAACTTTCTTTTTCTTCTTGCATAAACTTCTGCAGAGCTCTCTGCAACATGTAAAACACGATGGGAGATGTTTACTGTGCAGGCACAGTTTCTCCTTGCCAGACATAGTGGAAAGGATTTTTGCAATGCTGTAGACCACAAAAGACGCTAAAGACGAAATATGGAGCTCCCAGGAGCTAAGCGCCGGTCCCGGGCACATTTCGGAAGAAGCCTCCGCACTGGAGTGCACTGTGACCGGCACAATTGCCTTTGCGCGAAGAAGCCGCTTCTTCGTCTCCGGGAGCCGGAGAGAGCGGCTGCTTCGGAAAGGTGAAGAATGAAGCTGCACAACACTGGGATAGTGTGCGCAGCATGCAAACTGATAGAAAACACTACCTTACCACTTTCCTACCTTTACCAAACACATGAATATTCGATTGGAAGGTGTTTTGGACAACTTTATATTTCTTCTTGCAAAACATTCTGCAGAGGTCACTGCAACATGTAAAACACGATGGGAGATGTTTTCTGTGCTGGCAGAGTTTCTCCTTGCCTAACATAGTGGAAAACCTTTCTGTATGATGTAGACCACAAAAGTCCCGAAAGACGAAGGTACGCAGCTCCCCGGAGCTATGCGCCGGGCCCGGGCACATTTCGGAAGAAGCCGCCGCACTGGAGTGCACTGTGACCGGCACAATCGCCTTTGCGCGAAGAAGACGATTCTTCGCCTCCGGGAGCCGGAGAGAGCGGCTGCTTTCAAAAGGTGAAGAGTGAAGCTGCACAACACTGGGATAGTGTGCGCAGCTTGCAAACTGATAGAAAACACTATCTTACCACTCTCCTACCATTTCCAAACACATGAACATTCGGTTGGAAGGTGTTTTGGAAAACTTTCTTTTTCTTCTAGCATAAACTTCTGCAGAGCTCTCTGCAACATGTAAAACACCATGAGAGATGTTTTCTGTGCAGGCACAGTTTCTCATTACCAGACATAGTGGAAAAGCGTTTTGCAGTGATGTAGACAACAAAAGTCCCGAAAGAAGAAAATACGGATGTCCCCGGAGCTAAGCGCCGGTCCCGGGCACATTTCGGAAGAAGCCGCCGCACTGGAGTGCACTGTGACCGGCACAATCGCCTTTGCGCGAAGAAGCCGCTTCCTTGCCTCCGCGAACCGGACAGAGCGGCTGCTTCGGAAAGGTGGAAATGAAGCTGCACAACACAGGGATAGTGTGCGCAGGTTGCAAACTGATAGAAAACAATACCTTACCACTTTCCTAACTTTTCCAAACATATGAATATTGGGTTGGAAGGTCTTTCCAACAACATTATTTTCTTCGTGCAAAACACTCAGCAGAGCTCTGTGCAACATGTAAAACACGATGGGAGATGTTTACTGTGCAGGCACAATTTCCTCTTGCCAGACATAGGGGAAAAGCTTTTTGCAGTGATGTAGACCACAAAAGTCCCGAAAGAAGCAGGTACGGATGTCCCCGGAGGTAAGCGCCGGTCCCGGGCACATTTCGGAAGAAGCCGCCGCACTGGAGTGCACCCTGACCGGCACAATTGCCTTTGCGCAAAGAAGCCGCCTCTTCGTCTCCCGGTGGGCCGGAGTGAGCGGCTGCTTCGGAAAGGTGAAGAATGAAGCTGCACAACACTGGGATAGTGTGCGCAGGTTGCAAACTGATAGAAAACAGTACCTTACCACTTTCCTACCTTTTCCAAACATATGAATATTGGGTTGCAAGGTGTTTCCAACAACTTTATTTTCTTCGTGCAAAACACTCAGCAGACCTCTCTGCAACATGTACAACACCATGAGAGATGTTTTCTGTGCTGGCACAGTTTCTCCATGCCAGACATAGTGGAAAGGATTTTTGCAATGATGTAGACCACAAAAGACGCTGAAGACGAAATATGGAGCTCCCCGGAGCTAAGCGCCGGTCCCGGGCACATTTCGGAAGAAGCCGCCGCACTGGAGTGCACTGTGACCGGCACAATCGCCTTTGCGCGAAGAAGCCGCTTCTTCGTCTCCGGGAGCCGGAGAGAGCGGCTGCTTCGGAAAGGTGAAGAATGAAGCTGCACAACACTGGGATAGTGTGCGCAGCATACAAACTGATAGAAAACGGTACCTTCAGTACCTTACCACTCTCCTACCTTTTCCAAACACATGAACATTCGTTTGGAAGGTGTTTTGGAAAACTTTCTTTTTCTTCTTGCATAAACTTCTGCAGAGCTCTCTGCAACATGTAAAACACGATGGGAGATGTTTTCTGTGCAGGCACAGTTTCTCCTTGCCTAACATAGTGGAAAACCTTTCTGTATGATGTAGACCACAAAAGTCCCGAAAGACGAAGGTACGCAGCTCCCCGGAGCTATGCGCCGGGCCCGGGCACATTTCGGCAGATGCCACCGCACTGGTGTGCACTGTGACCGGCACAATCGCCTTTGCGCGAAGAAGACGATTCTTCGCCTCCGGGAGCCGGAGACAACGGCTGCTTTCAAAAGGTGAAGAATGAAGCTGCACAACACTGGGATAGTGTGCGCAGGTTGCAAACTGATAGAAAACAGTACCTTACCACTTTCCTAACTTTTCCAAACATATGAATATTGGGTTGGAAGGTCTTTCCAACAACATTATTTTCTTCGTGCAAAACACTCAGCAGAGCTCTGTGCAACATGTAAAACACGATGGGAGATGTTTACTGTGCAGGCACAATTTCCTCTTGCCAGACATAGGGGAAAAGCTTTTTGCAGTGATGTAGACCACAAAAGTCCCGAAAGAAGCAGGTACGGATGTCCCCGGAGGTAAGCGCCGGTCCCGGGCACATTTCGGAAGAAGCCGCCGCACTGGAGTGCACTGTGACCGGCACAATTGCCTTTGCGCAAAGAAGCCGCCTCTTCGTCTCCCGGTGGGCCGGAGTGAGCGGCTGCTTCGGAAAGGTGAAGAATGAAGCTGCACAACACTGGGATAGTGTGCGCAGGTTGCAAACTGATAGAAAACAGTACCTTACCACTTTCCTACCTTTTCCAAACATATGAATATTGGGTTGGAAGGTGTTTCCAACAACTTTATTTTCTTCGTGCAAAACACTCAGCAGACCTCTCTGCAACATGTACAACACCATGAGAGATGTTTTCTGTGCTGGCACAGTTTCTCCATGCCAGACATAGTGGAAAGGATTTTTGCAATGATGTAGACCACAAAAGACGCTGAAGACGAAATATGGAGCTCCCCGGAGCTAAGCGCCGGTCCCGGGCACATTTCGGAAGAAGCCGCCGCACTGGAGTGCACTGTGACCGGCACAATCGCCTTTGCGCGAAGAAGCCGCTTCTTCGTCTCCGGGAGCCGGAGAGAGCGGCTGCTTCGGAAAGGTGAAGAATGAAGCTGCACAACAGTGGGATAGTGTGCGCAGCATGCAAACTGATAGAAAACAGTACCTTCAGTACCTTACCACTCTCCTACCTTTTCCAAACACATGAACATTCGGTTGGAAGGTGTTTTGGAAAACTTTCTTTTTCTTCTTGCATAAACTTCTGCAGAGCTCTCTGCAACATGTAAAACACGATGGGAGATGTTTTCTGTGCTGGCAGAGTTTCTCCTTGCCTAACAGAGTGGAAAACCTTTCTGTATGATGTAGACCACAAAAGTCCCGAAAGACGAAGGTACGCAGCTCCCCGGAGCTATGCGCCGGGCCCGGGCACATTTCGGAAGAAGCCGCCGCACTGGAGTGCACTGTGACCGGCACAATCGCCTTTGCGCGAAGAAGAAGATTCTTCGCCTCCGGGAGCCGGAGAGAGCGGCTGCTTTCAAAAGGTGAAGAGTGAAGCTGCACAACACTCTGATAGTGTGCGCAGCTTGCAAACTGATAGAAAACACTATCTTACCACTCTCCTACCATTTCCAAACACATGAACATTCGGTTGGAAGGTGTTTTGGAAAACTTTCTTTTTCTTCTAGCATAAACTTCTGCAGAGCTCTCTGCAACATGTAAAACACCATGAGAGATGTTTTCTGTGCAGGCACAGTTTCTCATTACCAGACATAGTGGAAAAGCGTTTTGCAGTGATGTAGACAACAAAAGTCCCGAAAGAAGAAAATACGGATGTCCCCGGAGCTAAGCGCCGGTCCCGGGCACATTTCGGAAGAAGCCGCCGCACTGGAGTGCACTGTGACCGGCACAATCGCCTTTGCGCGAAGAAGCCGCTTCCTTGCCTCCGCGAACCGGACAGAGCGGCTGCTTCGGAAAGGTGGAAATGAAGCTGCACAACACAGGGATAGTGTGCGCAGGTTGCAAACTGATAGAAAACAATACCTTACCACTTTCCTAACTTTTCCAAACATATGAATATTGGGTTGGAAGGTCTTTCCAACAACATTATTTTCTTCGTGCAAAACACTCAGCAGAGCTCTGTGCAACATGTAAAACACGATGGGAGATGTTTACTGTGCAGCCACAATTTCCTCTTGCCAGACATAGGGGAAAAGCTTTTTGCAGTGATGTAGACCACAAAAGTCCCGAAAGAAGCAGGTACGGATGTCCCCGGAGGTAAGCGCCGGTCCCGGGCACATTTCGGAAGAAGCCGCCGCACTGGAGTGCACTGTGACCGGCACAATTGCCTTTGCGCAAAGAAGCCGCCTCTTCGTCTCCGGGGGCCGGAGTGAGCGGCTGCTTCGGAAAGGTGAAGAATGAAGCTGCACAACACTGGGATAGTGTGCGCAGGTTGCAAACTGATAGAAAACAGTACCTTACCACTTTCCTACCTTTTCCAAACATATGAATATTGGGTTGGAAGGTGTTTCCAACAACTTTATTTTCTTCGTGCAAAACACTCAGCAGACCTCTCTGCAACATGTACAACACCATGAGAGATGTTTTCTGTGCTGGCACAGTTTCTCCATGCCAGACATAGTGGAAAGGATTTTTGCAATGATGTAGACCACAAAAGACGCTGAAGACGAAATATGGAGCTCCCCGGAGCTAAGCGCCGGTCCCGGGCACATTTCGGAAGAAGCCGCCGCACTGGAGTGCACTGTGACCGGCACAATCGCCTTTGCGCGAAGACAACGATTCTTCGCCTCCGGGAGCCGGAGAGAGCGGCTGCTTTCAAAAGGTGAAGAATGAAGCTGCACAACACTGGGATAGTGTGCGCAGCATGCAAACTGATAGAAAACACTATCTTACCACTCTCCTACCATTTCCAAACACATGAACATTCGGTTGGAAGGTGTTTTGGAAAACTTTCTTTTTCTTCTAGCATAAACTTCTGCAGAGCTCTCTGCAACATGTAAAAACACCATGAGAGATATTTTCTGTGCAGGCACAGTTTCTCATTACCAGACATAGTGGAAAAGCGTTTTGCAGTGATGTAGACAACAAAAGTCTCGAAAGAAGAAAATACGGATGTCCCCGGAGCTAAGCGCCGGTCCCGGGAACATTTCGGAAGAAGCCGCCGCACTGGAGTGCACTGTGACCGGCACAATCGCCTTTGCGCGAAGAAGCCGCTTCCTTGCCTCCGCGAACCGGACAGAGCGGCTGCTTCGGAAAGGTGGAAATGAAGCTGCACAACACAGGGATAGTGTGCGCAGGTTGCAAACTGATAGAAAACAATACCTTACCACTTTCCTAACTTTTCCAAACATATGAATATTGGGTTGGAAGGTGTTTCCAACAACATTATTTTCTTCGTGCAAAACACTCAGCAGAGCTCTGTACAACATGTAAAACACGATGGGAGATGTTTACTGTGCAGGCACAATTTCCTCTTGCCAGACATAGGGGAAAAGCTTTTTGCAGTGATGTAGACCACAAAAGTCCCGAAAGAAGCAGGTACGGATGTCCCCGGAGGTAAGCGCCTGTCCCGGGCACATTTGGGAAGAAGCCGCCGCACTGGAGTGCACTGTGACCGGCACAATTGCCTTTGCGCAAAGAAGCCGCCTCTTCGTCTCCCGGTGGGCCGGAGTGAGCGGCTGCTTCGGAAAGAGGAAGAATGAAGCTGCACAACACTGGGATAGTGTGCGCAGGTTGCAAACTGATAGAAAACAGTACCTTACCACTTTCCTACCTTTTCCAAACATATGAATATTGGGTTGGAAGGTGTTTCCAACAACTTTATTTTCTTCGTGCAAAACACTCAGCAGACCTCTCTGCAACATGTACAACACCATGAGAGATGTTTTCTGTGCTGGCACAGTTTCTCCATGCCAGACATAGTGGAAAAGCTTTTTGCAATGATGTAGACCACAAAAGACGCTAAAGACGAAATATGGAGCTCCCAGGAGCTAAGCGCCGGTCCCGGGCACATTTCGGAAGAAGCCGCCGCACTGGAGTGCACTGTGACCGGCACAATCGCCTTTGCGCGAAGAAGCCGCTTCTTCGTCTCCGGGAGCCGGAGAGAGCGGCTGCTTCGGAAAGGTGAAGAATGAAGCTGCACAACACTGGGATAGTGTGCGCAGCATGCAAACTGATAGAAAACACTACCTTACCACTTTCCTTCCTTTACCAAACACATGAATATTCGATTGGAAGGTGTTTTGGACAACTTTATATTTCTTCTTGCAAAACATTCTGCAAAGGTCACTGCAACATGTAAAACACGATGGGAGATGTTTACTGTGCAGGCACAATTTCCTCTTGCCAGACATAGGGGAAAAGCTTTTTGCAGTGATGTAGACCACAAAAGTCCCGAAAGAAACAGGTACGGATGTCCCCGGAGGTAAGCGCCGGTCCCGGGCACATTTCGGCAGATGCCGCCGCACTGGAGTGCACTGTGACCGGCACAATCGCCTTTGCGCGAAGAAGCCGCTTCTTCGTCTCCGGGAGCCGGAGAGAGCGGCTGCTTTCAAAAGGTGAAGAATGAAGCTGCACAAGACTGGGATAGTGTGCGCAGCTTGCAAACTGATAGAAAACGGTACCTTCAGTACCTTACTACTCTCCTACCTTTTCCAAACACATGAACATTCGGTTGGAAGGTGTTTTGGAAAACTTTCTTTTTCTTCTTGCATAAACTTCTGCAGAGCTCTCTGCAACATGTAAAACACGATGGGAGATGTTTTCTGTGCTGGCAGAGTTTCTCCTTGCCAGACATAGTGAGAAACCTTTCTGCAGTGATGTAGACCACAAAAGTCCTGAAAGACGAAGGTACGCAGCTCCCCGGAGCTAAGCGCCGGGCCCGGGCACATTTCGGAAGAAGCCGCCGCACTGGAGTGCACTGTGACCGGCACAATCGCCTTTGCGCGAAGAAGCCGCTTCTTCGTCTCCGGGAGCCGGAGAGAGCGGCTGCTTCGGAAAGGTGAAGAATGAAGCTGCACAACAGTGGGATAGTGTGCGCAGCATGCAAACTGATAGACAACAGTACCTTCAGTACCTTACCACTCTCCTACCTTTTCCAAACACATGAACATTCGGTTGGAAGGTGTTTTGGAAAACTTTCTTTTTCTTCTTGCATAAACTTCTGCAGAGCTCTCTGCAACATGTAAAACACGATGGGAGATGTTTACTGTGCAGGCACAGTTTCTCCTTGCCAGACATAGTGGAAAGGATTTTTGCAATGCTGTAGACCACAAAAGACGCTAAAGACGAAATATGGAGCTCCCAGGAGCTAAGCGCCGGTCCCGGGCACATTTCGGAAGAAGCCGCCGCACTGGAGTGCACTGTGACCGGCACAATTGCCTTTGCGCGAAGAAGCCGCTTCTTCGTCTCCGGGAGCCGGAGAGAGCGGCTGCTTCGGAAAGGTGAAGAATGAAGCTGCACAAGACTGGGATAGTGTGCGCAGCATGCAAACTGATAGAAAACACTACCTTACCACTTTCCTACCTTTACCAAACACATGAACATTCGGTTGGAAGGTGTTTTGGAAAACTTTCTTTTTCTTCTAGCATAAACTTCTGCAGAGCTCTCTGCAACATGTAAAAACACCATGAGAGATATTTTCTGTGCAGGCACAGTTTCTCATTACCAGACATAGTGGAAAAGCGTTTTGCAGTGATGTAGACAACAAAAGTCTCGAAAGAAGAAAATACGGATGTCCCCGGAGCTAAGCGCCGGTCCCGGGCACATTTCGGAAGAAGCCGCCGCACTGGAGTGCACTGTGACCGGCACAATCGCCTTTGCGCGAAGAAGCCGCTTCCTTGCCTCCGCGAACCGGACAGAGCGGCTGCTTCGGAAAGGTGGAAATGAAGCTGCACAACACAGGGATAGTGTGCGCAGGTTGCAAACTGATAGAAAACAATACCTTACCACTTTCCTAACTTTTCCAAACATATGAATATTGGGTTGGAAGGTCTTTCCAACAACATTATTTTCTTCGTGCAAAACACTCAGCAGAGCTCTGTGCAACATGTAAAACACGATGGGAGATGTTTACTGTGCAGGCACAATTTCCTCTTGCCAGACATAGGGGAAAAGCTTTTTGCAGTGATGTAGACCACAAAAGTCCCGAAAGAAGCAGGTACGGATGTCCCCGGAGGTAAGCGCCGGTACCGGGCACATTTCGGAAGAAGCCGCCGCACTGGAGTGCACCCTGACCGGCACAATTGCCTTTGCGCAAAGAAGCCGCCTCTTCGTCTCCCGGTGGGCCGGAGTGAGCGGCTGCTTCGGAAAGAGGAAGAATGAAGCTGCACAACACTGGGATAGTGTGCGCAGGTTGCAAACTGATAGAAAACAGTACCTTACCACTTTCCTACCTTTTCCAAACATATGAATATTGGGTTGGAAGGTGTTTCCAACAACTTTATTTTCTTCGTGCAAAACACTCAGCAGACCTCTCTGCAACATGTACAACACCATGAGAGATGTTTTCTGTGCTGGCACAGTTTCTCCATGCCAGACATAGTGGAAAAGCTTTTTGCAATGATGTAGACCACAAAAGACGCTAAAGACGAAATATGGAGCTCCCAGGAGCTAAGCGCCGGTCCCGGGCACATTTCGGAAGAAGCCGCCGCACTGGAGTGCACTGTGACCGGCACAATCGCCTTTGCGCGAAGAAGCCGCTTCTTCGTCTCCGGGAGCCGGAGAGAGCGGCTGCTTCGGAAAGGTGAAGAATGAAGCTGCACAAGACTGGGATAGTGTGCGCAGCATGCAAACTGATAGAAAACACTACCTTACCACTTTCCTTCCTTTACCAAACACATGAATATTCGATTGGAAGGTGTTTTGGACAACTTTATATTTCCTCTTGCAAAACATTCTGCAAAGGTCACTGCAACATGTAAAACACGATGGGAGATGTTTACTGTGCAGGCACAATTTCCTCTTGCCAGACATAGGGGAAAAGCTTTTTGCAGTGATGTAGACCACAAAAGTCCCGAAAGAAACAGGTACGGATGTCCCCGGAGGTAAGCGCCGGTCCCGGGCACATTTCGGAAGAAGCCGCCGCACTGGAGTGCACTGTGACCGGCACAATCGCCTTTGCGCGAAGAAGCCGCTTCTTCGTCTCCGGGAGCCGGAGAGAGCGGCTGCTTTCAAAAGGTGAAGAATGAAGCTGCACAAGACTGGGATAGTGTGCGCAGCTTGCAAACTGATAGAAAACGGTACCTTCAGTACCTTACTACTCTCCTACCTTTTCCAAACACATGAACATTCGGTTGGAAGGTGTTTTTTGGAAAACTTTCTTTTTCTTCTTGCATAAACTTCTGCAGAGCTCTCTGCAACATGTAAAACACGATGGGAGATGTTTTCTGTGCTGGCAGAGTTTCTCCTTGCCAGACATAGTGAGAAACCTTTCTGCAGTGATGTAGACCACAAAAGTCCTGAAAGACGAAGGTACGCAGCTCCCCGGAGCTAAGCGCCGGGCCCGGGCACATTTCGGAAGAAGCCGCCGCACTGGAGTGCACTGTGACCGGCACAATCGCCTTTGCGCGAAGAAGCCGCTTCTTCGTCTCCGGGAGCCGGAGAGAGCGGCTGCTTCGGAAAGGTGAAGAATGAAGCTGCACAAGACTGGGATAGTGTGCGCAGCATGCAATCTGATAGAAAACACTACTTTACCACTTTCCTACCTTTACCAAACACATGAATATTCGATTGGAAGGTGTTTTGGACAACTTTATATTTCTTCTTGCTAAACATTCTGCAGAGGTCACTGCAACATGTAAAACACGATGGGAGATGTTTACTGTGCAGGCACAATTACCTCTTGCCAGACATAGGGGAAAAGCTTTTTGCAGTGATGTAGACCACAAAAGTCCCGAAAGAAACAGGTACGGATGTCCCCGGAGAAAGCGCCGGTCCCGGGCACATTTCGGCAGATGCCGCCGCACTGGAGTGCACTGTGACCGGCACAATCGCCTTTGCGCGAAGAAGCCGATTCTTCGCCTCCGGGAGCCGGAGAGAGCGGCTGCTTTCAAAAGGTGAAGAATGAAGCTGCACAACACTGGGATAGTGTGCGCAGCTTGCAAACTGATAGAAAACGGTACCTTCAGTACCTTACTACTCTCCTACCTTTTCCAAACACATGAACATTCGGTTGGAAGGTGTTTTGGAAAACGTTCTTTTTCTTCTTGCATAAACTTCTGCAGAGCTCTCTGCAACATGTAAAACACGATGGGAGATGTTTTCTGTGCTGGCAGAGTTTCTCCTTGCCAGACATAGTGAGAAACCTTTCTGCAGTGATGTAGACCACAAAAGTCCTGAAAGACGAAGGTACGCAGCTCCCCGGAGCTAAGCGCCGGTCCCGGGCACATTTCGGAAGAAGCCGCCGCACTGGAGTGCACTGTGACCGGCACAATAGCCTTTGCGCGAAGAAGCCGCTTCTTCGCCTCCGGGAGCCGGAGAGAGCGGCTGCTTCGGAAAGGTGAAGAATTAAGCTGCACAACACTGGGAGAGTGTGCGCAGCATGCAAACTGATAGAAAACACTACCTTACCACTTTCCTACCTTTACCAAACACATGAATATTCGATTGGAAGGTGTTTTGGACAACTTTATATTTCTTCTTGCAAAACATTCTGCAGAGGTCACTGCAACATGTAAAACACGATGGGAGATGTTTTCTGTGCTGGCAGAGTTTCTCCTTGCCTAACATAGTGGAAAACCTTTCTGTATGATGTAGACCACAAAAGTCCCGAAAGACGAAGGTACGCAGCTCCCCGGAGCTATGCGCCGGGCCCGGGCACATTTCGGAAGAAGCCGCCGCACTGGAGTGCACTGTGACCGGCACAATCGCCTTTGCGCGAAGAAGACGATTCTTCGCCTCCGGGAGCCGGAGAGAGCGGCTGCTTTCAAAAGGTGAAGAGTGAAGCTGCACAACACTGGGATAGTGTGCGCAGCTGGCAAACTGATAGAAAACACTATCTTATCACTCTCCTACCATTTCCAAACACATGAACATTCGGTTGGAAGGTGTTTTGGAAAACTTTCTTTTTCTTCTAGCATAAACTTCTGCAGAGCTCTCTGCAACATGTAAAACACCATGAGAGATGTTTTCTGTGCAGGCACAGTTTCTCATTACCAGACATAGTGGAAAAGCGTTTTGCAGTGATGTAGACAACAAAAGTCCCGAAAGAAGAAAATACGGATGTCCCCGGAGCTAAGCGCCGGTCCCGGGCACATTTCGGAAGAAGCCGCCGCACTGGAGTGCACTGTGACCGGCACAATCGCCTTTGCGCGAAGAAGCCGCTTCCTTGCCTCCGCGAACCGGACAGAGCGGCTGCTTCGGAAAGGTGGAAATGAAGCTGCACAACACAGGGATAGTGTGCGCAGGTTGCAAACTGATAGAAAACAATACCTTACCACTTTCCTAACTTTTCCAAACATATGAATATTGGGTTGGAAGGTCTTTCCAACAACATTATTTTCTTCGTGCAAAACACTCAGCAGAGCTCTGTGCAACATGTAAAACACGATGGGAGATGTTTACTGTGCAGCCACAATTTCCTCTTGCCAGACATAGGGGAAAAGCTTTTTGCAGTGATGTAGACCACAAAAGTCCCGAAAGAAACAGGTACGGATGTCCCCGGAGGTAAGCGCCGGTCCCGGGCACATTTCGGCAGATGCCGCCGCACTGGAGTGCACTGTGACCGGCACAATCGCCTTTGCGCGAAGAAGCCGCTTCTTCGTCTCCGGGAGCCGGAGAGAGCGGCTGCTTTCAAAAGGTGAAGAATGAAGCTGCACAAGACTGGGATAGTGTGCGCAGCTTGCAAACTGATAGAAAACGGTACCTTCAGTACCTTACTACTCTCCTACCTTTTCCAAACACATGAACATTCGGTTGGAAGGTGTTTTGGAAAACTTTCTTTTTCTTCTTGCATAAACTTCTGCAGAGCTCTCTGCAACATGTAAAACACGATGGGAGATGTTTTCTGTGCTGGCAGAGTTTCTCCTTGCCAGACATAGTGAGAAACCTTTCTGCAGTGATGTAGACCACAAAAGTCCTGAAAGACGAAGGTACGCAGCTCCCCGGAGCTAAGCGCCGGGCCCGGGCACATTTCGGAAGAAGCCGCCGCACTGGAGTGCACTGTGACCGGCACAATCGCCTTTGCGCGAAGAAGCCGCTTCTTCGTCTCCGGGAGCCGGAGAGAGCGGCTGCTTCGGAAAGGTGAAGAATGAAGCTGCACAACAGTGGGATAGTGTGCGCAGCATGCAAACTGATAGACAACAGTACCTTCAGTACCTTACCACTCTCCTACCTTTTCCAAACACATGAACATTCGGTTGGAAGGTGTTTTGGAAAACTTTCTTTTTCTTCTTGCATAAACTTCTGCAGAGCTCTCTGCAACATGTAAAACACGATGGGAGATGTTTACTGTGCAGGCACAGTTTCTCCTTGCCAGACATAGTGGAAAGGATTTTTGCAATGCTGTAGACCACAAAAGACGCTAAAGACGAAATATGGAGCTCCCAGGAGCTAAGCGCCGGTCCCGGGCACATTTCGGAAGAAGCCGCCGCACTGGAGTGCACTGTGACCGGCACAATTGCCTTTGCGCGAAGAAGCCGCTTCTTCGTCTCCGGGAGCCGGAGAGAGCGGCTGCTTCGGAAAGGTGAAGAATGAAGCTGCACAAGACTGGGATAGTGTGCGCAGCATGCAAACTGATAGAAAACACTACCTTACCACTTTCCTACCTTTACCAAACACATGAACATTCGGTTGGAAGGTGTTTTGGAAAACTTTCTTTTTCTTCTAGCATAAACTTCTGCAGAGCTCTCTGCAACATGTAAAAACACCATGAGAGATATTTTCTGTGCAGGCACAGTTTCTCATTACCAGACATAGTGGAAAAGCGTTTTGCAGTGATGTAGACAACAAAAGTCTCGAAAGAAGAAAATACGGATGTCCCCGGAGCTAAGCGCCGGTCCCGGGCACATTTCGGAAGAAGCCGCCGCACTGGAGTGCACTGTGACCGGCACAATCGCCTTTGCGCGAAGAAGCCGCTTCCTTGCCTCCGCGAACCGGACAGAGCGGCTGCTTCGGAAAGGTGGAAATGAAGCTGCACAACACAGGGATAGTGTGCGCAGGTTGCAAACTGATAGAAAACAATACCTTACCACTTTCCTAACTTTTCCAAACATATGAATATTGGGTTGGAAGGTCTTTCCAACAACATTATTTTCTTCGTGCAAAACACTCAGCAGAGCTCTGTGCAACATGTAAAACACGATGGGAGATGTTTACTGTGCAGGCACAATTTCCTCTTGCCAGACATAGGGGAAAAGCTTTTTGCAGTGATGTAGACCACAAAAGTCCCGAAAGAAGCAGGTACGGATGTCCCCGGAGGTAAGCGCCGGTACCGGGCACATTTCGGAAGAAGCCGCCGCACTGGAGTGCACCCTGACCGGCACAATTGCCTTTGCGCAAAGAAGCCGCCTCTTCGTCTCCCGGTGGGCCGGAGTGAGCGGCTGCTTCGGAAAGAGGAAGAATGAAGCTGCACAACACTGGGATAGTGTGCGCAGGTTGCAAACTGATAGAAAACAGTACCTTACCACTTTCCTACCTTTTCCAAACATATGAATATTGGGTTGGAAGGTGTTTCCAACAACTTTATTTTCTTCGTGCAAAACACTCAGCAGACCTCTCTGCAACATGTACAACACCATGAGAGATGTTTTCTGTGCTGGCACAGTTTCTCCATGCCAGACATAGTGGAAAAGCTTTTTGCAATGATGTAGACCACAAAAGACGCTAAAGACGAAATATGGAGCTCCCAGGAGCTAAGCGCCGGTCCCGGGCACATTTCGGAAGAAGCCGCCGCACTGGAGTGCACTGTGACCGGCACAATCGCCTTTGCGCGAAGAAGCCGCTTCTTCGTCTCCGGGAGCCGGAGAGAGCGGCTGCTTCGGAAAGGTGAAGAATGAAGCTGCACAAGACTGGGATAGTGTGCGCAGCATGCAAACTGATAGAAAACACTACCTTACCACTTTCCTTCCTTTACCAAACACATGAATATTCGATTGGAAGGTGTTTTGGACAACTTTATATTTCCTCTTGCAAAACATTCTGCAAAGGTCACTGCAACATGTAAAACACGATGGGAGATGTTTACTGTGCAGGCACAATTTCCTCTTGCCAGACATAGGGGAAAAGCTTTTTGCAGTGATGTAGACCACAAAAGTCCCGAAAGAAACAGGTACGGATGTCCCCGGAGGTAAGCGCCGGTCCCGGGCACATTTCGGAAGAAGCCGCCGCACTGGAGTGCACTGTGACCGGCACAATCGCCTTTGCGCGAAGAAGCCGCTTCTTCGTCTCCGGGAGCCGGAGAGAGCGGCTGCTTTCAAAAGGTGAAGAATGAAGCTGCACAAGACTGGGATAGTGTGCGCAGCTTGCAAACTGATAGAAAACGGTACCTTCAGTACCTTACTACTCTCCTACCTTTTCCAAACACATGAACATTCGGTTGGAAGGTGTTTTGGAAAACTTTCTTTTTCTTCTTGCATAAACTTCTGCAGAGCTCTCTGCAACATGTAAAACACGATGGGAGATGTTTTCTGTGCTGGCAGAGTTTCTCCTTGCCAGACATAGTGAGAAACCTTTCTGCAGTGATGTAGACCACAAAAGTCCTGAAAGACGAAGGTACGCAGCTCCCCGGAGCTAAGCGCCGGGCCCGGGCACATTTCGGAAGAAGCCGCCGCACTGGAGTGCACTGTGACCGGCACAATCGCCTTTGCGCGAAGAAGCCGCTTCTTCGTCTCCGGGAGCCGGAGAGAGCGGCTGCTTCGGAAAGGTGAAGAATGAAGCTGCACAAGACTGGGATAGTGTGCGCAGCATGCAATCTGATAGAAAACACTACTTTACCACTTTCCTACCTTTACCAAACACATGAATATTCGATTGGAAGGTGTTTTGGACAACTTTATATTTCTTCTTGCTAAACATTCTGCAGAGGTCACTGCAACATGTAAAACACGATGGGAGATGTTTACTGTGCAGGCACAATTACCTCTTGCCAGACATAGGGGAAAAGCTTTTTGCAGTGATGTAGACCACAAAAGTCCCGAAAGAAACAGGTACGGATGTCCCCGGAGAAAGCGCCGGTCCCGGGCACATTTCGGCAGATGCCGCCGCACTGGAGTGCACTGTGACCGGCACAATCGCCTTTGCGCGAAGAAGCCGATTCTTCGCCTCCGGGAGCCGGAGAGAGCGGCTGCTTTCAAAAGGTGAAGAATGAAGCTGCACAACACTGGGATAGTGTGCGCAGCTTGCAAACTGATAGAAAACGGTACCTTCAGTACCTTACTACTCTCCTACCTTTTCCAAACACATGAACATTCGGTTGGAAGGTGTTTTGGAAAACGTTCTTTTTCTTCTTGCATAAACTTCTGCAGAGCTCTCTGCAACATGTAAAACACGATGGGAGATGTTTTCTGTGCTGGCAGAGTTTCTCCTTGCCAGACATAGTGAGAAACCTTTCTGCAGTGATGTAGACCACAAAAGTCCTGAAAGACGAAGGTACGCAGCTCCCCGGAGCTAAGCGCCGGTCCCGGGCACATTTCGGAAGAAGCCGCCGCACTGGAGTGCACTGTGACCGGCACAATAGCCTTTCCGCGAAGAAGCCGCTTCTTCGCCTCCGGGAGCCGGAGAGAGCGGCTGCTTTCAAAAGGTGAAGAGTGAAGCTGCACAACACTGGGATAGTGTGCGCAGCTGGCAAACTGATAGAAAACACTACCTTACCACTTTCCTACCTTTACCAAACACATGAATATTCGATTGGAAGGTGTTTTGGACAACTTTCTTTTTCTTCTAGCATAAACTTCTGCAGAGCTCTCTGCAACATGTAAAACACCATGAGAGATGTTTTCTGTGCAGGCACAGTTTCTCATTACCAGACATAGTGGAAAAGCGTTTTGCAGTGATGTAGACAACAAAAGTCCCGAAAGAAGAAAATACGGATGTCCCCGGAGCGGCTGCTTCGGAAAGGTGGAAATGAAGCTGCACAACACAGGGATAGTGTGCGCAGGTTGCAAACTGATAGAAAACAATACCTTACCACTTTCCTAACTTTTCCAAACATATGAATATTGGGTTGGAAGGTCTTTCCAACAACATTATTTTCTTCGTGCAAAACACTCAGCAGAGCTCTGTGCAACATGTAAAACACGATGGGAGATGTTTACTGTGCAGCCACAATTTCCTCTTGCCAGACATAGGGGAAAAGCTTTTTGCAGTGATGTAGACCACAAAAGTCCCGAAAGAAGCAGGTACGGTTGTCCCCGGAGCTAAGCGCCTGTCCCGGGCACATTTCGGAAGAAGCCGCCGCACTGGAGTGCACTGTGACCGGCACAATTGCCTTTGCGCAAAAAAGCCGCCTCTTCGTCTCCCGGTGGGCCGGAGTGAGCGGCTGCTTCGGAAAGGTGAAGAATGAAGCTGCACAACACTGGGATAGTGTGCGCAGGTTGCAAACTGATAGAAAACAGTACCTTACCACTTTCCTACCTTTTCCAAACATATGAATATTGGGTTGGAAGGTGTTTCCAACAACTTTATTTTCTTCGTGCAAAACACTCAGCAGACCTCTCTGCAACATGTACAACACCATGAGAGATGTTTTCTGTGCTGGCACAGTTTCTCCATGCCAGACATAGGGGAAAGGATTTTTGCAATGATGTAGACCACAAAAGACGCTGAAGACGAAATATGGAGCTCCCCGGAGCTAAGCGCCGGTCCCGGGCACATTTCGGAAGAAGCCGCCGCACTGGAGTGCACTGTGACCGGCACAATCGCCTTTGCGCGAAGAAGCCGCTTCTTCGTCTCCGGGAGCCGGAGAGAGCGGCTGCTTCGGAAAGGTGAAGAATGAAGCTGCACAACACTGGGATAGTGTGCGCAGCATGCAAACTGATAGAAAACAGTACCTTCAGTACCTTACCACTCTCCTACCTTTTCCAAACACATGAACATTCGGTTGGAAGGTGTTTTAGAAAACTTTCTTTTTCTTCTTGCATAAACTTCTGCAGAGCTCTCTGCAACATGTAAAACACGATGGGAGATGTTTTCTGTGCAGGCACAGTTTCTCCTTGCCTAACATAGTGGAAAACCTTTCTGTATGATGTAGACCACAAAAGTCCCGAAAGACGAAGGTACGCAGCTCCCCGGAGCTATGCGCCGGGCCCGGGCACATTTCGGCAGATGCCACCGCACTGGAGTGCACTGTGACCGGCACAATCGCCTTTGCGCGAAGAAGACGATTCTTCGCCTCCGGGAGCCGGAGACAACGGCTGCTTTCAAAAGGTGAAGAATGAAGCTGCACAACACTGGGATAGTGTGCGCAGGTTGCAAACTGATAGAAAACAGTACCTTACCACTTTCCTAACTTTTCCAAACATATGAATATTGGGTTGGAAGGTCTTTCCAACAACATTATTTTCTTCGTGCAAAACACTCAGCAGAGCTCTGTGCAACATGTAAAACACGATGGGAGATGTTTACTGTGCAGGCACAATTTCCTCTTGCCAGACATAGGGGAAAAGCTTTTTGCAGTGATGTAGACCACAAAAGTCCCGAAAGAAGCAGGTACGGATGTCCCCGGAGGTAAGCGCCGGTCCCGGGCACATTTCGGAAGAAGCCGCCGCACTGGAGTGCACTGTGACCGGCACAATTGCCTTTGCGCAAAGAAGCCGCCTCTTCGTCTCCGGGGGCCGGAGTGAGCGGCTGCTTCGGAAAGGTGAAGAATGAAGCTGCACAAGACTGGGATAGTGTGCGCAGCATGCAAACTGATAGAAAACAGTACCTTACCACTTTCCTAACTTTTCCAAACATATGAATATTGGGTTGGAAGGTGTTTCCAACAACTTTATTTTCTTCGTGCAAAACACTCAGCAGACCTCTCTGCAACATGTACAACACCATGAGAGATGTTTTCTGTGCTGGCACAGTTTCTCCATGCCAGACATAGTGGAAAGGATTTTTGCAATGATGTAGACCACAAAAGACGCTGAAGACGAAATATGGAGCTCCCCGGAGCTAAGCGCCGGTCCCGGGCACATTTCGGAAGAAGCCGCCGCACTGGAGTGCACTGTGACCGGCACAATCGCCTTTGCGCGAAGAAGCCGCTTCTTCGTCTCCGGGAGCCGGAGAGAGCGGCTGCTTCGGAAAGGTGAAGAATGAAGCTGCACAAGACTGGGATAGTGTGCGCAGCATGCAAACTGATAGAAAACAGTACCTTCAGTACCTTACCACTCTCCTACCTTTTCCAAACACATGAACATTCGGTTGGAAGGTGTTTTGGAAAACTTTCTTTTTCTTCTTGCATAAACTTCTGCAGAGCTCTCTGCAACATGTAAAACACGATGGGAGATGTTTTCTGTGCAGGCACAGTTTCTCCTTGCCTAACATAGTGGAAAACCTTTCTGTATGATGTAGACCACAAAAGTCCCGAAAGACGAAGGTACGCAGCTCCCCGGAGCTATGCGCCGGGCCCGGGCACATTTCGGCAGATGCCACCGCACTGGTGTGCACTGTGACCGGCACAATCGCCTTTGCGCGAAGAAGACGATTCTTCGCCTCCGGGAGCCGGAGACAACGGCTGCTTTCAAAAGGTGAAGAATGAAGCTGCACAACACTGGGATAGTGTGCGCAGGTTGCAAACTGATAGAAAACAGTACCTTACCACTTTCCTAACTTTTCCAAACATATGAATATTGGGTTGGAAGGTCTTTCCAACAACATTATTTTCTTCGTGCAAAACACTCAGCAGAGCTCTGTGCAACATGTAAAACACCATGAGACATGTTTTCTGTGCAGGCACAGTTTCTCATTACCAGACATAGTGGAAAAGCGTTTTGCAGTGATGTAGACAACAAAAGTCCCGAAAGAAGAAAATACGGATGTCCCCGGAGCTAAGCGCCGGTCCCGGGCACATTTCGGAAGAAGCCGCCGCACTGGAGTGCACTGTGACCGGCACAATCGCCTTTGCGCGAAGAAGCCGCTTCCTTGCCTCCGCGAACCGGACAGAGCGGCTGCTTCGGAAAGGTGGAAATGAAGCTGCACAACACAGGGATAGTGTGCGCAGGTTGCAAACTGATAGAAAACAATACCTTACCACTTTCCTAACTTTTCCAAACATATGAATATTGGGTTGGAAGGTCTTTCCAACAACATTATTTTCTTCGTGCAAAACACTCAGCAGAGCTCTGTGCAACATGTAAAACACGATGGGAGATGTTTACTGTGCAGCCACAATTTCCTCTTGCCAGACATAGGGGAAAAGCTTTTTGCAGTGATGTAGACCACAAAAGTCCCGAAAGAAGCAGGTACGGATGTCCCCGGAGGTAAGCGCCGGTCCCGGGCACATTTCGGAAGAAGCCGCCGCACTGGAGTGCACTGTGACCGGCACAATTGCCTTTGCGCAAAGAAGCCGCCTCTTCGTCTCCGGGGGCCGGAGTGAGCGGCTGCTTCGGAAAGGTGAAGAATGAAGCTGCACAACACTGGGATAGTGTGCGCAGGTTGCAAACTGATAGAAAACAGTACCTTACCACTTTCCTACCTTTTCCAAACATATGAATATTGGGTTGGAAGGTGTTTCCAACAACTTTATTTTCTTCGTGCAAAACACTCAGCAGACCTCTCTGCAACATGTACAACACCATGAGAGATGTTTTCTGTGCTGGCACAGTTTCTCCATGCCAGACATAGGGGAAAGGATTTTTGCAATGATGTAGACCACAAAAGACGCTGAAGACGAAATATGGAGCTCCCCGGAGCTAAGCGCCGGTCCCGGGCACATTTCGGAAGAAGCCGCCGCACTGGAGTGCACTGTGACCGGCACAATTGCCTTTGCGCGAAGACAACGATTCTTCGCCTCCGGGAGCCGGAGAGAGCGGCTGCTTTCAAAAGGTGAAGAATGAAGCTGCACAACACTGGGATAGTGTGCGCAGCATGCAAACTGATAGAAAACACTATCTTACCACTCTCCTACCATTTCCAAACACATGAACATTCGGTTGGAAGGTGTTTTGGAAAACTTTCTTTTTCTTCTAGCATAAACTTCTGCAGAGCTCTCTGCAACATGTAAAAACACCATGAGAGATATTTTCTGTGCAGGCACAGTTTCTCATTACCAGACATAGTGGAAAAGCGTTTTGCAGTGATGTAGACAACAAAAGTCTCGAAAGAAGAAAATACGGATGTCCCCGGAGCTAAGCGCCGGTCCCGGGCACATTTCGGAAGAAGCCGCCGCACTGGAGTGCACTGTGACCGGCACAATCGCCTTTGCGCGAAGAAGCCGCTTCCTTGCCTCCGCGAACCGGACAGAGCGGCTGCTTCGGAAAGGTGGAAATGAAGCTGCACAACACAGGGATAGTGTGCGCAGGTTGCAAACTGATAGAAAACAATACCTTACCACTTTCCTAACTTTTCCAAACATATGAATATTGGGTTGGAAGGTCTTTCCAACAACATTATTTTCTTCGTGCAAAACACTCAGCAGAGCTCTGTGCAACATGTAAAACACGATGGGAGATGTTTACTGTGCAGGCACAATTTCCTCTTGCCAGACATAGGGGAAAAGCTTTTTGCAGTGATGTAGACCACAAAAGTCCCGAAAGAAGCAGGTACGGATGTCCCCGGAGGTAAGCGCCGGTACCGGGCACATTTCGGAAGAAGCCGCCGCACTGGAGTGCACCCTGACCGGCACAATTGCCTTTGCGCAAAGAAGCCGCCTCTTCGTCTCCCGGTGGGCCGGAGTGAGCGGCTGCTTCGGAAAGAGGAAGAATGAAGCTGCACAACACTGGGATAGTGTGCGCAGGTTGCAAACTGATAGAAAACAGTACCTTACCACTTTCCTACCTTTTCCAAACATATGAATATTGGGTTGGAAGGTGTTTCCAACAACTTTATTTTCTTCGTGCAAAACACTCAGCAGACCTCTCTGCAACATGTACAACACCATGAGAGATGTTTTCTGTGCTGGCACAGTTTCTCCATGCCAGACATAGTGGAAAAGCTTTTTGCAATGATGTAGACCACAAAAGACGCTAAAGACGAAATATGGAGCTCCCAGGAGCTAAGCGCCGGTCCCGGGCACATTTCGGAAGAAGCCGCCGCACTGGAGTGCACTGTGACCGGCACAATCGCCTTTGCGCGAAGAAGCCGCTTCTTCGTCTCCGGGAGCCGGAGAGAGCGGCTGCTTCGGAAAGGTGAAGAATGAAGCTGCACAAGACTGGGATAGTGTGCGCAGCATGCAAACTGATAGAAAACACTACCTTACCACTTTCCTTCCTTTACCAAACACATGAATATTCGATTGGAAGGTGTTTTGGACAACTTTATATTTCCTCTTGCAAAACATTCTGCAAAGGTCACTGCAACATGTAAAACACGATGGGAGATGTTTACTGTGCAGGCACAATTACCTCTTGCCAGACATAGGGGAAAAGCTTTTTGCAGTGATGTAGACCACAAAAGTCCCGAAAGAAACAGGTACGGATGTCCCCGGAGAAAGCGCCGGTCCCGGGCACATTTCGGCAGATGCCGCCGCACTGGAGTGCACTGTGACCGGCACAATCGCCTTTGCGCGAAGAAGCCGATTCTTCGCCTCCGGGAGCCGGAGAGAGCGGCTGCTTTCAAAAGGTGAAGAATGAAGCTGCACAACACTGGGATAGTGTGCGCAGCTTGCAAACTGATAGAAAACGGTACCTTCAGTACCTTACTACTCTCCTACCTTTTCCAAACACATGAACATTCGGTTGGAAGGTGTTTTGGAAAACGTTCTTTTTCTTCTTGCATAAACTTCTGCAGAGCTCTCTGCAACATGTAAAACACGATGGGAGATGTTTTCTGTGCTGGCAGAGTTTCTCCTTGCCAGACATAGTGAGAAACCTTTCTGCAGTGATGTAGACCACAAAAGTCCTGAAAGACGAAGGTACGCAGCTCCCCGGAGCTAAGCGCCGGTCCCGGGCACATTTCGGAAGAAGCCGCCGCACTGGAGTGCACTGTGACCGGCACAATAGCCTTTGCGCGAAGAAGCCGCTTCTTCGCCTCCGGGAGCCGGAGAGAGCGGCTGCTTCGGAAAGGTGAAGAATTAAGCTGCACAACACTGGGAGAGTGTGCGCAGCATGCAAACTGATAGAAAACACTACCTTACCACTTTCCTACCTTTACCAAACACATGAATATTCGATTGGAAGGTGTTTTGGACAACTTTATATTTCTTCTTGCAAAACATTCTGCAGAGGTCACTGCAACATGTAAAACACGATGGGAGATGTTTTCTGTGCTGGCAGAGTTTCTCCTTGCCTAACATAGTGGAAAACCTTTCTGTATGATGTAGACCACAAAAGTCCCGAAAGACGAAGGTACGCAGCTCCCCGGAGCTATGCGCCGGGCCCGGGCACATTTCGGAAGAAGCCGCCGCACTGGAGTGCACTGTGACCGGCACAATCGCCTTTGCGCGAAGAAGACGATTCTTCGCCTCCGGGAGCCGGAGAGAGCGGCTGCTTTCAAAAGGTGAAGAGTGAAGCTGCACAACACTGGGATAGTGTGCGCAGCTGGCAAACTGATAGAAAACACTATCTTATCACTCTCCTACCATTTCCAAACACATGAACATTCGGTTGGAAGGTGTTTTGGAAAACTTTCTTTTTCTTCTAGCATAAACTTCTGCAGAGCTCTCTGCAACATGTAAAACACCATGAGAGATGTTTTCTGTGCAGGCACAGTTTCTCATTACCAGACATAGTGGAAAAGCGTTTTGCAGTGATGTAGACAACAAAAGTCCCGAAAGAAGAAAATACGGATGTCCCCGGAGCTAAGCGCCGGTCCCGGGCACATTTCGGAAGAAGCCGCCGCACTGGAGTGCACTGTGACCGGCACAATCGCCTTTGCGCGAAGAAGCCGCTTCCTTGCCTCCGCGAACCGGACAGAGCGGCTGCTTCGGAAAGGTGGAAATGAAGCTGCACAACACAGGGATAGTGTGCGCAGGTTGCAAACTGATAGAAAACAATACCTTACCACTTTCCTAACTTTTCCAAACATATGAATATTGGGTTGGAAGGTCTTTCCAACAACATTATTTTCTTCGTGCAAAACACTCAGCAGAGCTCTGTGCAACATGTAAAACACGATGGGAGATGTTTACTGTGCAGCCACAATTTCCTCTTGCCAGACATAGGGGAAAAGCTTTTTGCAGTGATGTAGACCACAAAAGTCCCGAAAGAAACAGGTACGGATGTCCCCGGAGGTAAGCGCCGGTCCCGGGCACATTTCGGCAGATGCCGCCGCACTGGAGTGCACTGTGACCGGCACAATCGCCTTTGCGCGAAGAAGCCGCTTCTTCGTCTCCGGGAGCCGGAGAGAGCGGCTGCTTTCAAAAGGTGAAGAATGAAGCTGCACAAGACTGGGATAGTGTGCGCAGCTTGCAAACTGATAGAAAACGGTACCTTCAGTACCTTACTACTCTCCTACCTTTTCCAAACACATGAACATTCGGTTGGAAGGTGTTTTGGAAAACTTTCTTTTTCTTCTTGCATAAACTTCTGCAGAGCTCTCTGCAACATGTAAAACACGATGGGAGATGTTTTCTGTGCTGGCAGAGTTTCTCCTTGCCAGACATAGTGAGAAACCTTTCTGCAGTGATGTAGACCACAAAAGTCCTGAAAGACGAAGGTACGCAGCTCCCCGGAGCTAAGCGCCGGGCCCGGGCACATTTCGGAAGAAGCCGCCGCACTGGAGTGCACTGTGACCGGCACAATCGCCTTTGCGCGAAGAAGCCGCTTCTTCGTCTCCGGGAGCCGGAGAGAGCGGCTGCTTCGGAAAGGTGAAGAATGAAGCTGCACAACAGTGGGATAGTGTGCGCAGCATGCAAACTGATAGACAACAGTACCTTCAGTACCTTACCACTCTCCTACCTTTTCCAAACACATGAACATTCGGTTGGAAGGTGTTTTGGAAAACTTTCTTTTTCTTCTTGCATAAACTTCTGCAGAGCTCTCTGCAACATGTAAAACACGATGGGAGATGTTTACTGTGCAGGCACAGTTTCTCCTTGCCAGACATAGTGGAAAGGATTTTTGCAATGCTGTAGACCACAAAAGACGCTAAAGACGAAATATGGAGCTCCCAGGAGCTAAGCGCCGGTCCCGGGCACATTTCGGAAGAAGCCGCCGCACTGGAGTGCACTGTGACCGGCACAATTGCCTTTGCGCGAAGAAGCCGCTTCTTCGTCTCCGGGAGCCGGAGAGAGCGGCTGCTTCGGAAAGGTGAAGAATGAAGCTGCACAAGACTGGGATAGTGTGCGCAGCATGCAAACTGATAGAAAACACTACCTTACCACTTTCCTACCTTTACCAAACACATGAACATTCGGTTGGAAGGTGTTTTGGAAAACTTTCTTTTTCTTCTAGCATAAACTTCTGCAGAGCTCTCTGCAACATGTAAAAACACCATGAGAGATATTTTCTGTGCAGGCACAGTTTCTCATTACCAGACATAGTGGAAAAGCGTTTTGCAGTGATGTAGACAACAAAAGTCTCGAAAGAAGAAAATACGGATGTCCCCGGAGCTAAGCGCCGGTCCCGGGCACATTTCGGAAGAAGCCGCCGCACTGGAGTGCACTGTGACCGGCACAATCGCCTTTGCGCGAAGAAGCCGCTTCCTTGCCTCCGCGAACCGGACAGAGCGGCTGCTTCGGAAAGGTGGAAATGAAGCTGCACAACACAGGGATAGTGTGCGCAGGTTGCAAACTGATAGAAAACAATACCTTACCACTTTCCTAACTTTTCCAAACATATGAATATTGGGTTGGAAGGTCTTTCCAACAACATTATTTTCTTCGTGCAAAACACTCAGCAGAGCTCTGTGCAACATGTAAAACACGATGGGAGATGTTTACTGTGCAGGCACAATTTCCTCTTGCCAGACATAGGGGAAAAGCTTTTTGCAGTGATGTAGACCACAAAAGTCCCGAAAGAAGCAGGTACGGATGTCCCCGGAGGTAAGCGCCGGTACCGGGCACATTTCGGAAGAAGCCGCCGCACTGGAGTGCACCCTGACCGGCACAATTGCCTTTGCGCAAAGAAGCCGCCTCTTCGTCTCCCGGTGGGCCGGAGTGAGCGGCTGCTTCTGAAAGAGGAAGAATGAAGCTGCACAACACTGGGATAGTGTGCGCAGGTTGCAAACTGATAGAAAACAGTACCTTACCACTTTCCTACCTTTTCCAAACATATGAATATTGGGTTGGAAGGTGTTTCCAACAACTTTATTTTCTTCGTGCAAAACACTCAGCAGACCTCTCTGCAACATGTACAACACCATGAGAGATGTTTTCTGTGCTGGCACAGTTTCTCCATGCCAGACATAGTGGAAAAGCTTTTTGCAATGATGTAGACCACAAAAGACGCTAAAGACGAAATATGGAGCTCCCAGGAGCTAAGCGCCGGTCCCGGGCACATTTCGGAAGAAGCCGCCGCACTGGAGTGCACTGTGACCGGCACAATCGCCTTTGCGCGAAGAAGCCGCTTCTTCGTCTCCGGGAGCCGGAGAGAGCGGCTGCTTCGGAAAGGTGAAGAATGAAGCTGCACAAGACTGGGATAGTGTGCGCAGCATGCAAACTGATAGAAAACACTACCTTACCACTTTCCTTCCTTTACCAAACACATGAATATTCGATTGGAAGGTGTTTTGGACAACTTTATATTTCCTCTTGCAAAACATTCTGCAAAGGTCACTGCAACATGTAAAACACGATGGGAGATGTTTACTGTGCAGGCACAATTTCCTCTTGCCAGACATAGGGGAAAAGCTTTTTGCAGTGATGTAGACCACAAAAGTCCCGAAAGAAACAGGTACGGATGTCCCCGGAGGTAAGCGCCGGTCCCGGGCACATTTCGGAAGAAGCCGCCGCACTGGAGTGCACTGTGACCGGCACAATCGCCTTTGCGCGAAGAAGCCGCTTCTTCGTCTCCGGGAGCCGGAGAGAGCGGCTGCTTTCAAAAGGTGAAGAATGAAGCTGCACAAGACTGGGATAGTGTGCGCAGCTTGCAAACTGATAGAAAACGGTACCTTCAGTACCTTACTACTCTCCTACCTTTTCCAAACACATGAACATTCGGTTGGAAGGTGTTTTGGAAAACTTTCTTTTTCTTCTTGCATAAACTTCTGCAGAGCTCTCTGCAACATGTAAAACACGATGGGAGATGTTTTCTGTGCTGGCAGAGTTTCTCCTTGCCAGACATAGTGAGAAACCTTTCTGCAGTGATGTAGACCACAAAAGTCCTGAAAGACGAAGGTACGCAGCTCCCCGGAGCTAAGCGCCGGGCCCGGGCACATTTCGGAAGAAGCCGCCGCACTGGAGTGCACTGTGACCGGCACAATCGCCTTTGCGCGAAGAAGCCGCTTCTTCGTCTCCGGGAGCCGGAGAGAGCGGCTGCTTCGGAAAGGTGAAGAATGAAGCTGCACAAGACTGGGATAGTGTGCGCAGCATGCAATCTGATAGAAAACACTACTTTACCACTTTCCTACCTTTACCAAACACATGAATATTCGATTGGAAGGTGTTTTGGACAACTTTATATTTCTTCTTGCTAAACATTCTGCAGAGGTCACTGCAACATGTAAAACACGATGGGAGATGTTTACTGTGCAGGCACAATTACCTCTTGCCAGACATAGGGGAAAAGCTTTTTGCAGTGATGTAGACCACAAAAGTCCCGAAAGAAACAGGTACGGATGTCCCCGGAGAAAGCGCCGGTCCCGGGCACATTTCGGCAGATGCCGCCGCACTGGAGTGCACTGTGACCGGCACAATCGCCTTTGCGCGAAGAAGCCGATTCTTCGCCTCCGGGAGCCGGAGAGAGCGGCTGCTTTCAAAAGGTGAAGAATGAAGCTGCACAACACTGGGATAGTGTGCGCAGCTTGCAAACTGATAGAAAACGGTACCTTCAGTACCTTACTACTCTCCTACCTTTTCCAAACACATGAACATTCGGTTGGAAGGTGTTTTGGAAAACGTTCTTTTTCTTCTTGCATAAACTTCTGCAGAGCTCTCTGCAACATGTAAAACACGATGGGAGATGTTTTCTGTGCTGGCAGAGTTTCTCCTTGCCAGACATAGTGAGAAACCTTTCTGCAGTGATGTAGACCACAAAAGTCCTGAAAGACGAAGGTACGCAGCTCCCCGGAGCTAAGCGCCGGTCCCGGGCACATTTCGGAAGAAGCCGCCGCACTGGAGTGCACTGTGACCGGCACAATAGCCTTTGCGCGAAGAAGCCGCTTCTTCGCCTCCGGGAGCCGGAGAGAGCGGCTGCTTTCAAAAGGTGAAGAGTGAAGCTGCACAACACTGGGATAGTGTGCGCAGCTGGCAAACTGATAGAAAACACTACCTTACCACTTTCCTACCTTTACCAAACACATGAATATTCGATTGGAAGGTGTTTTGGACAACTTTCTTTTTCTTCTAGCATAAACTTCTGCAGAGCTCTCTGCAACATGTAAAACACCATGAGAGATGTTTTCTGTGCAGGCACAGTTTCTCATTACCAGACATAGTGGAAAAGCGTTTTGCAGTGATGTAGACAACAAAAGTCCCGAAAGAAGAAAATACGGATGTCCCCGGAGCGGCTGCTTCGGAAAGGTGGAAATGAAGCTGCACAACACAGGGATAGTGTGCGCAGGTTGCAAACTGATAGAAAACAATACCTTACCACTTTCCTAACTTTTCCAAACATATGAATATTGGGTTGGAAGGTCTTTCCAACAACATTATTTTCTTCGTGCAAAACACTCAGCAGAGCTCTGTGCAACATGTAAAACACGATGGGAGATGTTTACTGTGCAGCCACAATTTCCTCTTGCCAGACATAGGGGAAAAGCTTTTTGCAGTGATGTAGACCACAAAAGTCCCGAAAGAAGCAGGTACGGTTGTCCCCGGAGCTAAGCGCCTGTCCCGGGCACATTTCGGAAGAAGCCGCCGCACTGGAGTGCACTGTGACCGGCACAATTGCCTTTGCGCAAAAAAGCCGCCTCTTCGTCTCCCGGTGGGCCGGAGTGAGCGGCTGCTTCGGAAAGGTGAAGAATGAAGCTGCACAACACTGGGATAGTGTGCGCAGGTTGCAAACTGATAGAAAACAGTACCTTACCACTTTCCTACCTTTTCCAAACATATGAATATTGGGTTGGAAGGTGTTTCCAACAACTTTATTTTCTTCGTGCAAAACACTCAGCAGACCTCTCTGCAACATGTACAACACCATGAGAGATGTTTTCTGTGCTGGCACAGTTTCTCCATGCCAGACATAGGGGAAAGGATTTTTGCAATGATGTAGACCACAAAAGACGCTGAAGACGAAATATGGAGCTCCCCGGAGCTAAGCGCCGGTCCCGGGCACATTTCGGAAGAAGCCGCCGCACTGGAGTGCACTGTGACCGGCACAATCGCCTTTGCGCGAAGAAGCCGCTTCTTCGTCTCCGGGAGCCGGAGAGAGCGGCTGCTTCGGAAAGGTGAAGAATGAAGCTGCACAACACTGGGATAGTGTGCGCAGCATGCAAACTGATAGAAAACAGTACCTTCAGTACCTTACCACTCTCCTACCTTTTCCAAACACATGAACATTCGGTTGGAAGGTGTTTTAGAAAACTTTCTTTTTCTTCTTGCATAAACTTCTGCAGAGCTCTCTGCAACATGTAAAACACGATGGGAGATGTTTTCTGTGCAGGCACAGTTTCTCCTTGCCTAACATAGTGGAAAACCTTTCTGTATGATGTAGACCACAAAAGTCCCGAAAGACGAAGGTACGCAGCTCCCCGGAGCTATGCGCCGGGCCCGGGCACATTTCGGCAGATGCCACCGCACTGGAGTGCACTGTGACCGGCACAATCGCCTTTGCGCGAAGAAGACGATTCTTCGCCTCCGGGAGCCGGAGACAACGGCTGCTTTCAAAAGGTGAAGAATGAAGCTGCACAACACTGGGATAGTGTGCGCAGGTTGCAAACTGATAGAAAACAGTACCTTACCACTTTCCTAACTTTTCCAAACATATGAATATTGGGTTGGAAGGTCTTTCCAACAACATTATTTTCTTCGTGCAAAACACTCAGCAGAGCTCTGTGCAACATGTAAAACACGATGGGAGATGTTTACTGTGCAGGCACAATTTCCTCTTGCCAGACATAGGGGAAAAGCTTTTTGCAGTGATGTAGACCACAAAAGTCCCGAAAGAAGCAGGTACGGATGTCCCCGGAGGTAAGCGCCGGTCCCGGGCACATTTCGGAAGAAGCCGCCGCACTGGAGTGCACTGTGACCGGCACAATTGCCTTTGCGCAAAGAAGCCGCCTCTTCGTCTCCGGGGGCCGGAGTGAGCGGCTGCTTCGGAAAGGTGAAGAATGAAGCTGCACAAGACTGGGATAGTGTGCGCAGCATGCAAACTGATAGAAAACAGTACCTTACCACTTTCCTAACTTTTCCAAACATATGAATATTGGGTTGGAAGGTGTTTCCAACAACTTTATTTTCTTCGTGCAAAACACTCAGCAGACCTCTCTGCAACATGTACAACACCATGAGAGATGTTTTCTGTGCTGGCACAGTTTCTCCATGCCAGACATAGTGGAAAGGATTTTTGCAATGATGTAGACCACAAAAGACGCTGAAGACGAAATATGGAGCTCCCCGGAGCTAAGCGCCGGTCCCGGGCACATTTCGGAAGAAGCCGCCGCACTGGAGTGCACTGTGACCGGCACAATCGCCTTTGCGCGAAGAAGCCGCTTCTTCGTCTCCGGGAGCCGGAGAGAGCGGCTGCTTCGGAAAGGTGAAGAATGAAGCTGCACAAGACTGGGATAGTGTGCGCAGCATGCAAACTGATAGAAAACAGTACCTTCAGTACCTTACCACTCTCCTACCTTTTCCAAACACATGAACATTCGGTTGGAAGGTGTTTTGGAAAACTTTCTTTTTCTTCTTGCATAAACTTCTGCAGAGCTCTCTGCAACATGTAAAACACGATGGGAGATGTTTTCTGTGCAGGCACAGTTTCTCCTTGCCTAACATAGTGGAAAACCTTTCTGTATGATGTAGACCACAAAAGTCCCGAAAGACGAAGGTACGCAGCTCCCCGGAGCTATGCGCCGGGCCCGGGCACATTTCGGCAGATGCCACCGCACTGGTGTGCACTGTGACCGGCACAATCGCCTTTGCGCGAAGAAGACGATTCTTCGCCTCCGGGAGCCGGAGACAACGGCTGCTTTCAAAAGGTGAAGAATGAAGCTGCACAACACTGGGATAGTGTGCGCAGGTTGCAAACTGATAGAAAACAGTACCTTACCACTTTCCTAACTTTTCCAAACATATGAATATTGGGTTGGAAGGTCTTTCCAACAACATTATTTTCTTCGTGCAAAACACTCAGCAGAGCTCTGTGCAACATGTAAAACACCATGAGACATGTTTTCTGTGCAGGCACAGTTTCTCATTACCAGACATAGTGGAAAAGCGTTTTGCAGTGATGTAGACAACAAAAGTCCCGAAAGAAGAAAATACGGATGTCCCCGGAGCTAAGCGCCGGTCCCGGGCACATTTCGGAAGAAGCCGCCGCACTGGAGTGCACTGTGACCGGCACAATCGCCTTTGCGCGAAGAAGCCGCTTCCTTGCCTCCGCGAACCGGACAGAGCGGCTGCTTCGGAAAGGTGGAAATGAAGCTGCACAACACAGGGATAGTGTGCGCAGGTTGCAAACTGATAGAAAACAATACCTTACCACTTTCCTAACTTTTCCAAACATATGAATATTGGGTTGGAAGGTCTTTCCAACAACATTATTTTCTTCGTGCAAAACACTCAGCAGAGCTCTGTGCAACATGTAAAACACGATGGGAGATGTTTACTGTGCAGCCACAATTTCCTCTTGCCAGACATAGGGGAAAAGCTTTTTGCAGTGATGTAGACCACAAAAGTCCCGAAAGAAGCAGGTACGGATGTCCCCGGAGGTAAGCGCCGGTCCCGGGCACATTTCGGAAGAAGCCGCCGCACTGGAGTGCACTGTGACCGGCACAATTGCCTTTGCGCAAAGAAGCCGCCTCTTCGTCTCCGGGGGCCGGAGTGAGCGGCTGCTTCGGAAAGGTGAAGAATGAAGCTGCACAACACTGGGATAGTGTGCGCAGGTTGCAAACTGATAGAAAACAGTACCTTACCACTTTCCTACCTTTTCCAAACATATGAATATTGGGTTGGAAGGTGTTTCCAACAACTTTATTTTCTTCGTGCAAAACACTCAGCAGACCTCTCTGCAACATGTACAACACCATGAGAGATGTTTTCTGTGCTGGCACAGTTTCTCCATGCCAGACATAGGGGAAAGGATTTTTGCAATGATGTAGACCACAAAAGACGCTGAAGACGAAATATGGAGCTCCCCGGAGCTAAGCGCCGGTCCCGGGCACATTTCGGAAGAAGCCGCCGCACTGGAGTGCACTGTGACCGGCACAATTGCCTTTGCGCGAAGACAACGATTCTTCGCCTCCGGGAGCCGGAGAGAGCGGCTGCTTTCAAAAGGTGAAGAATGAAGCTGCACAACACTGGGATAGTGTGCGCAGCATGCAAACTGATAGAAAACACTATCTTACCACTCTCCTACCATTTCCAAACACATGAACATTCGGTTGGAAGGTGTTTTGGAAAACTTTCTTTTTCTTCTAGCATAAACTTCTGCAGAGCTCTCTGCAACATGTAAAAACACCATGAGAGATATTTTCTGTGCAGGCACAGTTTCTCATTACCAGACATAGTGGAAAAGCGTTTTGCAGTGATGTAGACAACAAAAGTCTCGAAAGAAGAAAATACGGATGTCCCCGGAGCTAAGCGCCGGTCCCGGGTACATTTCGGAAGAAGCCGCCGCACTGGAGTGCACTGTGACCGGCACAATCGCCTTTGCGCGAAGAAGCCGCTTCCTTGCCTCCGCGAACCGGACAGAGCGGCTGCTTCGGAAAGGTGGAAATGAAGCTGCACAACACAGGGATAGTGTGCGCAGGTTGCAAACTGATAGAAAACAATACCTTACCACTTTCCTAACTTTTCCAAACATATGAATATTGGGTTGGAAGGTCTTTCCAACAACATTATTTTCTTCGTGCAAAACACTCAGCAGAGCTCTGTACAACATGTAAAACACGATGGGAGATGTTTACTGTGCAGGCACAATTTCCTCTTGCCAGACATAGGGGAAAAGCTTTTTGCAGTGATGTAGACCACAAAAGTCCCGAAAGAAGCAGGTACGGATGTCCCCGGAGGTAAGCGCCTGTCCCGGGCACATTTGGGAAGAAGCCGCCGCACTGGAGTGCACTGTGACCGGCACAATTGCCTTTGCGCAAAGAAGCCGCCTCTTCGTCTCCCGGTGGGCCGGAGTGAGCGGCTGCTTCGGAAAGAGGAAGAATGAAGCTGCACAACACTGGGATAGTGTGCGCAGGTTGCAAACTGATAGAAAACAGTACCTTACCACTTTCCTACCTTTTCCAAACATATGAATATTGGGTTGGAAGGTGTTTCCAACAACTTTATTTTCTTCGTGCAAAACACTCAGCAGACCTCTCTGCAACATGTACAACACCATGAGAGATGTTTTCTGTGCTGGCACAGTTTCTCCATGCCAGACATAGTGGAAAAGCTTTTTGCAATGATGTAGACCACAAAAGACGCTAAAGACGAAATATGGAGCTCCCAGGAGCTAAGCGCCGGTCCCGGGCACATTTCGGAAGAAGCCGCCGCACTGGAGTGCACTGTGACCGGCACAATCGCCTTTGCGCGAAGAAGCCGCTTCTTCGTCTCCGGGAGCCGGAGAGAGCGGCTGCTTCGGAAAGGTGAAGAATGAAGCTGCACAAGACTGGGATAGTGTGCGCAGCATGCAAACTGATAGAAAACACTACCTTACCACTTTCCTTCCTTTACCAAACACATGAATATTCGATTGGAAGGTGTTTTGGACAACTTTATATTTCTTCTTGCAAAACATTCTGCAAAGGTCACTGCAACATGTAAAACACGATGGGAGATGTTTACTGTGCAGGCACAATTTCCTCTTGCCAGACATAGGGGAAAAGCTTTTTGCAGTGATGTAGACCACAAAAGTCCCGAAAGAAACAGGTACGGATGTCCCCGGAGGTAAGCGCCGGTCCCGGGCACATTTCGGCAGATGCCGCCGCACTGGAGTGCACTGTGACCGGCACAATCGCCTTTGCGCGAAGAAGCCGCTTCTTCGTCTCCGGGAGCCGGAGAGAGCGGCTGCTTTCAAAAGGTGAAGAATGAAGCTGCACAAGACTGGGATAGTGTGCGCAGCTTGCAAACTGATAGAAAACGGTACCTTCAGTACCTTACTACTCTCCTACCTTTTCCAAACACATGAACATTCGGTTGGAAGGTGTTTTGGAAAACTTTCTTTTTCTTCTTGCATAAACTTCTGCAGAGCTCTCTGCAACATGTAAAACACGATGGGAGATGTTTTCTGTGCTGGCAGAGTTTCTCCTTGCCAGACATAGTGAGAAACCTTTCTGCAGTGATGTAGACCACAAAAGTCCTGAAAGACGAAGGTACGCAGCTCCCCGGAGCTAAGCGCCGGGCCCGGGCACATTTCGGAAGAAGCCGCCGCACTGGAGTGCACTGTGACCGGCACAATCGCCTTTGCGCGAAGAAGCCGCTTCTTCGTCTCCGGGAGCCGGAGAGAGCGGCTGCTTCGGAAAGGTGAAGAATGAAGCTGCACAACAGTGGGATAGTGTGCGCAGCATGCAAACTGATAGACAACAGTACCTTCAGTACCTTACCACTCTCCTACCTTTTCCAAACACATGAACATTCGGTTGGAAGGTGTTTTGGAAAACTTTCTTTTTCTTCTTGCATAAACTTCTGCAGAGCTCTCTGCAACATGTAAAACACGATGGGAGATGTTTACTGTGCAGGCACAGTTTCTCCTTGCCAGACATAGTGGAAAGGATTTTTGCAATGCTGTAGACCACAAAAGACGTTAAAGACGAAATATGGAGCTCCCAGGAGCTAAGCGCCGGTCCCGGGCACATTTCGGAAGAAGCCGCCGCACTGGAGTGCACTGTGACCGGCACAATTGCCTTTGCGCGAAGAAGCCGCTTCTTCGTCTCCGGGAGCCGGAGAGAGCGGCTGCTTCGGAAAGGTGAAGAATGAAGCTGCACAAGACTGGGATAGTGTGCGCAGCATGCAAACTGATAGAAAACACTACCTTACCACTTTCCTACCTTTACCAAACACATGAACATTCGGTTGGAAGGTGTTTTGGAAAACTTTCTTTTTCTTCTAGCATAAACTTCTGCAGAGCTCTCTGCAACATGTAAAAACACCATGAGAGATATTTTCTGTGCAGGCACAGTTTCTCATTACCAGACATAGTGGAAAAGCGTTTTGCAGTGATGTAGACAACAAAAGTCTCGAAAGAAGAAAATACGGATGTCCCCGGAGCTAAGCGCCGGTCCCGGGCACATTTCGGAAGAAGCCGCCGCACTGGAGTGCACTGTGACCGGCACAATCGCCTTTGCGCGAAGAAGCCGCTTCCTTGCCTCCGCGAACCGGACAGAGCGGCTGCTTCGGAAAGGTGGAAATGAAGCTGCACAACACAGGGATAGTGTGCGCAGGTTGCAAACTGATAGAAAACAGTACATTACCACTTTCCTAACTTTTCCAAACATATGAATATTGGGTTGGAAGGTGTTTCCAACAACATTATTTTCTTCGTGCAAAACACTCAGCAGAGCTCTGTGCAACATGTAAAACACGATGGGAGATGTTTACTGTGCAGCCACAATTTCCTCTTGCCAGACATAGGGGAAAAGCTTTTTGCAGTGATGTAGACCACAAAAGTCCCGAAAGAAGCAGGTACGGATGTCCCCGGAGGTAAGCGCCGGTCCCGGGCACATTTCGGAAGAAGCCGCCGCACTGGAGTGCACTGTGACCGGCACAATTGCCTTTGCGCAAAGAAGCCGCCTCTTCGTCTCCCGGTGGGCCGGAGTGAGCGGCTGCTTCGGAAAGAGGAAGAATGAAGCTGCACAACACTGGGATAGTGTGCGCAGGTTGCAAACTGATAGAAAACAGTACCTTACCACTTTCCTACCTTTTCCAAACATATGAATATTGGGTTGGAAGGTGTTTCCAACAACTTTATTTTCTTCGTGCAAAACACTCAGCAGACCTCTCTGCAACATGTACAACACCATGAGAGATGTTTTCTGTGCTGGCACAGTTTCTCCATGCCAGACATAGTGGAAAAGCTTTTTGCAATGATGTAGACCACAAAAGACGCTAAAGACGAAATATGGAGCTCCCAGGAGCTAAGCGCCGGTCCCGGGCACATTTCGGAAGAAGCCGCCGCACTGGATTGCACTGTGACCGGCACAATCGCCTTTGCGCGAAGAAGCCGCTTCTTCGTCTCCGGGAGCCGGAGAGAGCGGCTGCTTTCAAAAGGTGAAGAATGAAGCTGCACAAGACTGGGATAGTGTGCGCAGCTTGCAAACTGATAGAAAACGGTACCTTCAGTACCTTACTACTCTCCTACCTTTTCCAAACACATGAACATTCGGTTGGAAGGTGTTTTGGAAAACTTTCTTTTTCTTCTTGCATAAACTTCTGCAGAGCTCTCTGCAACATGTAAAACACGATGGGAGATGTTTTCTGTGCTGGCAGAGTTTCTCCTTGCCAGACATAGTGAGAAACCTTTCTGCAGTGATGTAGACCACAAAAGTCCTGAAAGACGAAGGTACGCAGCTCCCCGGAGCTAAGCGCCGGGCCCGGGCACATTTCGGAAGAAGCCGCCGCACTGGAGTGCACTGTGACCGGCACAATCGCCTTTGCGCGAAGAAGCCGCTTCTTCGTCTCCGGGAGCCGGAGAGAGCGGCTGCTTCGGAAAGGTGAAGAATGAAGCTGCACAACAGTGGGATAGTGTGCGCAGCATGCAAACTGATAGACAACAGTACCTTCAGTACCTTACCACTCTCCTACCTTTTCCAAACACATGAACATTCGGTTGGAAGGTGTTTTGGAAAACTTTCTTTTTCTTCTTGCATAAACTTCTGCAGAGCTCTCTGCAACATGTAAAACACGATGGGAGATGTTTACTGTGCAGGCACAGTTTCTCCTTGCCAGACATAGTGGAAAGGATTTTTGCAATGCTGTAGACCACAAAAGACGCTAAAGACGAAATATGGAGCTCCCAGGAGCTAAGCGCCGGTCCCGGGCACATTTCGGAAGAAGCCTCCGCACTGGAGTGCACTGTGACCGGCACAATTGCCTTTGCGCGAAGAAGCCGCTTCTTCGTCTCCGGGAGCCGGAGAGAGCGGCTGCTTCGGAAAGGTGAAGAATGAAGCTGCACAAGACTGGGATAGTGTGCGCAGCATGCAAACTGATAGAAAACACTACCTTACCACTTTCCTACCTTTACCAAACACATGAATATTCGATTGGAAGGTGTTTTGGACAACTTTATATTTCTTCTTGCAAAACATTCTGCAGAGGTCACTGCAACATGTAAAACACGATGGGAGATGTTTTCTGTGCTGGCAGAGTTTGTCATTACCAGACATAGTGGAAAAGCGTTTTGCAGTGATGTAGACAACAAAAGTCCCGAAAGAAGAAAATACGGTTGTCCCCGGAGGTAAGCGCCGGTCCCGGGCACATTTCGGAAGAAGCCGCCGCACTGGAGTGCACTGTGACCGGCACAATCGCCTTTGCGCGAAGAAGCCGCTTCCTTGCCTCCGCGAACCGGACAGAGCGGCTGCTTCGGAAAGGTGGAAATGAAGCTGCACAACACAGGGATAGTGTGCGCAGGTTGCAAACTGATAGAAAACAGTACATTACCACTTTCCTAACTTTTCCAAACATATGAATATTGGGTTGGAAGGTCTTTCCAACAACATTATTTTCTTCGTGCAAAACACTCAGCAGAGCTCTTTGCAACATGTAAAACACGATGGGAGATGTTTACTGTGCAGGCACAATTTCCTCTTGCCAGACATAGGGGAAAAGCTTTTTGCAGTGATGTAGACCACAAAAGTCCCGAAAGAAGCAGGTACGGATGTCCCCGGAGGTAAGCGCCGGTACCGGGCACATTTCGGAAGAAGCCGCCGCACTGGAGTGCACTGTGACCGGCACAATTGCCTTTGCGCAAAGAAGCCGCCTCTTCGTCTCCGGGGGCCGGAGTGAGCGGCTGCTTCGGAAAGGTGGAGAATGAAGCTGCACAACACTGGGATAGTGTGCGCAGGTTGCAAACTGATAGAAAACAGTACCTTACCACTTTCCTACCTTTTCCAAACATATGAATATTGGGTTGGAAGGTGTTTCCAACAACTTTATTTTCTTCGTGCAAAACACTCAGCAGACCTCTCTGCAACATGTACAACACCATGAGAGATGTTTTCTGTGCTGGCACAGTTTTTCCATGCCAGACATAGTGGAAAGGATTTTTGCAATGATGTAGACCTCAAAAGACGCTGAAGACGAAATATGGAGCTCCCCGGAGCTAAGCGCCGGTCCCGGGTACATTTCGGAAGAAGCCGCCGCACTGGAGTGCACTGTGACCGGCACAATCGCCTTTGCGCGAAGAAGCCTATTCTTCGTCTCCGGGAGCCGGAGAGAGCGGCTGCTTCGGAAAGGTGAAGAATGAAGCTGCACAACACAGGGATAGTGTGCGCAGGTTGCAAACTGATAGAAAACACTACCTTACCACTTTCCTACCTTTTCCAAACATATGAATATTGGGTTGGAAGGTGTTTCCAACAACATTATTTTCTTCGTGCAAAACACTCAGCAGAGCTCTGTACAACATGTAAAACACGATGGGAGATGTTTACTGTGCAGGCACAATTTCCTCTTGCCAGACATAGCGGAAAAGCTTTTTGCAGTGACGTAGACCACAAAAGTCCCGAAAGAAGCAGGTACGGATGTCCCCGGAGGTAAGCGCCGGTCCCGGGCACATTTCGGAAGAAGCCGCCGCACTGGAGTGCACTGTGACCGGCACAATCGCCTTTGCGCAAAGAAGCCGCTCCTTCGTCTCCCGGTGGGCCGGAGTGAGCGGCTGCTTCGGAAAGAGGAAGAATGAAGCTGCACAACACTGGGATAGTGTGCGCAGGTTGCAAACTGATAGAAAACAGTACCTTACCACTTTCCTAACTTTTCCAAACATATGAATATTGGGTTGGAAGGTGTTTCCAACAACTTTATTTTCTTCGTGCAAAACACTCAGCAGACCTCTCTGCAACATGTACAACACCATGAGAGATGTTTTCTGTGCTGCCACAGTTTTTCCATGCCAGACATAGTGGAAAGGATTTTTGCAATGATGTAGACCACAAAAGACGCTAAAGACGAAATATGGAGCTCCCAGGAGCTAAGCGCCGGTCCCGGGCACATTTCGGAAGAAGCCGCCGCACTGGAGTGCACTGTGACCGGCACAATCGCCTTTGCGCGAAGAAGCCGCTTCTTCGTCTCCGGGAGCCGGAGAGAGCGGCTGCTTCGGAAAGGTGAAGAATGAAGCTGCACAACACTGGGATAGTGTGCGCAGCATGCAAACTGATAGAAAACACTACCTTACCACTTTCCTACCTTTACCAAACACATGAATATTCGATTGGAAGGTGTTTTGGACAACTTTATATTTCTTCTTGCTAAACATTCTGCAGAGGTCACTGCAACATGTAAAACACGATGGGAGATGTTTACTGTGCAGGCACAATTACCTCTTGCCAGACATAGGGGAAAAGCTTTTTGCAGTGATGTAGACCACAAAAGTCCCGAAAGAAACAGGTACGGATGTCCCCGGAGAAAGCGCCGGTCCCGGGCACATTTCGGCAGATGCCGCCGCACTGGAGTGCACTGTGACCGGCACAATCGCCTTTGCGCGAAGAAGCCGATTCTTCGCCTCCGGGAGCCGGAGAGAGCGGCTGCTTTCAAAAGGTGGAGAATGAAGCTGCACAACACTGGGATAGTGTGCGCAGCTTGCAAACTGATAGAAAACGGTACCTTCAGTACCTTACTACTCTCCTACCTTTTCCAAACACATGAACATTCGGTTGGAAGGTGTTTTGGAAAACGTTCTTTTTCTTCTTGCATAAACTTCTGCAGAGCTCTCTGCAACATGTAAAACACGATGGGAGATGTTTTCTGTGCTGGCAGAGTTTCTCCTTGCCAGACATAGTGAGAAACCTTTCTGCAGTGATGTAGACCACAAAAGTCCTGAAAGACGAAGGTACGCAGCTCCCCGGAGCTAAGCGCCGGTCCCGGGCACATTTCGGAAGAAGCCGCCGCACTGGAGTGCACTGTGACCGGCACAATAGCCTTTGCGCGAAGAAGCCGCTTCTTCGCCTCCGGGAGCCGGAGAGAGCGGCTGCTTCGGAAAGGTGAAGAATTAAGCTGCACAACACTGGGAGAGTGTGCGCAGCATGCAAACTGATAGAAAACACTACCTTACCACTTTCCTACCTTTACCAAACACATGAATATTCGATTGGAAGGTGTTTTGGACAACTTTATATTTCTTCTTGCAAAACATTCTGCAGAGGTCACTGCAACATGTAAAACACGATGGGAGATGTTTTCTGTGCTGGCAGAGTTTCTCCTTGCCTAACATAGTGGAAAACCTTTCTGTATGATGTAGACCACAAAAGTCCCGAAAGTCGAAGGTACGCAGCTCCCCGGAGCTATGCGCCGGGCCCGGGCACATTTCGGAAGAAGCCGCCGCACTGGAGTGCACTGTGACCGGCACAATCGCCTTTGCGCGAAGAAGACGATTCTTCGCCTCCGGGAGCCGGAGAGAGCGGCTGCTTCGGAAAGGTGAAGAATGAAGCTGCACAACACTGGGATAGTGTGCGCAGCTTGCAAACTGATAGAAAACACTATCTTACCACTCTCCTACCATTTCCAAACACATGAACATTCGGTTGGAAGGTGTTTTGGAAAACTTTCTTTTTCTTCTAGCATAAACTTCTGCAGAGCTCTCTGCAACATGTAAAACACCATGAGAGATGTTTTCTGTGCAGGCACAGTTTCTCATTACCAGACATAGTGGAAAAGCGTTTTGCAGTGATGTAGACAACAAAAGTCCCGAAAGAAGAAAATACGGATGTCCCCGGAGCTAAGCGCCGGTCCCGGGCACATTTCGGAAGAAGCCGCCGCACTGGAGTGCACTGTGACCGGCACAATCGCCTTTGCGCGAAGAAGCCGCTTCCTTGCCTCCGCGAACCGGACAGAGCGGCTGCTTCGGAAAGGTGGAAATGAAGCTGCACAACACAGGGATAGTGTGCGCAGGTTGCAAACTGATAGAAAACAATACCTTACCACTTTCCTAACTTTTCCAAACATATGATTATTGGGTTGGAAGGTCTTTCCAACAACATTATTTTCTTCGTGCAAAACACTCAGCAGAGCTCTGTGCAACATGTAAAACACGATGGGAGATGTTTACTGTGCAGCCACAATTTCCTCTTGCCAGACATAGGGGAAAAGCTTTTTGCAGTGATGTAGACCACAAAAGTCCCGAAAGAAGCAGGTACGGTTGTCCCCGGAGCTAAGCGCCGGTCCCGGGCACATTTCGGAAGAAGCCGCCGCACTGGAGTGCACTGTGACCGGCACAATTGCCTTTGCGCAAAGAAGCCGCCTCTTCGTCTCCCGGTGGGCCGGAGTGAGCGGCTGCTTCGGAAAGGTGAAGAATGAAGCTGCACAACACTGGGATAGTGTGCGCAGGTTGCAAACTGATAGAAAACAGTACCTTACCACTTTCCTACCTTTTCCAAACATATGAATATTGGGTTGGAAGGTGTTTCCAACAACTTTATTTTCTTCGTGCAAAACACTCAGCAGACCTCTCTGCAACATGTACAACACCATGAGAGATGTTTTCTGTGCTGGCACAGTTTCTCCATGCCAGACATAGTGGAAAGGATTTTTGCAATGATGTAGACCACAAAAGACGCTGAAGACGAAATATGGAGCTCCCCGGAGCTAAGCGCCGGTCCCGGGCACATTTCGGAAGAAGCCGCCGCACTGGAGTGCACTGTGACCGGCACAATCGCCTTTGCGCGAAGAAGCCGCTTCTTCGTCTCCGGGAGCCGGAGAGAGCGGCTGCTTCGGAAAGGTGAAGAATGAAGCTGCACAAGACTGGGATAGTGTGCGCAGCATGCAAACTGATAGAAAACAGTACCTTCAGTACCTTACCACTCTCCTACCTTTTCCAAACACATGAACATTCGGTTGGAAGGTGTTTTAGAAAACTTTCTTTTTCTTCTTGCATAAACTTCTGCAGAGCTCTCTGCAACATGTAAAACACGATGGGAGATGTTTTCTGTGCAGGCACAGTTTCTCCTTGCCTAACATAGTGGAAAACGTTTCTGTATGATGTAGACCACAAAAGTCCCGAAAGACGAAGGTACGCAGCTCCCCGGAGCTATGCGCCGGGCCCGGGCACATTTCGGCAGATGCCACCGCACTGGAGTGCACTGTGACCGGCACAATCGCCTTTGCGCGAAGAAGACGATTCTTCGCCTCCGGGAGCCGGAGACAACGGCTGCTTTCAAAAGGTAAAGAATGAAGCTGCACAACACTGGGATAGTGTGCGCAGGTTGCAAACTGATAGAAAACAGTACCTTACCACTTTCCTAACTTTTCCAAACATATGAATATTGGGTTGGAAGGTCTTTCCAACAACATTATTTTCTTCGTGCAAAACACTCAGCAGAGCTCTGTGCAACATGTAAAACACGATGGGAGATGTTTACTGTGCAGCCACAATTTCCTCTTGCCAGACATAGGGGAAAAGCTTTTTGCAGTGATGTAGACCACAAAAGTCCCGAAAGAAGCAGGTACGGATGTCCCCGGAGGTAAGCGCCGGTCCCGGGCACATTTCGGAAGAAGCCGCCGCACTGGAGTGCACTGTGACCGGCACAATTGCCTTTGCGCAAAGAAGCCGCCTCTTCGTCTCCGGGGGCCGGAGTGAGCGGCTGCTTTCAAAAGGTGGAGAATGAAGCTGCACAACACTGGGATAGTGTGCGCAGCTTGCAAACTGATAGAAAACGGTACCTTCAGTACCTTACTACTCTCCTACCTTTTCCAAACACATGAACATTCGGTTGGAAGGTGTTTTGGAAAACGTTCTTTTTCTTCTTGCATAAACTTCTGCAGAGCTCTCTGCAACATGTAAAACACGATGGGAGATGTTTTCTGTGCTGGCAGAGTTTCTCCTTGCCAGACATAGTGAGAAACCTTTCTGCAGTGATGTAGACCACAAAAGTCCTGAAAGACGAAGGTACGCAGCTCCCCGGAGCTAAGCGCCGGTCCCGGGCACATTTCGGAAGAAGCCGCCGCACTGGAGTGCACTGTGACCGGCACAATAGCCTTTGCGCGAAGAAGCCGCTTCTTCGCCTCCGGGAGCCGGAGAGAGCGGCTGCTTCGGAAAGGTGAAGAATTAAGCTGCACAACACTGGGAGAGTGTGCGCAGCATGCAAACTGATAGAAAACACTATCTTACCACTCTCCTACCTTTACCAAACACATGAATATTCGATTGGAAGGTGTTTTGGACAACTTTATATTTCTTCTTGCAAAACATTCTGCAGAGGTCACTGCAACATGTAAAACACGATGGGAGATGTTTTCTGTGCTGGCAGAGTTTCTCCTTGCCTAACATAGTGGAAAACCTTTCTGTATGATGTAGACCACAAAAGTCCCGAAAGTCGAAGGTACGCAGCTCCCCGGAGCTATGCGCCGGGCCCGGGCACATTTCGGAAGAAGCCGCCGCACTGGAGTGCACTGTGACCGGCACAATCGCCTTTGCGCGAAGAAGACGATTCTTCGCCTCCGGGAGCCGGAGAGAGCGGCTGCTTTCAAAAGGTGAAGAGTGAAGCTGCACAACACTGGGATAGTGTGCGCAGCTTGCAAACTGATAGAAAACACTATCTTACCACTCTCCTACCATTTCCAAACACATGAACATTCGGTTGGAAGGTGTTTTGGAAAACTTTCTTTTTCTTCTAGCATAAACTTCTGCAGAGCTCTCTGCAACATGTAAAACACCATGAGAGATGTTTTCTGTGCAGGCACAGTTTCTCATTACCAGACATAGTGGAAAAGCGTTTTGCAGTGATGTAGACAACAAAAGTCCCGAAAGAAGAAAATACGGATGTCCCCGGAGCTAAGCGCCGGTCCCGGGCACATTTCGGAAGAAGCCGCCGCACTGGAGTGCACTGTGACCGGCACAATTGCCTTTGCGCAAAGAAGCCGCCTCTTCGTCTCCCGGTGGGCCGGAGTGAGCGGCTGCTTCGGAAAGGTGAAGAATGAAGCTGCACAACACTGGGATAGTGTGCGCAGGTTGCAAACTGATAGAAAACAGTACCTTACCACTTTCCTACCTTTTCCAAACATATGAATATTGGGTTGGAAGGTGTTTCCAACAACTTTATTTTCTTCGTGCAAAACACTCAGCAGACCTCTCTGCAACATGTACAACACCATGAGAGATGTTTTCTGTGCTGGCACAGTTTCTCCATGCCAGACATAGTGGAAAGGATTTTTGCAATGATGTAGACCACAAAAAACGCTGAAGACGAAATATGGAGCTCCCCGGAGCTAAGCGCCGGTCCCGGGCACATTTCGGAAGAAGCCGCCGCACTGGAGTGCACTGTGACCGGCACAATCGCCTTTGCGCGAAGAAGCCGCTTCTTCGTCTCCGGGAGCCGGAGAGAGCGGCTGCTTCGGAAAGGTGAAGAATGAAGCTGCACAACACTGGGAGAGTGTGCGCAGCATGCAAACTGATAGAAAACAGTACCTTCAGTACCTTACCACTCTCCTACCTTTTCCAAACACATGAACATTCGGTTGGAAGGTGTTTTGGAAAACGTTCTTTTTCTTCTTGCATAAACTTCTGCAGAGCTCTCTGCAACATGTAAAACACGATGGGAGATGTTTTCTGTGCAGGCACAGTTTCTCCTTGCCTAACATAGTGGAAAACCTTTCTGTATGATGTAGACCACAAAAGTCCCGAAAGACGAAGGTACGCAGCTCCCCGGAGCTATGCGCCGGGCCCGGGCACATTTCGGCAGATGCCACCGCACTGGTGTGCACTGTGACCGGCACAATCGCCTTTGCGCGAAGAAGACGACTCTTCGCCTCCGGGAGCCGGAGACAACGGCTGCTTTCAAAAGGTGAAGAATGAAGCTGCACAACACTGGGATAGTGTGCGCAGGTTGCAAACTGATAGAAAACAGTACCTTACCACTTTCCTACCTTTTCCAAACATATGAATATTGGGTTGGAAGGTCTTTCCAACAACATCATTTTCTTCGTGCAAAACACTCAGCAGAGCTCTGTGCAACATGTAAAACACCATGAGACATGTTTTCTGTGCAGGCACAGTTTCTCATTACCAGACATAGTGGAAAAGCGTTTTGCAGTGATGTAGACAACAAAAGTCTCGAAAGAAGAAAATACGGATGTCCCCGGAGCTAAGCGCCGGTCCCGGGAACATTTCGGAAGAAGCCGCCGCACTGGTGTGCACTGTGACCGGCACAATCGCCTTTGCGCGAAGAAGCCGCTTCCTTGCCTCCGCGAACCGGACAGAGCGGCTGCTTCGGAAAGGTGGAAATGAAGCTTCACAACACAGGGATAGTGTGCGCAGGTTGCAAACTGATAGAAAACAATACCTTACCACTTTCCTAACTTTTCCAAACATATGAATATTGGGTTGGAAGGTGTTTCCAACAACATTATTTTCTTCGTGCAAAACACTCAGCAGAGCTCTGTGCAACATGTAAAACACGATGGGAGATGTTTACTGTGCAGGCACAATTTCCTCTTGCCAGACATAGGGGAAAAGCTTTTTGCAGTGATGTAGACCACAAAAGTCCCGAAAGAAGCAGGTACGGATGTCCCCGGAGGTAAGCGCCTGTCCCGGGCACATTTGGGAAGAAGCCGCCGCACTGGAGTGCACTGTGACCGGCACAATTGCCTTTGCGCAAAGAAGCCGCCTCTTCGTCTCCCGGTGGGCCGGAGTGAGCGGCTGCTTCGGAAAGAGGAAGAATGAAGCTGCACAACACTGGGATAGTGTGCGCAGCATGCAAACTGATAGAAAACAGTACCTTACCACTTTCCTACCTTTTCCAAACATATGAATATTGGGTTGGAAGGTGTTTCCAACAACTTTATTTTCTTCGTGCAAAACACTCAGCAGACCTCTCTGCAACATGTACAACACCATGAGAGATGTTTTCTGTGCTGCCACAGTTTTTCCATGCCAGACATAGTGGAAAGGATTTTTGCAATGATGTAGACCACAAAAGACGCTAAAGACGAAATATGGAGCTCCCAGGAGCTAAGCGCCGGTCCCGGGCACATTTCGGAAGAAGCCGCCGCACTGGAGTGCACTGTGACCGGCACAATCGCCTTTGCGCGAAGAAGCCGCTTCTTCGTCTCCGGGAGCCGGAGAGAGCGGCTGCTTCGGAAAGGTGAAGAATGAAGCTGCACAAGACTGGGATAGTGTGCGCAGCATGCAAACTGATAGAAAACACTACTTTACCACTTTCCTACCTTTACCAAACACATGAATATTCGATTGGAAGGTGTTTTGGACAACTTTATATTTCTTCTTGCTAAACATTCTGCAGAGGTCACTGCAACATGTAAAACACGTGGGGAGATGTTTACTGTGCAGGCACAGTTACCTCTTGCCAGACATAGGGGAAAAGCTTTTTGCAGTGATGTAGACCACAAAAGTCCCGAAAGAAACAGGTACGGATGTCCCCGGAGGTAAGCGCCGGTCCCGGGCACATTTCGGCAGATGCCGCCGCACTGGAGTGCACTGTGACCGGCACAATCGCCTTTGCGCGAAGAAGCCGATTCTTCGCCTCCGGGAGCCGGAGAGAGCGGCTGCTTTCAAAAGGTGGAGAATGAAGCTGCACAACACTGGGATAGTGTGCGCAGCTTGCAAACTGATAGAAAACGGTACCTTCAGTACCTTACTACTCTCCTACCTTTTCCAAACACATGAACATTCGGTTGGAAGGTGTTTTGGAAAACGTTCTTTTTCTTCTTGCATAAACTTCTGCAGAGCTCTCTGCAACATGTAAAACACGATGGGAGATGTTTTCTGTGCTGGCAGAGTTTCTCCTTGCCAGACATAGTGAGAAACCTTTCTGCAGTGATGTAGACCACAAAAGTCCTGAAAGACGAAGGTACGCAGCTCCCCGGAGCTAAGCGCCGGTCCCGGGCACATTTCGGAAGAAGCCGCCGCACTGGAGTGCACTGTGACCGGCACAATAGCCTTTGCGCGAAGAAGCCGCTTCTTCGCCTCCGGGAGCCGGAGAGAGCGGCTGCTTCGGAAAGGTGAAGAATTAAGCTGCACAACACTGGGAGAGTGTGCGCAGCATGCAAACTGATAGAAAACACTATCTTACCACTTTCCTACCTTTACCAAACACATGAATATTCGATTGGAAGGTGTTTTGGACAACTTTATATTTCTTCTTGCAAAACATTCTGCAGAGGTCACTGCAACATGTAAAACACGATGGGAGATGTTTTCTGTGCTGGCAGAGTTTCTCCTTGCCTAACATAGTGGAAAACCTTTCTGTATGATGTAGACCACAAAAGTCCCGAAAGACGAAGGTACGCAGCTCCCCGGAGCTATGCGCCGGGCCCGGGCACATTTCGGAAGAAGCCGCCGCACTGGAGTGCACTGTGACCGGCACAATCGCCTTTGCGCGAAGAAGCCGCTTCCTTGCCTCCGCGAACCGGACAGAGCGGCTGCTTCGGAAAGGTGGAAATGAAGCTGCACAACACAGGGATAGTGTGCGCAGGTTGCAAACTGATAGAAAACAATACCTTACCACTTTCCTAACTTTTCCAAACATATGAATATTGGGTTGGAAGGTCTTTCCAACAACATTATTTTCTTCGTGCAAAACACTCAGCAGAGCTCTGTGCAACATGTAAAACACGATGGGAGATGTTTACTGTGCAGGCACAATTTCCTCTTGCCAGACATAGGGGAAAAGCTTTTTGCAGTGATGTAGACCACAAAAGTCCCGAAAGAAGCAGGTACGGATGTCCCCGGAGGTAAGCGCCTGTCCCGGGCACATTTGGGAAGAAGCCGCCGCACTGGAGTGCACTGTGACCGGCACAATCGCCTTTGCGCGAAGAAGCCGCTTCTTCGCCTCCAGGAGCCGGAGAGAGCGGCTGCTTTCAAAAGGTGAAGAATGAAGCTGCACAACACTGGGATAGTGTGCGCAGCTTGCAAACTGATAGAAAACGGTACCTTCAGTACCTTACTACTCTCCTACCTTTTCCAAACACATGAACATTCGGTTGGAAGGTGTTTTGGAAAACTTTCTTTTTCTTCTTGCATAAACTTCTGCAGAGCTCTCTGCAACATGTAAAACACGATGGGAGATGTTTTCTGTGCTGGCAGAGTTTCTCCTTGCCAGACATAGTGAGAAACCTTTCTGCAGTGATGTAGACCACAAAAGTCCTGAAAGACGAAGGTACGCAGCTCCCCGGAGCTAAGCGCCGGGCCCGGGCACATTTCGGAAGAAGCCGCCGCACTGGAGTGCACTGTGACCGGCACAATCGCCTTTGCGCGAAGAAGCCGCTTCTTCGTCTCCGGGAGCCGGAGAGAGCGGCTGCTTCGGAAAGGTGAAGAATGAAGCTGCACAACAGTGGGATAGTGTGCGCAGCATGCAAACTGATAGACAACAGTACCTTCAGTACCTTACCACTCTCCTACCTTTTCCAAACACATGAACATTCGGTTGGAAGGTGTTTTGGAAAACTTTCTTTTTCTTCTTGCATAAACTTCTGCAGAGCTCTCTGCAACATGTAAAACACGATGGGAGATGTTTTCTGTGCTGGCAGAGTTTCTCCTTGCCAGACATAGTGAGAAACCTTTCTGCAGTGATGTAGACCACAAAAGTCCTGAAAGACGAAGGTACGCAGCTCCCCGGAGCTAAGCGCCGGGCCCGGGCACATTTCGGAAGAAGCCGCCGCACTGGAGTGCACTGTGACCGGCACAATCGCCTTTGCGCGAAGAAGCCGCTTCTTCGTCTCCGGGAGCCGGAGAGAGCGGCTGCTTCGGAAAGGTGAAGAATGAAGCTGCACAACACAGGGATAGTGTGCGCAGGTTGCAAACTGATAGAAAACACTACCTTACCACTTTCCTACCTTTTCCAAACATATGAATATTGGGTTGGAAGGTGTTTCCAACAACATTATTTTCTTCGTGCAAAACACTCAGCAGAGCTCTGTACAACATGTAAAACACGATGGGAGATGTTTACTGTGCAGGCACAATTTCCTCTTGCCAGACATAGCGGAAAAGCTTTTTGCAGTGACGTAGACCACAAAAGTCCCGAAAGAAGCAGGTACGGATGTCCCCGGAGGTAAGCGCCGGTCCCGGGCACATTTCGGCACATGACGCCGCACTGGAGTGCACTGTGACTGGCACAATCGCCTTTGCGCAAAGAAGCCGCCTCTTCGTCTCCCGGTGGGCCGGAGTGAGCGGCTGCTTCGGAAAGAGGAAGAATGAAGCTGCACAACACTGGGATAGTGTGCGCAGGTTGCAAACTGATAGAAAACAGTACCTTACCACTTTCCTAACTTTTCCAAACATATGAATATTGGGTTGGAAGGTGTTTCCAACAACTTTATTTTCTTCGTGCAAAACACTCAGCAGACCTCTCTGCAACATGTACAACACCATGAGAGATGTTTTCTGTGCTGCCACAGTTTTTCCATGCCAGACATAGTGGAAAGGATTTTTGCAATGATGTAGACCACAAAAGACGCTAAAGACGAAATATGGAGCTCCCAGGAGCTAAGCGCCGGTCCCGGGCACATTTCGGAAGAAGCCGCCGCACTGGAGTGCACTGTGACCGGCACAATCGCCTTTGCGCGAAGAAGCCGCTTCTTCGTCTCCGGGAGCCGGAGAGAGCGGCTGCTTCGGAAAGGTGAAGAATGAAGCTGCACAAGACTGGGATAGTATGCGCAGCATGCAAACTGATAGAAAACACTACTTTACCACTTTCCTACCTTTACCAGACACATGAATATTCGATTGGAAGGTGTTTTGGACAACTTTATATTTCTTCTTGCAAAACATTCTGCAGAGGTCACTGCAACATGTAAAACACGATGGGAGATGTTTACTGTGCAGGCACAATTACCTCTTGCCAGACATAGGGGAAAAGCTTTTTGCAGTGATGTGGACCACAAAAGTCCCGAAAGAAACAGGTACGGATGTCCCCGGAGGTAAGCGCCGGTCCCGGGCACATTTCGGCAGATGCCGCCGCACTGGAGTGCCCAGTGACCGGCACAATCGCCTTTGCGCGAAGAAGCCGATTCTTCGCCTCCGGGAGCCGGAGAGAGCGGCTGCTTTCAAAAGGTGAAGAATGAAGCTGCACAACACTGGGATAGTGTGCGCAGCTTGCAAACTGATAGAAAACGGTACCTTCAGTACCTTACTACTCTCCTACCTTTTCCAAACACATGAACATTCGGTTGGAAGGTGTTTTGGAAAACGTTCTTTTTCTTCTTGCATAAACTTCTGCAGAGCTCTCTGCAACATGTAAAACACGATGGGAGATGTTTTCTGTGCTGGCAGAGTTTCTCCTTGCCAGACATAGTGAGAAACCTTTCTGCAGTGATGTAGACCACAAAAGTCCTGAAAGACGAAGGTACGCAGCTCCCCGGAGCTAAGCGCCGGTCCCGGGCACATTTCGGAAGAAGCCGCCGCACTGGAGTGCACTGTGACCGGCACAATTGCCTTTGCGCAAAGAAGCCGCCTCTTCGTCTCCGGGGGCCGGAGTGAGCGGCTGCTTCGGAAAGGTGGAGAATGAAGCTGCACAACACTGGGATAGTGTGCGCAGGTTGCAAACTAATAGAAAACAGTACCTTACCACTTTCCTACCTTTTCCAAACATATGAATATTGGGTTGGAAGGTGTTTCCAACAACTTTATTTTCTTCGTGCAAAACACTCAGCAGACCTCTCTGCAACATGTACAACACCATGAGAGATGTTTTCTGTGCTGGCACAGTTTTTCCATGCCAGACATAGTGGAAAGGATTTTTGCAATGATGTAGACCTCAAAAGACGCTGAAGACGAAATTTGGAGCTCCCCGGAGCTAAGCGCCGGTCCCGGGTACATTTCGGAAGAAGCCGCCGCACTGGAGTGCACTGTGACCGGCACAATCGCCTTTGCGCGAAGAAGCCGCTTCTTCGTCTCCGGGAGCCGGAGAGAGCGGCTGCTTCGGAAAGGTGAAGAATGAAGCTGCACAACACAGGGATAGTGTGCGCAGGTTGCAAACTGATAGAAAACACTACCTTACCACTTTCCTACCTTTTCCAAACATATGAATATTGGGTTGGAAGGTGTTTCCAACAACATTATTTTCTTCGTGCAAAACACTCAGCAGAGCTCTGTACAACATGTAAAACACGATGGGAGATGTTTACTGTGCAGGCACAATTTCCTCTTGCCAGACATAGCGGAAAAGCTTTTTGCAGTGACGTAGACCACAAAAGTCCCGAAAGAAGCAGGTACGGATGTCCCCGGAGGTAAGCGCCGGTCCCGGGCACATTTCGGCACATGACGCCGCACTGGAGTGCACTGTGACTGGCACAATCGCCTTTGCGCAAAGAAGCCGCCTCTTCGTCTCCCGGTGGGCCGGAGTGAGCGGCTGCTTCGGAAAGAGGAAGAATGAAGCTGCACAACACTGGGATAGTGTGCGCAGGTTGCAAACTGATAGAAAACAGTACCTTACCACTTTCCTAACTTTTCCAAACATATGAATATTGGGTTGGAAGGTGTTTCCAACAACTTTATTTTCTTCGTGCAAAACACTCAGCAGACCTCTCTGCAACATGTACAACACCATGAGAGATGTTTTCTGTGCTGCCACAGTTTTTCCATGCCAGACATAGTGGAAAGGATTTTTGCAATGATGTAGACCACAAAAGACGCTAAAGACGAAATATGGAGCTCCCAGGAGCTAAGCGCCGGTCCCGGGCACATTTCGGAAGAAGCCGCCGCACTGGAGTGCACTGTGACCGGCACAATCGCCTTTGCGCGAAGAAGCCGCTTCTTCGTCTCCGGGAGCCGGAGAGAGCGGCTGCTTCGGAAAGGTGAAGAATGAAGCTGCACAAGACTGGGATAGTATGCGCAGCATGCAAACTGATAGAAAACACTACTTTACCACTTTCCTACCTTTACCAGACACATGAATATTCGATTGGAAGGTGTTTTGGACAACTTTATATTTCTTCTTGCAAAACATTCTGCAGAGGTCACTGCAACATGTAAAACACGATGGGAGATGTTTACTGTGCAGGCACAATTACCTCTTGCCAGACATAGGGGAAAAGCTTTTTGCAGTGATGTGGACCACAAAAGTCCCGAAAGAAACAGGTACGGATGTCCCCGGAGGTAAGCGCCGGTCCCGGGCACATTTCGGCAGATGCCGCCGCACTGGAGTGCCCAGTGACCGGCACAATCGCCTTTGCGCGAAGAAGCCGATTCTTCGCCTCCGGGAGCCGGAGAGAGCGGCTGCTTTCAAAAGGTGAAGAATGAAGCTGCACAACACTGGGATAGTGTGCGCAGCTTGCAAACTGATAGAAAACGGTACCTTCAGTACCTTACTACTCTCCTACCTTTTCCAAACACATGAACATTCGGTTGGAAGGTGTTTTGGAAAACGTTCTTTTTCTTCTTGCATAAACTTCTGCAGAGCTCTCTGCAACATGTAAAACACGATGGGAGATGTTTTCTGTGCTGGCAGAGTTTCTCCTTGCCAGACATAGTGAGAAACCTTTCTGCAGTGATGTAGACCACAAAAGTCCTGAAAGACGAAGGTACGCAGCTCCCCGGAGCTAAGCGCCGGTCCCGGGCACATTTCGGAAGAAGCCGCCGCACTGGAGTGCACTGTGACCGGCACAATAGCCTTTGCGCGAAGAAGCCGCTTCTTCGCCTCCGGGAGCCGGAGAGAGCGGCTGCTTCGGAAAGGTGAAGAATTAAGCTGCACAACACTGGGAGAGTGTGCGCAGCATGCAAACTGATAGAAAACACTACCTTACCACTTTCCTACCTTTACCAAACACATGAATATTCGATTGGAAGGTGTTTTGGACAACTTTATATTTCTTCTTGCAAAACATTCTGCAGAGGTCACTGCAACATGTAAAACACGATGGGAGATGTTTTCTGTGCTGGAAGAGTTTCTCCTTGCCAGACATTGTGAAAAACCGTTCTGTATGATGTAGACCACAAAAGTCCCGAAAGAAGAAGGTACGGATGTTCCCGGAGCTAAGCGCCGGTCCCGGGCACATTTCGGAAGAAGCCGCCGCACTGGAGTGCACTGTGACCGGCACAATCGCCTTTGCGCGAAGAAGCCGATTCTTCGCCTCCGGGAGCAGGAGAGAGCGGCTGCTTTCAAAAGGTGAAGAATGAAGCTGCACAACACTGGGATAGTGTGCGCAGGTTGCAAACTGATAGAAAACAGTACCTTACCACTTTCCTACCTTTTCCAAACACATGAACATTCGGTTGGAAGGTGTTTTGGAAAACTTTTTTTTCTTCTAGCATAAACTTCTGCAGAGCTCTCTGCAACATGTAAAACACCATGAGAGATGTTTTCTGTGCAGGCACAGTTTCTCATTACCAGACATAGTGGAAAAGCGTTTTGCAGTGATGTAGACAACAAAAGTCCCGAAGGAAGAAAATACGGATGTCCCCGGAGCTAAGCGCCGGTCCCGGGTACATTTCGGAAGAAGCCGCCGCACTGGAGTGCACTGTGACCAGCACAATCGTCTTTGCGCGAAGAAGCCGCTTCCTTGCCTCCGCGAACCGGACAGAGCGGCTGCTTCGGAAAGGTGGAAATGAAGCTGCACAACACAGGGATAGTGTGCGCAGGTTGCAAACTGATAGAAAGCAGTACCTTACCACTTTCCTAACTTTTCCAAACATATGAATATTGGGTTGGAAGGTGTTTCCAACAGCATTATTTTCTTCTTGCTAAACATTCTGCAGAGGTCACTGCAACATGTAAAACACGATGGGAGATGTTTACTGTGCAGGCACAATTTCCTCTTGCCAGACATAGGGGAAAAGCTTTTTGCAGTGATGTAGACCACAAAAGTCCCGAAAGAAGCAGGTACGGATGTCCCCGGAGGTAAGCGCCGGTCCCGGGCACATTTCGGAAGAAGCCGCCGCACTGGAGTGCACTGTGACCGGCACAATCGCCTTTGCGCAAAGAAGCCGCCTCTTCGTCTCCCGGTGGGCCGGAGTGAGCGGCTGCTTCGGAAAGGTGAAGAATGAAGCTGCACAACACTGGGATAGTGTGCGCAGGTTGCAAACTGATAGAAAACAGTACCTTACCACTTTCCTAACTTTTCCAAACATATGAATATTGGGTTGGAAGGTGTTTCCAACAACTTTATTTTCTTCGTGCAAAACACTCAGCAGACCTCTCTGCAACATGTACAACACCATGAGAGATGTTTTCTGTGCTGCCACAGTTTTTCCATGCCAGACATAGTGGAAAGGATTTTTGCAATGATGTAGACCACAAAAGACGCTAAAGACGAAATATGGAGCTCCCAGGAGCTAAGCGCCGGTCCCGGGCACATTTCGGAAGAAGCCGCCGCACTGGAGTGCACTGTGACCGGCACAATCGCCTTTGCGCGAAGAAGCCGCTTCTTCGTCTCCGGGAGCCGGAGAGAGCGGCTGCTTCGGAAAGGTGAAGAATGAAGCTGCACAAGACTGGGATAGTGTGCGCAGCATGCAAACTGATAGAAAACACTACTTTACCACTTTCCTACCTTTACCAAACACATGAATATTCGATTGGAAGGTGTTTTGGACAACTTTATATTTCTTCTTGCTAAACATTCTGCAAAGGTCACTGCAACATGTAAAACACGATGGGAGATGTTTACTGTGCAGGCACAATTTCCTCTTGCCAGACATAGGGGAAAAGCTTTTTGCAGTGATGTAGACCACAAAAGTCCCGAAAGAAGCAGGTACGGATGTCCCCGGAGCTATGCGCCGGTCCCGGGCACATTTCGGCAGATGCCGCCGCACTGGAGTGCCCAGTGACCGGCACAATCGCCTTTGCGCGAAGAAGCCGCTTCTTCGTCTCCGGGAGCCGGAGAGAGCGGCTGCTTCGGAAAGGTGAAGAATGAAGCTGCAGAACACTGGGATAGTGTGCGCAGCATGCAAACTGATAGAAAACAGTACCTTCAGTACCTTACCACTCTCCTACCTTTTCCAAACACATGAACATTCGGTTGGAAGGTGTTTTGGAAAACTTTCTTTTTCTTCTTGCATAAACTTCTACAGAGCTCTCTGCAACATGTAAAACACGATGGGAGATGTTTTCTGTGCAGGCACAGTTTCTCCTTGCCTAACATAGTGGAAAACCTTTCTGTATGATGTAGACGACAAAAGTCCCGAAAGACGAAGGTACGCAGCTCCCCGGAGCTATGCGCCGGGCCCGGGCACATTTCGGCAGATGCCACCGCACTGGTGTGCACTGTGACCGGCACAATCGCCTTTGCGCGAAGAAGACGATTCTTCGCCTCCGGGAGCCGGAGACAACGGCTGCTTTCAAAAGGTGAAGAATGAAGCTGCACAACACTGGGATAGTGTGCGCAGGTTGCAAACTGATAGAAAACAGTACCTTACCACTTTCCTAACTTTTCCAAACATATGAATATTGGGTTGGAAGGTCTTTCCAACAACATTATTTTCTTCGTGCAAAACACTCAGCAGAGCTCTGTGCAACATGTAAAACACCATGAGACATGTTTTCTGTGCAGGCACAGTTTCTCATTACCAGACATAGTGGAAAAGCGTTTTGCAGTGATGTAGACAACAAAAGTCTCGAAAGAAGAAAATACGGATGTCCCCGGAGCTAAGCGCCGGTCCCGGGAACATTTCGGAAGAAGCCGCCGCACTGGTGTGCACTGTGACCGGCACAATCGCCTTTGCGCGAAGAAGCCGCTTCCTTGCCTCCGCGAACCGGACAGAGCGGCTGCTTCGGAAAGGTGGAAATGAAGCTGCACAACACAGGGATAGTGTGCGCAGGTTGCAAACTGATAGAAAACAATACCTTACCACTTTCCTAACTTTTCCAAACATATGAATATTGGGTTGGAAGGTCTTTCCAACAACATTATTTTCTTCGTGCAAAACACTCAGCAGAGCTCTGTGCAACATGTAAAACACGATGGGAGATGTTTACTGTGCAGGCACAATTTCCTCTTGCCAGACATAGGGGAAAAGCTTTTTGCAGTGATGTAGACCACAAAAGTCCCGAAAGAAGCAGGTACGGATGTCCCCGGAGGTAAGCGCCTGTCCCGGGCACATTTGGGAAGAAGCCGCCGCACTGGAGTGCACTGTGACCGGCACAATTGCCTTTGCGCAAAGAAGCCGCCTCTTCGTCTCCCGGTGGGCCGGAGTGAGCGGCTGCTTCGGAAAGAGGAAGAATGAAGCTGCACAACACTGGGATAGTGTGCGCAGGTTGCAAACTGATAGAAAACAGTACCTTACCACTTTCCTACCTTTTCCAAACATATGAATATTGGGTTGGAAGGTGTTTCCAACAACTTTATTTTCTTCGTGCAAAACACTCAGCAGAGCTCTCTGCAACATGTACAACACCAGGAGAGATGTTTTCTGTGCTGGCACAGTTTCTCCATGCCAGACATAGTGGAAAGGATTTTTGCAATGATGTAGACCACAAAAGACGCTAAAGACGAAATATGGAGCTCCTAGGAGCTAAGCGCCGGTCCCGGGCACATTTCGGAAGAAGCCGCCGCACTGGAGTGCACTGTGACCGGCACAATCGCCTTTGCGCGAAGAAGCCGCTTCTTCGTCTCCGGGAGCCGGAGAGAGCGGCTGCTTCGGAAAGGTGAAGAATGAAGCTGCACAAGACTGGGATAGTGTGCGCAGGTTGCAAACTGATAGAAAACACTACCTTACCACTTTCCTTCCTTTACCAAACACATGAATATTCGATTGGAAGGTGTTTTGGACAACTTTATATTTCTTCTTGCAAAACATTCTGCAGAGGTCACTGCAACATGTAAAACACGATGGGAGATGTTTACTGTGCAGGCACAATTTCCTCTTGCCAGACATAGGGGAAAAGCTTTTTGCAGTGATGTAGACCACAAAAGTCCCGAAAGAAACAGGTACGGATGTCCCCGGAGGTAAGCGCCGGTCCCGGGCACATTTCGGCAGATGCCGCCGCACTGGAGTGCACTGTGACCGGCACAATCGCCTTTGCGCGAAGAAGCCGCTTCTTCGCCTCCAGGAGCCGGAGAGAGCGGCTGCTTTCAAAAGGTGAAGAATGAAGCTGCACAACACTGGGATAGTGTGCGCAGCTTGCAAACTGATAGAAAACGGTACCTTCAGTACCTTACTACTCTCCTACCTTTTCCAAACACATGAACATTCGGTTGGAAGGTGTTTTGGAAAACTTTCTTTTTCTTCTTGCATAAACTTCTGCAGAGCTCTCTGCAACATGTAAAACACGATGGGAGATGTTTTCTGTGCTGGCAGAGTTTCTCCTTGCCAGACATAGTGAGAAACCTTTCTGCAGTGATGTAGACCACAAAAGTCCTGAAAGACGAAGGTACGCAGCTCCCCGGAGCTAAGCGCCGGGCCCGGGCACATTTCGGAAGAAGCCGCCGCACTGGAGTGCACTGTGACCGGCACAATCGCCTTTGCGCGAAGAAGCCGCTTCTTCGTCTCCGGGAGCCGGAGAGAGCGGCTGCTTCGGAAAGGTGAAGAATGAAGCTGCACAACAGTGGGATAGTGTGCGCAGCATGCAAACTGATAGACAACAGTACCTTCAGTACCTTACCACTCTCCTACCTTTTCCAAACACATGAACATTCGGTTGGAAGGTGTTTTGGAAAACTTTCTTTTTCTTCTTGCATAAACTTCTGCAGAGCTCTCTGCAACATGTAAAACACGATGGGAGATGTTTACTGTGCAGGCACAGTTTCTCCTTGCCAGACATAGTGGAAAGGATTTTTGCAATGATGTAGACCACAAAAGACGCTAAAGACGAAATATGGAGCTCCCAGGAGCTAAGCGCCGGTCCCGGGCACATTTCGGAAGAAGCCGCCGCACTGGAGTGCACTGTGACCGGCACAATTGCCTTTGCGCGAAGAAGCCGCTTCTTCGTCTCCGGGAGCCGGAGAGAGCGGCTGCTTCGGAAAGGTGAAGAATGAAGCTGCACAAGACTGGGATAGTGTGCGCAGCATGCAAACTGATAGAAAACACTACCTTACCACTTTCCTACCTTTACCAAACACATGAATATTCGATTGGAAGGTGTTTTGGACAACTTTATATTTCTTCTTGCAAAACATTCTGCAGAGGTCACTGCAACATGTAAAACACGATGGGAGATGTTTTCTGTGCTGGCAGAGTTTGTCATTACCAGACATAGTGGAAAAGCGTTTTGCAGTGATGTAGACAACAAAAGTCCCGAAAGAAGAAAATACGGTTGTCCCCGGAGCTAAGCGCCGGTCCCGGGCACATTTCGGAAGAAGCCGCCGCACTGGAGTGCACTGTGACCGGCACAATCGCCTTTGCGCGAAGAAGCCGCTTCCTTGCCTCCGCGAACCGGACAGAGCGGCTGCTTCGTAAAGGTGGAAATGAAGCTGCACAACACAGGGATAGTGTGCGCAGGTTGCAAACTGATAGAAAACAGTACCTTACCACTTTCCTAACTTTTCCAAACATATGAATATTGGGTTGGAAGGTCTTTCCAACAACATTATTTTCTTCGTGCAAAACACTCAGCAGAGTTCTGTGCAACATGTAAAACACGATGGGAGATGTTTACTGTGCAGGCACAATTTCCTCTTGCCAGACATAGGGGAAAAGCTTTTTGCAGTGATGTAGACCACAAAAGTCCCGAAAGAAGCAGGTACGGATGTCCCCGGAGGTAAGCGCTGGTCCCGGGCACATTTCGGAAGAAGCCGCCGCACTGGAGTGCACTGTGACCGGCACAATTGCCTTTGCGCAAAGAAGCCGCCTCTTCGTCTCCGGGGGCCGGAGTGAGCGGCTGCTTCGGAAAGGTGGAGAATGAAGCTGCACAACACTGGGATAGTGTGCGCAGGTTGCAAACTGATAGAAAACAGTACCTTACCACTTTCCTACCTTTTCCAAACATATGAATATTGGGTTGGAAGGTGTTTCCAACAACTTTATTTTCTTCGTGCAAAACACTCAGCAGACCTCTCTGCAACATGTACAACACCATGAGAGATGTTTTCTGTGCTGGCACAGTTTTTCCATGCCAGACATAGTGGAAAGGATTTTTGCAATGATGTAGACCTCAAAAGACGCTGAAGACGAAATATGGAGCTCCCCGGAGCTAAGCGCCGGTCCCGGGTACATTTCGGAAGAAGCCGCCGCACTGGAGTGCACTGTGACCGGCACAATCGCCTTTGCGCGAAGAAGCCGCTTCTTCGTCTCCGGGAGCCGGAGAGAGCGGCTGCTTCGGAAAGGTGAAGAATGAAGCTGCACAACACAGGGATAGTGTGCGCAGGTTGCAAACTGATAGAAAACACTACCTTACCACTTTCCTACCTTTTCCAAACATATGAATATTGGGTTGGAAGGTGTTTCCAACAACATTATTTTCTTCGTGCAAAACACTCAGCAGAGCTCTGTACAACATGTAAAACACGATGGGAGATGTTTACTGTGCAGGCACAATTTCCTCTTGCCAGACATAGCGGAAAAGCTTTTTGCAGTGACGTAGACCACAAAAGTCCCGAAAGAAGCAGGTACGGATGTCCCCGGAGGTAAGCGCCGGTCCCGGGCACATTTCGGCACATGACGCCGCACTGGAGTGCACTGTGACTGGCACAATCGCCTTTGCGCAAAGAAGCCGCCTCTTCGTCTCCCGGTGGGCCGGAGTGAGCGGCTGCTTCGGAAAGAGGAAGAATGAAGCTGCACAACACTGGGATAGTGTGCGCAGGTTGCAAACTGATAGAAAACAGTACCTTACCACTTTCCTAACTTTTCCAAACATATGAATATTGGGTTGGAAGGTGTTTCCAACAACTTTATTTTCTTCGTGCAAAACACTCAGCAGACCTCTCTGCAACATGTACAACACCATGAGAGATGTTTTCTGTGCTGCCACAGTTTTTCCATGCCAGACATAGTGGAAAGGATTTTTGCAATGATGTAGACCACAAAAGACGCTAAAGACGAAATATGGAGCTCCCAGGAGCTAAGCGCCGGTCCCGGGCACATTTCGGAAGAAGCCGCCGCACTGGAGTGCACTGTGACCGGCACAATCGCCTTTGCGCGAAGAAGCCGCTTCTTCGTCTCCGGGAGCCGGAGAGAGCGGCTGCTTCGGAAAGGTGAAGAATGAAGCTGCACAAGACTGGGATAGTATGCGCAGCATGCAAACTGATAGAAAACACTACTTTACCACTTTCCTACCTTTACCAGACACATGAATATTCGATTGGAAGGTGTTTTGGACAACTTTATATTTCTTCTTGCAAAACATTCTGCAGAGGTCACTGCAACATGTAAAACACGATGGGAGATGTTTACTGTGCAGGCACAATTACCTCTTGCCAGACATAGGGGAAAAGCTTTTTGCAGTGATGTGGACCACAAAAGTCCCGAAAGAAACAGGTACGGATGTCCCCGGAGGTAAGCGCCGGTCCCGGGCACATTTCGGCAGATGCCGCCGCACTGGAGTGCCCAGTGACCGGCACAATCGCCTTTGCGCGAAGAAGCCGATTCTTCGCCTCCGGGAGCCGGAGAGAGCGGCTGCTTTCAAAAGGTGAAGAATGAAGCTGCACAACACTGGGATAGTGTGCGCAGGTTGCAAACTGATAGAAAACACTACCTTACCACTTTCCTACCTTTTCCAAACATATGAATATTGGGTTGGAAGGTGTTTCCAACAACATTATTTTCTTCGTGCAAAACACTCAGCAGAGCTCTGTACAACATGTAAAACACGATGGGAGATGTTTACTGTGCAGGCACAATTTCCTCTTGCCAGACATAGCGGAAAAGCTTTTTGCAGTGACGTAGACCACAAAAGTCCCGAAAGAAGCAGGTACGGATGTCCCCGGAGGTAAGCGCCGGTCCCGGGCACATTTCGGAAGAAGCCGCCGCACTGGAGTGCACTGTGACCGGCACAATCGCCTTTGCGCAAAGAAGCCGCTCCTTCGTCTCCCGGTGGGCCGGAGTGAGCGGCTGCTTCGGAAAGAGGAAGAATGAAGCTGCACAACACTGGGATAGTGTGCGCAGGTTGCAAACTGATAGAAAACAGTACCTTACCACTTTCCTAACTTTTCCAAACATATGAATATTGGGTTGGAAGGTGTTTCCAACAACTTTATTTTCTTCGTGCAAAACACTCAGCAGACCTCTCTGCAACATGTACAACACCATGAGAGATGTTTTCTGTGCTGCCACAGTTTTTCCATGCCAGACATAGTGGAAAGGATTTTTGCAATGATGTAGACCACAAAAGACGCTAAAGACGAAATATGGAGCTCCCAGGAGCTAAGCGCCGGTCCCGGGCACATTTCGGAAGAAGCCGCCGCACTGGAGTGCACTGTGACCGGCACAATCGCCTTTGCGCGAAGAAGCCGCTTCTTCGTCTCCGGGAGCCGGAGAGAGCGGCTGCTTCGGAAAGGTGAAGAATGAAGCTGCACAACACTGGGATAGTGTGCGCAGCATGCAAACTGATAGAAAACACTACCTTACCACTTTCCTACCTTTACCAAACACATGAATATTCGATTGGAAGGTGTTTTGGACAACTTTATATTTCTTCTTGCTAAACATTCTGCAGAGGTCACTGCAACATGTAAAACACGATGGGAGATGTTTACTGTGCAGGCACAATTACCTCTTGCCAGACATAGGGGAAAAGCTTTTTGCAGTGATGTAGACCACAAAAGTCCCGAAAGAAACAGGTACGGATGTCCCCGGAGAAAGCGCCGGTCCCGGGCACATTTCGGCAGATGCCGCCGCACTGGAGTGCACTGTGACCGGCACAATCGCCTTTGCGCGAAGAAGCCGATTCTTCGCCTCCGGGAGCCGGAGAGAGCGGCTGCTTTCAAAAGGTGGAGAATGAAGCTGCACAACACTGGGATAGTGTGCGCAGCTTGCAAACTGATAGAAAACGGTACCTTCAGTACCTTACTACTCTCCTACCTTTTCCAAACACATGAACATTCGGTTGGAAGGTGTTTTGGAAAACGTTCTTTTTCTTCTTGCATAAACTTCTGCAGAGCTCTCTGCAACATGTAAAACACGATGGGAGATGTTTTCTGTGCTGGCAGAGTTTCTCCTTGCCAGACATAGTGAGAAACCTTTCTGCAGTGATGTAGACCACAAAAGTCCTGAAAGACGAAGGTACGCAGCTCCCCGGAGCTAAGCGCCGGTCCCGGGCACATTTCGGAAGAAGCCGCCGCACTGGAGTGCACTGTGACCGGCACAATAGCCTTTGCGCGAAGAAGCCGCTTCTTCGCCTCCGGGAGCCGGAGAGAGCGGCTGCTTCGGAAAGGTGAAGAATTAAGCTGCACAACACTGGGAGAGTGTGCGCAGCATGCAAACTGATAGAAAACACTACCTTACCACTTTCCTACCTTTACCAAACACATGAATATTCGATTGGAAGGTGTTTTGGACAACTTTATATTTCTTCTTGCAAAACATTCTGCAGAGGTCACTGCAACATGTAAAACACGATGGGAGATGTTTTCTGTGCTGGCAGAGTTTCTCCTTGCCTAACATAGTGGAAAACCTTTCTGTATGATGTAGACCACAAAAGTCCCGAAAGTCGAAGGTACGCAGCTCCCCGGAGCTATGCGCCGGGCCCGGGCACATTTCGGAAGAAGCCGCCGCACTGGAGTGCACTGTGACCGGCACAATCGCCTTTGCGCGAAGAAGACGATTCTTCGCCTCCGGGAGCCGGAGAGAGCGGCTGCTTCGGAAAGGTGAAGAATGAAGCTGCACAACACTGGGATAGTGTGCGCAGCTTGCAAACTGATAGAAAACACTATCTTACCACTCTCCTACCATTTCCAAACACATGAACATTCGGTTGGAAGGTGTTTTGGAAAACTTTCTTTTTCTTCTAGCATAAACTTCTGCAGAGCTCTCTGCAACATGTAAAACACCATGAGAGATGTTTTCTGTGCAGGCACAGTTTCTCATTACCAGACATAGTGGAAAAGCGTTTTGCAGTGATGTAGACAACAAAAGTCCCGAAAGAAGAAAATACGGATGTCCCCGGAGCTAAGCGCCGGTCCCGGGCACATTTCGGAAGAAGCCGCCGCACTGGAGTGCACTGTGACCGGCACAATCGCCTTTGCGCGAAGAAGCCGCTTCCTTGCCTCCGCGAACCGGACAGAGCGGCTGCTTCGGAAAGGTGGAAATGAAGCTGCACAACACAGGGATAGTGTGCGCAGGTTGCAAACTGATAGAAAACAATACCTTACCACTTTCCTAACTTTTCCAAACATATGATTATTGGGTTGGAAGGTCTTTCCAACAACATTATTTTCTTCGTGCAAAACACTCAGCAGAGCTCTGTGCAACATGTAAAACACGATGGGAGATGTTTACTGTGCAGCCACAATTTCCTCTTGCCAGACATAGGGGAAAAGCTTTTTGCAGTGATGTAGACCACAAAAGTCCCGAAAGAAGCAGGTACGGTTGTCCCCGGAGCTAAGCGCCGGTCCCGGGCACATTTCGGAAGAAGCCGCCGCACTGGAGTGCACTGTGACCGGCACAATTGCCTTTGCGCAAAGAAGCCGCCTCTTCGTCTCCCGGTGGGCCGGAGTGAGCGGCTGCTTCGGAAAGGTGAAGAATGAAGCTGCACAACACTGGGATAGTGTGCGCAGGTTGCAAACTGATAGAAAACAGTACCTTACCACTTTCCTACCTTTTCCAAACATATGAATATTGGGTTGGAAGGTGTTTCCAACAACTTTATTTTCTTCGTGCAAAACACTCAGCAGACCTCTCTGCAACATGTACAACACCATGAGAGATGTTTTCTGTGCTGGCACAGTTTCTCCATGCCAGACATAGTGGAAAGGATTTTTGCAATGATGTAGACCACAAAAGACGCTGAAGACGAAATATGGAGCTCCCCGGAGCTAAGCGCCGGTCCCGGGCACATTTCGGAAGAAGCCGCCGCACTGGAGTGCACTGTGACCGGCACAATCGCCTTTGCGCGAAGAAGCCGCTTCTTCGTCTCCGGGAGCCGGAGAGAGCGGCTGCTTCGGAAAGGTGAAGAATGAAGCTGCACAAGACTGGGATAGTGTGCGCAGCATGCAAACTGATAGAAAACAGTACCTTCAGTACCTTACCACTCTCCTACCTTTTCCAAACACATGAACATTCGGTTGGAAGGTGTTTTAGAAAACTTTCTTTTTCTTCTTGCATAAACTTCTGCAGAGCTCTCTGCAACATGTAAAACACGATGGGAGATGTTTTCTGTGCAGGCACAGTTTCTCCTTGCCTAACATAGTGGAAAACGTTTCTGTATGATGTAGACCACAAAAGTCCCGAAAGACGAAGGTACGCAGCTCCCCGGAGCTATGCGCCGGGCCCGGGCACATTTCGGCAGATGCCACCGCACTGGAGTGCACTGTGACCGGCACAATCGCCTTTGCGCGAAGAAGACGATTCTTCGCCTCCGGGAGCCGGAGACAACGGCTGCTTTCAAAAGGTAAAGAATGAAGCTGCACAACACTGGGATAGTGTGCGCAGGTTGCAAACTGATAGAAAACAGTACCTTACCACTTTCCTAACTTTTCCAAACATATGAATATTGGGTTGGAAGGTCTTTCCAACAACATTATTTTCTTCGTGCAAAACACTCAGCAGAGCTCTGTGCAACATGTAAAACACGATGGGAGATGTTTACTGTGCAGCCACAATTTCCTCTTGCCAGACATAGGGGAAAAGCTTTTTGCAGTGATGTAGACCACAAAAGTCCCGAAAGAAGCAGGTACGGATGTCCCCGGAGGTAAGCGCCGGTCCCGGGCACATTTCGGAAGAAGCCGCCGCACTGGAGTGCACTGTGACCGGCACAATTGCCTTTGCGCAAAGAAGCCGCCTCTTCGTCTCCGGGGGCCGGAGTGAGCGGCTGCTTTCAAAAGGTGGAGAATGAAGCTGCACAACACTGGGATAGTGTGCGCAGCTTGCAAACTGATAGAAAACGGTACCTTCAGTACCTTACTACTCTCCTACCTTTTCCAAACACATGAACATTCGGTTGGAAGGTGTTTTGGAAAACGTTCTTTTTCTTCTTGCATAAACTTCTGCAGAGCTCTCTGCAACATGTAAAACACGATGGGAGATGTTTTCTGTGCTGGCAGAGTTTCTCCTTGCCAGACATAGTGAGAAACCTTTCTGCAGTGATGTAGACCACAAAAGTCCTGAAAGACGAAGGTACGCAGCTCCCCGGAGCTAAGCGCCGGTCCCGGGCACATTTCGGAAGAAGCCGCCGCACTGGAGTGCACTGTGACCGGCACAATAGCCTTTGCGCGAAGAAGCCGCTTCTTCGCCTCCGGGAGCCGGAGAGAGCGGCTGCTTCGGAAAGGTGAAGAATTAAGCTGCACAACACTGGGAGAGTGTGCGCAGCATGCAAACTGATAGAAAACACTATCTTACCACTCTCCTACCTTTACCAAACACATGAATATTCGATTGGAAGGTGTTTTGGACAACTTTATATTTCTTCTTGCAAAACATTCTGCAGAGGTCACTGCAACATGTAAAACACGATGGGAGATGTTTTCTGTGCTGGCAGAGTTTCTCCTTGCCTAACATAGTGGAAAACCTTTCTGTATGATGTAGACCACAAAAGTCCCGAAAGTCGAAGGTACGCAGCTCCCCGGAGCTATGCGCCGGGCCCGGGCACATTTCGGAAGAAGCCGCCGCACTGGAGTGCACTGTGACCGGCACAATCGCCTTTGCGCGAAGAAGACGATTCTTCGCCTCCGGGAGCCGGAGAGAGCGGCTGCTTTCAAAAGGTGAAGAGTGAAGCTGCACAACACTGGGATAGTGTGCGCAGCTTGCAAACTGATAGAAAACACTATCTTACCACTCTCCTACCATTTCCAAACACATGAACATTCGGTTGGAAGGTGTTTTGGAAAACTTTCTTTTTCTTCTAGCATAAACTTCTGCAGAGCTCTCTGCAACATGTAAAACACCATGAGAGATGTTTTCTGTGCAGGCACAGTTTCTCATTACCAGACATAGTGGAAAAGCGTTTTGCAGTGATGTAGACAACAAAAGTCCCGAAAGAAGAAAATACGGATGTCCCCGGAGCTAAGCGCCGGTCCCGGGCACATTTCGGAAGAAGCCGCCGCACTGGAGTGCACTGTGACCGGCACAATTGCCTTTGCGCAAAGAAGCCGCCTCTTCGTCTCCCGGTGGGCCGGAGTGAGCGGCTGCTTCGGAAAGGTGAAGAATGAAGCTGCACAACACTGGGATAGTGTGCGCAGGTTGCAAACTGATAGAAAACAGTACCTTACCACTTTCCTACCTTTTCCAAACATATGAATATTGGGTTGGAAGGTGTTTCCAACAACTTTATTTTCTTCGTGCAAAACACTCAGCAGACCTCTCTGCAACATGTACAACACCATGAGAGATGTTTTCTGTGCTGGCACAGTTTCTCCATGCCAGACATAGTGGAAAGGATTTTTGCAATGATGTAGACCACAAAAAACGCTGAAGACGAAATATGGAGCTCCCCGGAGCTAAGCGCCGGTCCCGGGCACATTTCGGAAGAAGCCGCCGCACTGGAGTGCACTGTGACCGGCACAATCGCCTTTGCGCGAAGAAGCCGCTTCTTCGTCTCCGGGAGCCGGAGAGAGCGGCTGCTTCGGAAAGGTGAAGAATGAAGCTGCACAACACTGGGAGAGTGTGCGCAGCATGCAAACTGATAGAAAACAGTACCTTCAGTACCTTACCACTCTCCTACCTTTTCCAAACACATGAACATTCGGTTGGAAGGTGTTTTGGAAAACGTTCTTTTTCTTCTTGCATAAACTTCTGCAGAGCTCTCTGCAACATGTAAAACACGATGGGAGATGTTTTCTGTGCAGGCACAGTTTCTCCTTGCCTAACATAGTGGAAAACCTTTCTGTATGATGTAGACCACAAAAGTCCCGAAAGACGAAGGTACGCAGCTCCCCGGAGCTATGCGCCGGGCCCGGGCACATTTCGGCAGATGCCACCGCACTGGTGTGCACTGTGACCGGCACAATCGCCTTTGCGCGAAGAAGACGACTCTTCGCCTCCGGGAGCCGGAGACAACGGCTGCTTTCAAAAGGTGAAGAATGAAGCTGCACAACACTGGGATAGTGTGCGCAGGTTGCAAACTGATAGAAAACAGTACCTTACCACTTTCCTACCTTTTCCAAACATATGAATATTGGGTTGGAAGGTCTTTCCAACAACATCATTTTCTTCGTGCAAAACACTCAGCAGAGCTCTGTGCAACATGTAAAACACCATGAGACATGTTTTCTGTGCAGGCACAGTTTCTCATTACCAGACATAGTGGAAAAGCGTTTTGCAGTGATGTAGACAACAAAAGTCTCGAAAGAAGAAAATACGGATGTCCCCGGAGGTAAGCGCCGGTCCCGGGAACATTTCGGAAGAAGCCGCCGCACTGGTGTGCACTGTGACCGGCACAATCGCCTTTGCGCGAAGAAGCCGCTTCCTTGCCTCCGCGAACCGGACAGAGCGGCTGCTTCGGAAAGGTGGAAATGAAGCTTCACAACACAGGGATAGTGTGCGCAGGTTGCAAACTGATAGAAAACAATACCTTACCACTTTCCTAACTTTTCCAAACATATGAATATTGGGTTGGAAGGTGTTTCCAACAACATTATTTTCTTCGTGCAAAACACTCAGCAGAGCTCTGTGCAACATGTAAAACACGATGGGAGATGTTTACTGTGCAGGCACAATTTCCTCTTGCCAGACATAGGGGAAAAGCTTTTTGCAGTGATGTAGACCACAAAAGTCCCGAAAGAAGCAGGTACGGATGTCCCCGGAGGTAAGCGCCTGTCCCGGGCACATTTGGGAAGAAGCCGCCGCACTGGAGTGCACTGTGACCGGCACAATTGCCTTTGCGCAAAGAAGCCGCCTCTTCGTCTCCCGGTGGGCCGGAGTGAGCGGCTGCTTCGGAAAGAGGAAGAATGAAGCTGCACAACACTGGGATAGTGTGCGCAGCATGCAAACTGATAGAAAACAGTACCTTACCACTTTCCTACCTTTTCCAAACATATGAATATTGGGTTGGAAGGTGTTTCCAACAACTTTATTTTCTTCGTGCAAAACACTCAGCAGACCTCTCTGCAACATGTACAACACCATGAGAGATGTTTTCTGTGCTGCCACAGTTTTTCCATGCCAGACATAGTGGAAAGGATTTTTGCAATGATGTAGACCACAAAAGACGCTAAAGACGAAATATGGAGCTCCCAGGAGCTAAGCGCCGGTCCCGGGCACATTTCGGAAGAAGCCGCCGCACTGGAGTGCACTGTGACCGGCACAATCGCCTTTGCGCGAAGAAGCCGCTTCTTCGTCTCCGGGAGCCGGAGAGAGCGGCTGCTTCGGAAAGGTGAAGAATGAAGCTGCACAAGACTGGGATAGTGTGCGCAGCATGCAAACTGATAGAAAACACTACTTTACCACTTTCCTACCTTTACCAAACACATGAATATTCGATTGGAAGGTGTTTTGGACAACTTTATATTTCTTCTTGCTAAACATTCTGCAGAGGTCACTGCAACATGTAAAACACGTGGGGAGATGTTTACTGTGCAGGCACAGTTACCTCTTGCCAGACATAGGGGAAAAGCTTTTTGCAGTGATGTAGACCACAAAAGTCCCGAAAGAAACAGGTACGGATGTCCCCGGAGGTAAGCGCCGGTCCCGGGCACATTTCGGCAGATGCCGCCGCACTGGAGTGCACTGTGACCGGCACAATCGCCTTTGCGCGAAGAAGCCGATTCTTCGCCTCCGGGAGCCGGAGAGAGCGGCTGCTTTCAAAAGGTGGAGAATGAAGCTGCACAACACTGGGATAGTGTGCGCAGCTTGCAAACTGATAGAAAACGGTACCTTCAGTACCTTACTACTCTCCTACCTTTTCCAAACACATGAACATTCGGTTGGAAGGTGTTTTGGAAAACGTTCTTTTTCTTCTTGCATAAACTTCTGCAGAGCTCTCTGCAACATGTAAAACACGATGGGAGATGTTTTCTGTGCTGGCAGAGTTTCTCCTTGCCAGACATAGTGAGAAACCTTTCTGCAGTGATGTAGACCACAAAAGTCCTGAAAGACGAAGGTACGCAGCTCCCCGGAGCTAAGCGCCGGTCCCGGGCACATTTCGGAAGAAGCCGCCGCACTGGAGTGCACTGTGACCGGCACAATAGCCTTTGCGCGAAGAAGCCGCTTCTTCGCCTCCGGGAGCCGGAGAGAGCGGCTGCTTCGGAAAGGTGAAGAATTAAGCTGCACAACACTGGGAGAGTGTGCGCAGCATGCAAACTGATAGAAAACACTATCTTACCACTTTCCTACCTTTACCAAACACATGAATATTCGATTGGAAGGTGTTTTGGACAACTTTATATTTCTTCTTGCAAAACATTCTGCAGAGGTCACTGCAACATGTAAAACACGATGGGAGATGTTTTCTGTGCTGGCAGAGTTTCTCCTTGCCTAACATAGTGGAAAACCTTTCTGTATGATGTAGACCACAAAAGTCCCGAAAGACGAAGGTACGCAGCTCCCCGGAGCTATGCGCCGGGCCCGGGCACATTTCGGAAGAAGCCGCCGCACTGGAGTGCACTGTGACCGGCACAATCGCCTTTGCGCGAAGAAGCCGCTTCCTTGCCTCCGCGAACCGGACAGAGCGGCTGCTTCGGAAAGGTGGAAATGAAGCTGCACAACACAGGGATAGTGTGCGCAGGTTGCAAACTGATAGAAAACAATACCTTACCACTTTCCTAACTTTTCCAAACATATGAATATTGGGTTGGAAGGTCTTTCCAACAACATTATTTTCTTCGTGCAAAACACTCAGCAGAGCTCTGTGCAACATGTAAAACACGATGGGAGATGTTTACTGTGCAGGCACAATTTCCTCTTGCCAGACATAGGGGAAAAGCTTTTTGCAGTGATGTAGACCACAAAAGTCCCGAAAGAAGCAGGTACGGATGTCCCCGGAGGTAAGCGCCTGTCCCGGGCACATTTGGGAAGAAGCCGCCGCACTGGAGTGCACTGTGACCGGCACAATCGCCTTTGCGCGAAGAAGCCGCTTCTTCGCCTCCAGGAGCCGGAGAGAGCGGCTGCTTTCAAAAGGTGAAGAATGAAGCTGCACAACACTGGGATAGTGTGCGCAGCTTGCAAACTGATAGAAAACGGTACCTTCAGTACCTTACTACTCTCCTACCTTTTCCAAACACATGAACATTCGGTTGGAAGGTGTTTTGGAAAACTTTCTTTTTCTTCTTGCATAAACTTCTGCAGAGCTCTCTGCAACATGTAAAACACGATGGGAGATGTTTTCTGTGCTGGCAGAGTTTCTCCTTGCCAGACATAGTGAGAAACCTTTCTGCAGTGATGTAGACCACAAAAGTCCTGAAAGACGAAGGTACGCAGCTCCCCGGAGCTAAGCGCCGGGCCCGGGCACATTTCGGAAGAAGCCGCCGCACTGGAGTGCACTGTGACCGGCACAATCGCCTTTGCGCGAAGAAGCCGCTTCTTCGTCTCCGGGAGCCGGAGAGAGCGGCTGCTTCGGAAAGGTGAAGAATGAAGCTGCACAACAGTGGGATAGTGTGCGCAGCATGCAAACTGATAGACAACAGTACCTTCAGTACCTTACCACTCTCCTACCTTTTCCAAACACATGAACATTCGGTTGGAAGGTGTTTTGGAAAACTTTCTTTTTCTTCTTGCATAAACTTCTGCAGAGCTCTCTGCAACATGTAAAACACGATGGGAGATGTTTTCTGTGCTGGCAGAGTTTCTCCTTGCCAGACATAGTGAGAAACCTTTCTGCAGTGATGTAGACCACAAAAGTCCTGAAAGACGAAGGTACGCAGCTCCCCGGAGCTAAGCGCCGGGCCCGGGCACATTTCGGAAGAAGCCGCCGCACTGGAGTGCACTGTGACCGGCACAATCGCCTTTGCGCGAAGAAGCCGCTTCTTCGTCTCCGGGAGCCGGAGAGAGCGGCTGCTTCGGAAAGGTGAAGAATGAAGCTGCACAACACAGGGATAGTGTGCGCAGGTTGCAAACTGATAGAAAACACTACCTTACCACTTTCCTACCTTTTCCAAACATATGAATATTGGGTTGGAAGGTGTTTCCAACAACATTATTTTCTTCGTGCAAAACACTCAGCAGAGCTCTGTACAACATGTAAAACACGATGGGAGATGTTTACTGTGCAGGCACAATTTCCTCTTGCCAGACATAGCGGAAAAGCTTTTTGCAGTGACGTAGACCACAAAAGTCCCGAAAGAAGCAGGTACGGATGTCCCCGGAGGTAAGCGCCGGTCCCGGGCACATTTCGGCACATGACGCCGCACTGGAGTGCACTGTGACTGGCACAATCGCCTTTGCGCAAAGAAGCCGCCTCTTCGTCTCCCGGTGGGCCGGAGTGAGCGGCTGCTTCGGAAAGAGGAAGAATGAAGCTGCACAACACTGGGATAGTGTGCGCAGGTTGCAAACTGATAGAAAACAGTACCTTACCACTTTCCTAACTTTTCCAAACATATGAATATTGGGTTGGAAGGTGTTTCCAACAACTTTATTTTCTTCGTGCAAAACACTCAGCAGACCTCTCTGCAACATGTACAACACCATGAGAGATGTTTTCTGTGCTGCCACAGTTTTTCCATGCCAGACATAGTGGAAAGGATTTTTGCAATGATGTAGACCACAAAAGACGCTAAAGACGAAATATGGAGCTCCCAGGAGCTAAGCGCCGGTCCCGGGCACATTTCGGAAGAAGCCGCCGCACTGGAGTGCACTGTGACCGGCACAATCGCCTTTGCGCGAAGAAGCCGCTTCTTCGTCTCCGGGAGCCGGAGAGAGCGGCTGCTTCGGAAAGGTGAAGAATGAAGCTGCACAAGACTGGGATAGTATGCGCAGCATGCAAACTGATAGAAAACACTACTTTACCACTTTCCTACCTTTACCAGACACATGAATATTCGATTGGAAGGTGTTTTGGACAACTTTATATTTCTTCTTGCAAAACATTCTGCAGAGGTCACTGCAACATGTAAAACACGATGGGAGATGTTTACTGTGCAGGCACAATTACCTCTTGCCAGACATAGGGGAAAAGCTTTTTGCAGTGATGTGGACCACAAAAGTCCCGAAAGAAACAGGTACGGATGTCCCCGGAGGTAAGCGCCGGTCCCGGGCACATTTCGGCAGATGCCGCCGCACTGGAGTGCCCAGTGACCGGCACAATCGCCTTTGCGCGAAGAAGCCGATTCTTCGCCTCCGGGAGCCGGAGAGAGCGGCTGCTTTCAAAAGGTGAAGAATGAAGCTGCACAACACTGGGATAGTGTGCGCAGCTTGCAAACTGATAGAAAACGGTACCTTCAGTACCTTACTACTCTCCTACCTTTTCCAAACACATGAACATTCGGTTGGAAGGTGTTTTGGAAAACGTTCTTTTTCTTCTTGCATAAACTTCTGCAGAGCTCTCTGCAACATGTAAAACACGATGGGAGATGTTTTCTGTGCTGGCAGAGTTTCTCCTTGCCAGACATAGTGAGAAACCTTTCTGCAGTGATGTAGACCACAAAAGTCCTGAAAGACGAAGGTACGCAGCTCCCCGGAGCTAAGCGCCGGTCCCGGGCACATTTCGGAAGAAGCCGCCGCACTGGAGTGCACTGTGACCGGCACAATTGCCTTTGCGCAAAGAAGCCGCCTCTTCGTCTCCGGGGGCCGGAGTGAGCGGCTGCTTCGGAAAGGTGGAGAATGAAGCTGCACAACACTGGGATAGTGTGCGCAGGTTGCAAACTAATAGAAAACAGTACCTTACCACTTTCCTACCTTTTCCAAACATATGAATATTGGGTTGGAAGGTGTTTCCAACAACTTTATTTTCTTCGTGCAAAACACTCAGCAGACCTCTCTGCAACATGTACAACACCATGAGAGATGTTTTCTGTGCTGGCACAGTTTTTCCATGCCAGACATAGTGGAAAGGATTTTTGCAATGATGTAGACCTCAAAAGACGCTGAAGACGAAATTTGGAGCTCCCCGGAGCTAAGCGCCGGTCCCGGGTACATTTCGGAAGAAGCCGCCGCACTGGAGTGCACTGTGACCGGCACAATCGCCTTTGCGCGAAGAAGCCGCTTCTTCGTCTCCGGGAGCCGGAGAGAGCGGCTGCTTCGGAAAGGTGAAGAATGAAGCTGCACAACACAGGGATAGTGTGCGCAGGTTGCAAACTGATAGAAAACACTACCTTACCACTTTCCTACCTTTTCCAAACATATGAATATTGGGTTGGAAGGTGTTTCCAACAACATTATTTTCTTCGTGCAAAACACTCAGCAGAGCTCTGTACAACATGTAAAACACGATGGGAGATGTTTACTGTGCAGGCACAATTTCCTCTTGCCAGACATAGCGGAAAAGCTTTTTGCAGTGACGTAGACCACAAAAGTCCCGAAAGAAGCAGGTACGGATGTCCCCGGAGGTAAGCGCCGGTCCCGGGCACATTTCGGCACATGACGCCGCACTGGAGTGCACTGTGACTGGCACAATCGCCTTTGCGCAAAGAAGCCGCCTCTTCGTCTCCCGGTGGGCCGGAGTGAGCGGCTGCTTCGGAAAGAGGAAGAATGAAGCTGCACAACACTGGGATAGTGTGCGCAGGTTGCAAACTGATAGAAAACAGTACCTTACCACTTTCCTAACTTTTCCAAACATATGAATATTGGGTTGGAAGGTGTTTCCAACAACTTTATTTTCTTCGTGCAAAACACTCAGCAGACCTCTCTGCAACATGTACAACACCATGAGAGATGTTTTCTGTGCTGCCACAGTTTTTCCATGCCAGACATAGTGGAAAGGATTTTTGCAATGATGTAGACCACAAAAGACGCTAAAGACGAAATATGGAGCTCCCAGGAGCTAAGCGCCGGTCCCGGGCACATTTCGGAAGAAGCCGCCGCACTGGAGTGCACTGTGACCGGCACAATCGCCTTTGCGCGAAGAAGCCGCTTCTTCGTCTCCGGGAGCCGGAGAGAGCGGCTGCTTCGGAAAGGTGAAGAATGAAGCTGCACAAGACTGGGATAGTATGCGCAGCATGCAAACTGATAGAAAACACTACTTTACCACTTTCCTACCTTTACCAGACACATGAATATTCGATTGGAAGGTGTTTTGGACAACTTTATATTTCTTCTTGCAAAACATTCTGCAGAGGTCACTGCAACATGTAAAACACGATGGGAGATGTTTACTGTGCAGGCACAATTACCTCTTGCCAGACATAGGGGAAAAGCTTTTTGCAGTGATGTGGACCACAAAAGTCCCGAAAGAAACAGGTACGGATGTCCCCGGAGGTAAGCGCCGGTCCCGGGCACATTTCGGCAGATGCCGCCGCACTGGAGTGCCCAGTGACCGGCACAATCGCCTTTGCGCGAAGAAGCCGATTCTTCGCCTCCGGGAGCCGGAGAGAGCGGCTGCTTTCAAAAGGTGAAGAATGAAGCTGCACAACACTGGGATAGTGTGCGCAGCTTGCAAACTGATAGAAAACGGTACCTTCAGTACCTTACTACTCTCCTACCTTTTCCAAACACATGAACATTCGGTTGGAAGGTGTTTTGGAAAACGTTCTTTTTCTTCTTGCATAAACTTCTGCAGAGCTCTCTGCAACATGTAAAACACGATGGGAGATGTTTTCTGTGCTGGCAGAGTTTCTCCTTGCCAGACATAGTGAGAAACCTTTCTGCAGTGATGTAGACCACAAAAGTCCTGAAAGACGAAGGTACGCAGCTCCCCGGAGCTAAGCGCCGGTCCCGGGCACATTTCGGAAGAAGCCGCCGCACTGGAGTGCACTGTGACCGGCACAATAGCCTTTGCGCGAAGAAGCCGCTTCTTCGCCTCCGGGAGCCGGAGAGAGCGGCTGCTTCGGAAAGGTGAAGAATTAAGCTGCACAACACTGGGAGAGTGTGCGCAGCATGCAAACTGATAGAAAACACTACCTTACCACTTTCCTACCTTTACCAAACACATGAATATTCGATTGGAAGGTGTTTTGGACAACTTTATATTTCTTCTTGCAAAACATTCTGCAGAGGTCACTGCAACATGTAAAACACGATGGGAGATGTTTTCTGTGCTGGAAGAGTTTCTCCTTGCCAGACATTGTGAAAAACCGTTCTGTATGATGTAGACCACAAAAGTCCCGAAAGAAGAAGGTACGGATGTTCCCGGAGCTAAGCGCCGGTCCCGGGCACATTTCGGAAGAAGCCGCCGCACTGGAGTGCACTGTGACCGGCACAATCGCCTTTGCGCGAAGAAGCCGATTCTTCGCCTCCGGGAGCAGGAGAGAGCGGCTGCTTTCAAAAGGTGAAGAATGAAGCTGCACAACACTGGGATAGTGTGCGCAGGTTGCAAACTGATAGAAAACAGTACCTTACCACTTTCCTACCTTTTCCAAACACATGAACATTCGGTTGGAAGGTGTTTTGGAAAACTTTTTTTTCTTCTAGCATAAACTTCTGCAGAGCTCTCTGCAACATGTAAAACACCATGAGAGATGTTTTCTGTGCAGGCACAGTTTCTCATTACCAGACATAGTGGAAAAGCGTTTTGCAGTGATGTAGACAACAAAAGTCCCGAAGGAAGAAAATACGGATGTCCCCGGAGCTAAGCGCCGGTCCCGGGTACATTTCGGAAGAAGCCGCCGCACTGGAGTGCACTGTGACCAGCACAATCGTCTTTGCGCGAAGAAGCCGCTTCCTTGCCTCCGCGAACCGGACAGAGCGGCTGCTTCGGAAAGGTGGAAATGAAGCTGCACAACACAGGGATAGTGTGCGCAGGTTGCAAACTGATAGAAAGCAGTACCTTACCACTTTCCTAACTTTTCCAAACATATGAATATTGGGTTGGAAGGTGTTTCCAACAGCATTATTTTCTTCTTGCTAAACATTCTGCAGAGGTCACTGCAACATGTAAAACACGATGGGAGATGTTTACTGTGCAGGCACAATTTCCTCTTGCCAGACATAGGGGAAAAGCTTTTTGCAGTGATGTAGACCACAAAAGTCCCGAAAGAAGCAGGTACGGATGTCCCCGGAGGTAAGCGCCGGTCCCGGGCACATTTCGGAAGAAGCCGCCGCACTGGAGTGCACTGTGACCGGCACAATCGCCTTTGCGCAAAGAAGCCGCCTCTTCGTCTCCCGGTGGGCCGGAGTGAGCGGCTGCTTCGGAAAGGTGAAGAATGAAGCTGCACAACACTGGGATAGTGTGCGCAGGTTGCAAACTGATAGAAAACAGTACCTTACCACTTTCCTAACTTTTCCAAACATATGAATATTGGGTTGGAAGGTGTTTCCAACAACTTTATTTTCTTCGTGCAAAACACTCAGCAGACCTCTCTGCAACATGTACAACACCATGAGAGATGTTTTCTGTGCTGCCACAGTTTTTCCATGCCAGACATAGTGGAAAGGATTTTTGCAATGATGTAGACCACAAAAGACGCTAAAGACGAAATATGGAGCTCCCAGGAGCTAAGCGCCGGTCCCGGGCACATTTCGGAAGAAGCCGCCGCACTGGAGTGCACTGTGACCGGCACAATCGCCTTTGCGCGAAGAAGCCGCTTCTTCGTCTCCGGGAGCCGGAGAGAGCGGCTGCTTCGGAAAGGTGAAGAATGAAGCTGCACAAGACTGGGATAGTGTGCGCAGCATGCAAACTGATAGAAAACACTACTTTACCACTTTCCTACCTTTACCAAACACATGAATATTCGATTGGAAGGTGTTTTGGACAACTTTATATTTCTTCTTGCTAAACATTCTGCAAAGGTCACTGCAACATGTAAAACACGATGGGAGATGTTTACTGTGCAGGCACAATTTCCTCTTGCCAGACATAGGGGAAAAGCTTTTTGCAGTGATGTAGACCACAAAAGTCCCGAAAGAAGCAGGTACGGATGTCCCCGGAGCTATGCGCCGGTCCCGGGCACATTTCGGCAGATGCCGCCGCACTGGAGTGCCCAGTGACCGGCACAATCGCCTTTGCGCGAAGAAGCCGCTTCTTCGTCTCCGGGAGCCGGAGAGAGCGGCTGCTTCGGAAAGGTGAAGAATGAAGCTGCAGAACACTGGGATAGTGTGCGCAGCATGCAAACTGATAGAAAACAGTACCTTCAGTACCTTACCACTCTCCTACCTTTTCCAAACACATGAACATTCGGTTGGAAGGTGTTTTGGAAAACTTTCTTTTTCTTCTTGCATAAACTTCTACAGAGCTCTCTGCAACATGTAAAACACGATGGGAGATGTTTTCTGTGCAGGCACAGTTTCTCCTTGCCTAACATAGTGGAAAACCTTTCTGTATGATGTAGACGACAAAAGTCCCGAAAGACGAAGGTACGCAGCTCCCCGGAGCTATGCGCCGGGCCCGGGCACATTTCGGCAGATGCCACCGCACTGGTGTGCACTGTGACCGGCACAATCGCCTTTGCGCGAAGAAGACGATTCTTCGCCTCCGGGAGCCGGAGACAACGGCTGCTTTCAAAAGGTGAAGAATGAAGCTGCACAACACTGGGATAGTGTGCGCAGGTTGCAAACTGATAGAAAACAGTACCTTACCACTTTCCTAACTTTTCCAAACATATGAATATTGGGTTGGAAGGTCTTTCCAACAACATTATTTTCTTCGTGCAAAACACTCAGCAGAGCTCTGTGCAACATGTAAAACACCATGAGACATGTTTTCTGTGCAGGCACAGTTTCTCATTACCAGACATAGTGGAAAAGCGTTTTGCAGTGATGTAGACAACAAAAGTCTCGAAAGAAGAAAATACGGATGTCCCCGGAGCTAAGCGCCGGTCCCGGGAACATTTCGGAAGAAGCCGCCGCACTGGTGTGCACTGTGACCGGCACAATCGCCTTTGCGCGAAGAAGCCGCTTCCTTGCCTCCGCGAACCGGACAGAGCGGCTGCTTCGGAAAGGTGGAAATGAAGCTGCACAACACAGGGATAGTGTGCGCAGGTTGCAAACTGATAGAAAACAATACCTTACCACTTTCCTAACTTTTCCAAACATATGAATATTGGGTTGGAAGGTCTTTCCAACAACATTATTTTCTTCGTGCAAAACACTCAGCAGAGCTCTGTGCAACATGTAAAACACGATGGGAGATGTTTACTGTGCAGGCACAATTTCCTCTTGCCAGACATAGGGGAAAAGCTTTTTGCAGTGATGTAGACCACAAAAGTCCCGAAAGAAGCAGGTACGGATGTCCCCGGAGGTAAGCGCCTGTCCCGGGCACATTTGGGAAGAAGCCGCCGCACTGGAGTGCACTGTGACCGGCACAATTGCCTTTGCGCAAAGAAGCCGCCTCTTCGTCTCCCGGTGGGCCGGAGTGAGCGGCTGCTTCGGAAAGAGGAAGAATGAAGCTGCACAACACTGGGATAGTGTGCGCAGGTTGCAAACTGATAGAAAACAGTACCTTACCACTTTCCTACCTTTTCCAAACATATGAATATTGGGTTGGAAGGTGTTTCCAACAACTTTATTTTCTTCGTGCAAAACACTCAGCAGACCTCTCTGCAACATGTACAACACCAGGAGAGATGTTTTCTGTGCTGGCACAGTTTCTCCATGCCAGACATAGTGGAAAGGATTTTTGCAATGATGTAGACCACAAAAGACGCTAAAGACGAAATATGGAGCTCCTAGGAGCTAAGCGCCGGTCCCGGGCACATTTCGGAAGAAGCCGCCGCACTGGAGTGCACTGTGACCGGCACAATCGCCTTTGCGCGAAGAAGCCGCTTCTTCGTCTCCGGGAGCCGGAGAGAGCGGCTGCTTCGGAAAGGTGAAGAATGAAGCTGCACAAGACTGGGATAGTGTGCGCAGGTTGCAAACTGATAGAAAACACTACCTTACCACTTTCCTTCCTTTACCAAACACATGAATATTCGATTGGAAGGTGTTTTGGACAACTTTATATTTCTTCTTGCAAAACATTCTGCAGAGGTCACTGCAACATGTAAAACACGATGGGAGATGTTTACTGTGCAGGCACAATTTCCTCTTGCCAGACATAGGGGAAAAGCTTTTTGCAGTGATGTAGACCACAAAAGTCCCGAAAGAAACAGGTACGGATGTCCCCGGAGGTAAGCGCCGGTCCCGGGCACATTTCGGCAGATGCCGCCGCACTGGAGTGCACTGTGACCGGCACAATCGCCTTTGCGCGAAGAAGCCGCTTCTTCGCCTCCAGGAGCCGGAGAGAGCGGCTGCTTTCAAAAGGTGAAGAATGAAGCTGCACAACACTGGGATAGTGTGCGCAGCTTGCAAACTGATAGAAAACGGTACCTTCAGTACCTTACTACTCTCCTACCTTTTCCAAACACATGAACATTCGGTTGGAAGGTGTTTTGGAAAACTTTCTTTTTCTTCTTGCATAAACTTCTGCAGAGCTCTCTGCAACATGTAAAACACGATGGGAGATGTTTTCTGTGCTGGCAGAGTTTCTCCTTGCCAGACATAGTGAGAAACCTTTCTGCAGTGATGTAGACCACAAAAGTCCTGAAAGACGAAGGTACGCAGCTCCCCGGAGCTAAGCGCCGGGCCCGGGCACATTTCGGAAGAAGCCGCCGCACTGGAGTGCACTGTGACCGGCACAATCGCCTTTGCGCGAAGAAGCCGCTTCTTCGTCTCCGGGAGCCGGAGAGAGCGGCTGCTTCGGAAAGGTGAAGAATGAAGCTGCACAACAGTGGGATAGTGTGCGCAGCATGCAAACTGATAGACAACAGTACCTTCAGTACCTTACCACTCTCCTACCTTTTCCAAACACATGAACATTCGGTTGGAAGGTGTTTTGGAAAACTTTCTTTTTCTTCTTGCATAAACTTCTGCAGAGCTCTCTGCAACATGTAAAACACGATGGGAGATGTTTACTGTGCAGGCACAGTTTCTCCTTGCCAGACATAGTGGAAAGGATTTTTGCAATGATGTAGACCACAAAAGACGCTAAAGACGAAATATGGAGCTCCCAGGAGCTAAGCGCCGGTCCCGGGCACATTTCGGAAGAAGCCGCCGCACTGGAGTGCACTGTGACCGGCACAATTGCCTTTGCGCGAAGAAGCCGCTTCTTCGTCTCCGGGAGCCGGAGAGAGCGGCTGCTTCGGAAAGGTGAAGAATGAAGCTGCACAAGACTGGGATAGTGTGCGCAGCATGCAAACTGATAGAAAACACTACCTTACCACTTTCCTACCTTTACCAAACACATGAATATTCGATTGGAAGGTGTTTTGGACAACTTTATATTTCTTCTTGCAAAACATTCTGCAGAGGTCACTGCAACATGTAAAACACGATGGGAGATGTTTTCTGTGCTGGCAGAGTTTGTCATTACCAGACATAGTGGAAAAGCGTTTTGCAGTGATGTAGACAACAAAAGTCCCGAAAGAAGAAAATACGGTTGTCCCCGGAGCTAAGCGCCGGTCCCGGGCACATTTCGGAAGAAGCCGCCGCACTGGAGTGCACTGTGACCGGCACAATCGCCTTTGCGCGAAGAAGCCGCTTCCTTGCCTCCGCGAACCGGACAGAGCGGCTGCTTCGTAAAGGTGGAAATGAAGCTGCACAACACAGGGATAGTGTGCGCAGGTTGCAAACTGATAGAAAACAGTACCTTACCACTTTCCTAACTTTTCCAAACATATGAATATTGGGTTGGAAGGTCTTTCCAACAACATTATTTTCTTTGTGCAAAACACTCAGCAGAGTTCTGTGCAACATGTAAAACACGATGGGAGATGTTTACTGTGCAGGCACAATTTCCTCTTGCCAGACATAGGGGAAAAGCTTTTTGCAGTGATGTAGACCACAAAAGTCCCGAAAGAAGCAGGTACGGATGTCCCCGGAGGTAAGCGCTGGTCCCGGGCACATTTCGGAAGAAGCCGCCGCACTGGAGTGCACTGTGACCGGCACAATTGCCTTTGCGCAAAGAAGCCGCCTCTTCGTCTCCGGGGGCCGGAGTGAGCGGCTGCTTCGGAAAGGTGGAGAATGAAGCTGCACAACACTGGGATAGTGTGCGCAGGTTGCAAACTGATAGAAAACAGTACCTTACCACTTTCCTACCTTTTCCAAACATATGAATATTGGGTTGGAAGGTGTTTCCAACAACTTTATTTTCTTCGTGCAAAACACTCAGCAGACCTCTCTGCAACATGTACAACACCATGAGAGATGTTTTCTGTGCTGGCACAGTTTTTCCATGCCAGACATAGTGGAAAGGATTTTTGCAATGATGTAGACCTCAAAAGACGCTGAAGACGAAATATGGAGCTCCCCGGAGCTAAGCGCCGGTCCCGGGTACATTTCGGAAGAAGCCGCCGCACTGGAGTGCACTGTGACCGGCACAATCGCCTTTGCGCGAAGAAGCCGCTTCTTCGTCTCCGGGAGCCGGAGAGAGCGGCTGCTTCGGAAAGGTGAAGAATGAAGCTGCACAACACAGGGATAGTGTGCGCAGGTTGCAAACTGATAGAAAACACTACCTTACCACTTTCCTACCTTTTCCAAACATATGAATATTGGGTTGGAAGGTGTTTCCAACAACATTATTTTCTTCGTGCAAAACACTCAGCAGAGCTCTGTACAACATGTAAAACACGATGGGAGATGTTTACTGTGCAGGCACAATTTCCTCTTGCCAGACATAGCGGAAAAGCTTTTTGCAGTGACGTAGACCACAAAAGTCCCGAAAGAAGCAGGTACGGATGTCCCCGGAGGTAAGCGCCGGTCCCGGGCACATTTCGGCACATGACGCCGCACTGGAGTGCACTGTGACTGGCACAATCGCCTTTGCGCAAAGAAGCCGCCTCTTCGTCTCCCGGTGGGCCGGAGTGAGCGGCTGCTTCGGAAAGAGGAAGAATGAAGCTGCACAACACTGGGATAGTGTGCGCAGGTTGCAAACTGATAGAAAACAGTACCTTACCACTTTCCTAACTTTTCCAAACATATGAATATTGGGTTGGAAGGTGTTTCCAACAACTTTATTTTCTTCGTGCAAAACACTCAGCAGACCTCTCTGCAACATGTACAACACCATGAGAGATGTTTTCTGTGCTGCCACAGTTTTTCCATGCCAGACATAGTGGAAAGGATTTTTGCAATGATGTAGACCACAAAAGACGCTAAAGACGAAATATGGAGCTCCCAGGAGCTAAGCGCCGGTCCCGGGCACATTTCGGAAGAAGCCGCCGCACTGGAGTGCACTGTGACCGGCACAATCGCCTTTGCGCGAAGAAGCCGCTTCTTCGTCTCCGGGAGCCGGAGAGAGCGGCTGCTTCGGAAAGGTGAAGAATGAAGCTGCACAAGACTGGGATAGTATGCGCAGCATGCAAACTGATAGAAAACACTACTTTACCACTTTCCTACCTTTACCAGACACATGAATATTCGATTGGAAGGTGTTTTGGACAACTTTATATTTCTTCTTGCAAAACATTCTGCAGAGGTCACTGCAACATGTAAAACACGATGGGAGATGTTTACTGTGCAGGCACAATTACCTCTTGCCAGACATAGGGGAAAAGCTTTTTGCAGTGATGTGGACCACAAAAGTCCCGAAAGAAACAGGTACGGATGTCCCCGGAGGTAAGCGCCGGTCCCGGGCACATTTCGGCAGATGCCGCCGCACTGGAGTGCCCAGTGACCGGCACAATCGCCTTTGCGCGAAGAAGCCGATTCTTCGCCTCCGGGAGCCGGAGAGAGCGGCTGCTTTCAAAAGGTGAAGAATGAAGCTGCACAACACTGGGATAGTGTGCGCAGCTTGCAAACTGATAGAAAACGGTACCTTCAGTACCTTACTACTCTCCTACCTTTTCCAAACACATGAACATTCGGTTGGAAGGTGTTTTGGAAAACGTTCTTTTTCTTCTTGCATAAACTTCTGCAGAGCTCTCTGCAACATGTAAAACACGATGGGAGATGTTTTCTGTGCTGGCAGAGTTTCTCCTTGCCAGACATAGTGAGAAACCTTTCTGCAGTGATGTAGACCACAAAAGTCCTGAAAGACGAAGGTACGCAGCTCCCCGGAGCTAAGCGCCGGTCCCGGGCACATTTCGGAAGAAGCCGCCGCACTGGAGTGCACTGTGACCGGCACAATAGCCTTTGCGCGAAGAAGCCGCTTCTTCGCCTCCGGGAGCCGGAGAGAGCGGCTGCTTCGGAAAGGTGAAGAATTAAGCTGCACAACACTGGGAGAGTGTGCGCAGCATGCAAACTGATAGAAAACACTACCTTACCACTTTCCTACCTTTACCAAACACATGAATATTCGATTGGAAGGTGTTTTGGACAACTTTATATTTCTTCTTGCAAAACATTCTGCAGAGGTCACTGCAACATGTAAAACACGATGGGAGATGTTTTCTGTGCTGGAAGAGTTTCTCCTTGCCAGACATTGTGAAAAACCGTTCTGTATGATGTAGACCACAAAAGTCCCGAAAGAAGAAGGTACGGATGTTCCCGGAGCTAAGCGCCGGTCCCGGGCACATTTCGGAAGAAGCCGCCGCACTGGAGTGCACTGTGACCGGCACAATCGCCTTTGCGCGAAGAAGCCGATTCTTCGCCTCCGGGAGCAGGAGAGAGCGGCTGCTTTCAAAAGGTGAAGAATGAAGCTGCACAACACTGGGATAGTGTGCGCAGCTTGCAAACTGATAGAAAACAGTACCTTACCACTTTCCTACCTTTTCCAAACACATGAACATTCGGTTGGAAGGTGTTTTGGAAAACTTTTTTTTCTTCTAGCATAAACTTCTGCAGAGCTCTCTGCAACATGTAAAACACCATGAGAGATGTTTTCTGTGCAGGCACAGTTTCTCATTACCAGACATAGTGGAAAAGCGTTTTGCAGTGATGTAGACAACAAAAGTCCCGAAGGAAGAAAATACGGATGTCCCCGGAGCTAAGCGCCGGTCCCGGGTACATTTCGGAAGAAGCCGCCGCACTGGAGTGCACTGTGACCAGCACAATCGTCTTTGCGCGAAGAAGCCGCTTCCTTGCCTCCGCGAACCGGACAGAGCGGCTGCTTCGGAAAGGTGGAAATGAAGCTGCACAACACAGGGATAGTGTGCGCAGGTTGCAAACTGATAGAAAGCAGTACCTTACCACTTTCCTAACTTTTCCAAACATATGAATATTGGGTTGGAAGGTGTTTCCAACAGCATTATTTTCTTCTTGCTAAACATTCTGCAGAGGTCACTGCAACATGTAAAACACGATGGGAGATGTTTACTGTGCAGGCACAATTTCCTCTTGCCAGACATAGGGGAAAAGCTTTTTGCAGTGATGTAGACCACAAAAGTCCCGAAAGAAGCAGGTACGGATGTCCCCGGAGGTAAGCGCCGGTCCCGGGCACATTTCGGAAGAAGCCGCCGCACTGGAGTGCACTGTGACCGGCACAATCGCCTTTGCGCAAAGAAGCCGCCTCTTCGTCTCCCGGTGGGCCGGAGTGAGCGGCTGCTTCGGAAAGGTGAAGAATGAAGCTGCACAACACTGGGATAGTGTGCGCAGGTTGCAAACTGATAGAAAACAGTACCTTACCACTTTCCTAACTTTTCCAAACATATGAATATTGGGTTGGAAGGTGTTTCCAACAACTTTATTTTCTTCGTGCAAAACACTCAGCAGACCTCTCTGCAACATGTACAACACCATGAGAGATGTTTTCTGTGCTGCCACAGTTTTTCCATGCCAGACATAGTGGAAAGGATTTTTGCAATGATGTAGACCACAAAAGACGCTAAAGACGAAATATGGAGCTCCCAGGAGCTAAGCGCCGGTCCCGGGCACATTTCGGAAGAAGCCGCCGCACTGGAGTGCACTGTGACCGGCACAATCGCCTTTGCGCGAAGAAGCCGCTTCTTCGTCTCCGGGAGCCGGAGAGAGCGGCTGCTTCGGAAAGGTGAAGAATGAAGCTGCACAAGACTGGGATAGTGTGCGCAGCATGCAAACTGATAGAAAACACTACTTTACCACTTTCCTACCTTTACCAAACACATGAATATTCGATTGGAAGGTGTTTTGGACAACTTTATATTTCTTCTTGCTAAACATTCTGCAAAGGTCACTGCAACATGTAAAACACGATGGGAGATGTTTACTGTGCAGGCACAATTTCCTCTTGCCAGACATAGGGGAAAAGCTTTTTGCAGTGATGTAGACCACAAAAGTCCCGAAAGAAGCAGGTACGGATGTCCCCGGAGCTATGCGCCGGTCCCGGGCACATTTCGGCAGATGCCGCCGCACTGGAGTGCCCAGTGACCGGCACAATCGCCTTTGCGCGAAGAAGCCGCTTCTTCGTCTCCGGGAGCCGGAGAGAGCGGCTGCTTCGGAAAGGTGAAGAATGAAGCTGCAGAACACTGGGATAGTGTGCGCAGCATGCAAACTGATAGAAAACAGTACCTTCAGTACCTTACCACTCTCCTACCTTTTCCAAACACATGAACATTCGGTTGGAAGGTGTTTTGGAAAACTTTCTTTTTCTTCTTGCATAAACTTCTACAGAGCTCTCTGCAACATGTAAAACACGATGGGAGATGTTTTCTGTGCAGGCACAGTTTCTCCTTGCCTAACATAGTGGAAAACCTTTCTGTATGATGTAGACGACAAAAGTCCCGAAAGACGAAGGTACGCAGCTCCCCGGAGCTATGCGCCGGGCCCGGGCACATTTCGGCAGATGCCACCGCACTGGTGTGCACTGTGACCGGCACAATCGCCTTTGCGCGAAGAAGACGATTCTTCGCCTCCGGGAGCCGGAGACAACGGCTGCTTTCAAAAGGTGAAGAATGAAGCTGCACAACACTGGGATAGTGTGCGCAGGTTGCAAACTGATAGAAAACAGTACCTTACCACTTTCCTAACTTTTCCAAACATATGAATATTGGGTTGGAAGGTCTTTCCAACAACATTATTTTCTTCGTGCAAAACACTCAGCAGAGCTCTGTGCAACATGTAAAACACCATGAGACATGTTTTCTGTGCAGGCACAGTTTCTCATTACCAGACATAGTGGAAAAGCGTTTTGCAGTGATGTAGACAACAAAAGTCTCGAAAGAAGAAAATACGGATGTCCCCGGAGCTAAGCGCCGGTCCCGGGAACATTTCGGAAGAAGCCGCCGCACTGGTGTGCACTGTGACCGGCACAATCGCCTTTGCGCGAAGAAGCCGCTTCCTTGCCTCCGCGAACCGGACAGAGCGGCTGCTTCGGAAAGGTGGAAATGAAGCTGCACAACACAGGGATAGTGTGCGCAGGTTGCAAACTGATAGAAAACAATACCTTACCACTTTCCTAACTTTTCCAAACATATGAATATTGGGTTGGAAGGTCTTTCCAACAACATTATTTTCTTCGTGCAAAACACTCAGCAGAGCTCTGTGCAACATGTAAAACACGATGGGAGATGTTTACTGTGCAGGCACAATTTCCTCTTGCCAGACATAGGGGAAAAGCTTTTTGCAGTGATGTAGACCACAAAAGTCCCGAAAGAAGCAGGTACGGATGTCCCCGGAGGTAAGCGCCTGTCCCGGGCACATTTGGGAAGAAGCCGCCGCACTGGAGTGCACTGTGACCGGCACAATTGCCTTTGCGCAAAGAAGCCGCCTCTTCGTCTCCCGGTGGGCCGGAGTGAGCGGCTGCTTCGGAAAGAGGAAGAATGAAGCTGCACAACACTGGGATAGTGTGCGCAGGTTGCAAACTGATAGAAAACAGTACCTTACCACTTTCCTACCTTTTCCAAACATATGAATATTGGGTTGGAAGGTGTTTCCAACAACTTTATTTTCTTCGTGCAAAACACTCAGCAGACCTCTCTGCAACATGTACAACACCAGGAGAGATGTTTTCTGTGCTGGCACAGTTTCTCCATGCCAGACATAGTGGAAAGGATTTTTGCAATGATGTAGACCACAAAAGACGCTAAAGACGAAATATGGAGCTCCTAGGAGCTAAGCGCCGGTCCCGGGCACATTTCGGAAGAAGCCGCCGCACTGGAGTGCACTGTGACCGGCACAATCGCCTTTGCGCGAAGAAGCCGCTTCTTCGTCTCCGGGAGCCGGAGAGAGCGGCTGCTTCGGAAAGGTGAAGAATGAAGCTGCACAAGACTGGGATAGTGTGCGCAGGTTGCAAACTGATAGAAAACACTACCTTACCACTTTCCTTCCTTTACCAAACACATGAATATTCGATTGGAAGGTGTTTTGGACAACTTTATATTTCTTCTTGCAAAACATTCTGCAGAGGTCACTGCAACATGTAAAACACGATGGGAGATGTTTACTGTGCAGGCACAATTTCCTCTTGCCAGACATAGGGGAAAAGCTTTTTGCAGTGATGTAGACCACAAAAGTCCCGAAAGAAACAGGTACGGATGTCCCCGGAGGTAAGCGCCGGTCCCGGGCACATTTCGGCAGATGCCGCCGCACTGGAGTGCACTGTGACCGGCACAATCGCCTTTGCGCGAAGAAGCCGCTTCTTCGCCTCCAGGAGCCGGAGAGAGCGGCTGCTTTCAAAAGGTGAAGAATGAAGCTGCACAACACTGGGATAGTGTGCGCAGCTTGCAAACTGATAGAAAACGGTACCTTCAGTACCTTACTACTCTCCTACCTTTTCCAAACACATGAACATTCGGTTGGAAGGTGTTTTGGAAAACTTTCTTTTTCTTCTTGCATAAACTTCTGCAGAGCTCTCTGCAACATGTAAAACACGATGGGAGATGTTTTCTGTGCTGGCAGAGTTTCTCCTTGCCAGACATAGTGAGAAACCTTTCTGCAGTGATGTAGACCACAAAAGTCCTGAAAGACGAAGGTACGCAGCTCCCCGGAGCTAAGCGCCGGTCCCGGGCACATTTCGGAAGAAGCCGCCGCACTGGAGTGCACTGTGACCGGCACAATCGCCTTTGCGCGAAGAAGCCGCTTCTTCGTCTCCGGGAGCCGGAGAGAGCGGCTGCTTCGGAAAGGTGAAGAATGAAGCTGCACAACAGTGGGATAGTGTGCGCAGCATGCAAACTGATAGACAACAGTACCTTCAGTACCTTACCACTCTCCTACCTTTTCCAAACACATGAACATTCGGTTGGAAGGTGTTTTGGAAAACTTTCTTTTTCTTCTTGCATAAACTTCTGCAGAGCTCTCTGCAACATGTAAAACACGATGGGAGATGTTTACTGTGCAGGCACAGTTTCTCCTTGCCAGACATAGTGGAAAGGATTTTTGCAATGATGTAGACCACAAAAGACGCTAAAGACGAAATATGGAGCTCCCAGGAGCTAAGCGCCGGTCCCGGGCACATTTCGGAAGAAGCCGCCGCACTGGAGTGCACTGTGACCGGCACAATTGCCTTTGCGCGAAGAAGCCGCTTCTTCGTCTCCGGGAGCCGGAGAGAGCGGCTGCTTCGGAAAGGTGAAGAATGAAGCTGCACAAGACTGGGATAGTGTGCGCAGCATGCAAACTGATAGAAAACACTACCTTACCACTTTCCTACCTTTACCAAACACATGAATATTCGATTGGAAGGTGTTTTGGACAACTTTATATTTCTTCTTGCAAAACATTCTGCAGAGGTCACTGCAACATGTAAAACACGATGGGAGATGTTTTCTGTGCTGGCAGAGTTTGTCATTACCAGACATAGTGGAAAAGCGTTTTGCAGTGATGTAGACAACAAAAGTCCCGAAAGAAGAAAATACGGTTGTCCCCGGAGCTAAGCGCCGGTCCCGGGCACATTTCGGAAGAAGCCGCCGCACTGGAGTGCACTGTGACCGGCACAATCGCCTTTGCGCGAAGAAGCCGCTTCCTTGCCTCCGCGAACCGGACAGAGCGGCTGCTTCGTAAAGGTGGAAATGAAGCTGCACAACACAGGGATAGTGTGCGCAGGTTGCAAACTGATAGAAAACAGTACCTTACCACTTTCCTAACTTTTCCAAACATATGAATATTGGGTTGGAAGGTCTTTCCAACAACATTATTTTCTTCGTGCAAAACACTCAGCAGAGTTCTGTGCAACATGTAAAACACGATGGGAGATGTTTACTGTGCAGGCACAATTTCCTCTTGCCAGACATAGGGGAAAAGCTTTTTGCAGTGATGTAGACCACAAAAGTCCCGAAAGAAGCAGGTACGGATGTCCCCGGAGGTAAGCGCTGGTCCCGGGCACATTTCGGAAGAAGCCGCCGCACTGGAGTGCACTGTGACCGGCACAATTGCCTTTGCGCAAAGAAGCCGCCTCTTCGTCTCCGGGGGCCGGAGTGAGCGGCTGCTTCGGAAAGGTGGAGAATGAAGCTGCACAACACTGGGATAGTGTGCGCAGGTTGCAAACTGATAGAAAACAGTACCTTACCACTTTCCTACCTTTTCCAAACATATGAATATTGGGTTGGAAGGTGTTTCCAACAACTTTATTTTCTTCGTGCAAAACACTCAGCAGACCTCTCTGCAACATGTACAACACCATGAGAGATGTTTTCTGTGCTGGCACAGTTTTTCCATGCCAGACATAGTGGAAAGGATTTTTGCAATGATGTAGACCTCAAAAGACGCTGAAGACGAAATATGGAGCTCCCCGGAGCTAAGCGCCGGTCCCGGGTACATTTCGGAAGAAGCCGCCGCACTGGAGTGCACTGTGACCGGCACAATCGCCTTTGCGCGAAGAAGCCGCTTCTTCGTCTCCGGGAGCCGGAGAGAGCGGCTGCTTCGGAAAGGTGAAGAATGAAGCTGCACAACACAGGGATAGTGTGCGCAGGTTGCAAACTGATAGAAAACACTACCTTACCACTTTCCTACCTTTTCCAAACATATGAATATTGGGTTGGAAGGTGTTTCCAACAACATTATTTTCTTCGTGCAAAACACTCAGCAGAGCTCTGTACAACATGTAAAACACGATGGGAGATGTTTACTGTGCAGGCACAATTTCCTCTTGCCAGACATAGCGGAAAAGCTTTTTGCAGTGACGTAGACCACAAAAGTCCCGAAAGAAGCAGGTACGGATGTCCCCGGAGGTAAGCGCCGGTCCCGGGCACATTTCGGCACATGACGCCGCACTGGAGTGCACTGTGACTGGCACAATCGCCTTTGCGCAAAGAAGCCGCCTCTTCGTCTCCCGGTGGGCCGGAGTGAGCGGCTGCTTCGGAAAGAGGAAGAATGAAGCTGCACAACACTGGGATAGTGTGCGCAGGTTGCAAACTGATAGAAAACAGTACCTTACCACTTTCCTAACTTTTCCAAACATATGAATATTGGGTTGGAAGGTGTTTCCAACAACTTTATTTTCTTCGTGCAAAACACTCAGCAGACCTCTCTGCAACATGTACAACACCATGAGAGATGTTTTCTGTGCTGGCACAGTTTTTCCATGCCAGACATAGTGGAAAGGATTTTTGCAATGATGTAGACCACAAAAGACGCTAAAGACGAAATATGGAGCTCCCAGGAGCTAAGCGCCGGTCCCGGGCACATTTCGGAAGAAGCCGCCGCACTGGAGTGCACTGTGACCGGCACAATCGCCTTTGCGCGAAGAAGCCGCTTCTTCGTCTCCGGGAGCCGGAGAGAGCGGCTGCTTCGGAAAGGTGAAGAATGAAGCTGCACAAGACTGGGATAGTGTGCGCAGCATGCAAACTGATAGAAAACACTACTTTACCACTTTCCTACCTTTACCAGACACATGAATATTCGATTGGAAGGTGTTTTGGACAACTTTATATTTCTTCTTGCTAAACATTCTGCAGAGGTCACTGCAACATGTAAAACACGATGGGAGATGTTTACTGTGCAGGCACAATTACCTCTTGCCAGACATAGGGGAAAAGCTTTTTGCAGTGATGTAGACCACAAAAGTCCCGAAAGAAACAGGTACGGATGTCCCCGGAGGTAAGCGCCGGTCCCGGGCACATTTCGGCAGATGCCGCCGCACTGGAGTGCCCAGTGACCGGCACAATCGCCTTTGCGCGAAGAAGCCGATTCTTCGCCTCCGGGAGCCGGAGAGAGCGGCTGCTTTCAAAAGGTGAAGAATGAAGCTGCACAACACTGGGATAGTGTGCGCAGCTTGCAAACTGATAGAAAACGGTACCTTCAGTACCTTACTACTCTCCTACCTTTTCCAAACACATGAACATTCGGTTGGAAGGTGTTTTGGAAAACGTTCTTTTTCTTCTTGCATAAACTTCTGCAGAGCTCTCTGCAACATGTAAAACACGATGGGAGATGTTTTCTGTGCTGGCAGAGTTTCTCCTTGCCAGACATAGTGAGAAACCTTTCTGCAGTGATGTAGACCACAAAAGTCCTGAAAGACGAAGGTACGCAGCTCCCCGGAGCTAAGCGCCGGTCCCGGGCACATTTCGGAAGAAGCCGCCGCACTGGAGTGCACTGTGACCGGCACAATAGCCTTTGCGCGAAGAAGCCGCTTCTTCGCCTCCGGGAGCCGGAGAGAGCGGCTGCTTCGGAAAGGTGAAGAATTAAGCTGCACAACACTGGGAGAGTGTGCGCAGCATGCAAACTGATAGAAAACACTACCTTACCACTTTCCTACCTTTACCAAACACATGAATATTCGATTGGAAGGTTTTTTGGACAACTTTATATTTCTTCTTGCAAAACATTCTGCAGAGGTCACTGCAACATGTAAAACACGATGGGAGATGTTTTCTGTGCTGGCAGAGTTTCTCCTTGCCAGACATTGTGAAAAACCTTTCTGTATGATGTAGACCACAAAAGTCCCGAAAGAAGAAGGTACGGATGTTCCCGGAGCTAAGCGCCGGTCCCGGGCACATTTCGGAAGAAGCCGCCGCACTGGAGTGCACTGTGACCGGCACAATCGCCTTTGCGCGAAGAAGCCGATTCTTCGCCTCCGGGAGCAGGAGAGAGCGGCTGCTTTCAAAAGGTGAAGAATGAAGCTGCACAACACTGGGATAGTGTGCGCAGCTTGCAAACTGATAGAAAACAGTACCTTACCACTTTCCTACCTTTTCCAAACACATGAACATTCGGTTGGAAGGTGTTTTGGAAAACTTTTTTTTCTTCTAGCATAAACTTCTGCAGAGCTCTCTGCAACATGTAAAACACCATGAGAGATGTTTTCTGTGCAGGCACAGTTTCTCATTACCAGACATAGTGGAAAAGCGTTTTGCAGTGATGTAGACAACAAAAGTCCCGAAGGAAGAAAATACGGATGTCCCCGGAGCTAAGCGCCGGTCCCGGGTACATTTCGGAAGAAGCCGCCGCACTGGAGTGCACTGTGACCAGCACAATCGTCTTTGCGCGAAGAAGCCGCTTCCTTGCCTCCGCGAACCGGACAGAGCGGCTGCTTCGGAAAGGTGGAAATGAAGCTGCACAACACAGGGATAGTGTGCGCAGGTTGCAAACTGATAGAAAGCAGTACCTTACCACTTTCCTAACTTTTCCAAACATATGAATATTGGGTTGGAAGGTGTTTCCAACAGCATTATTTTCTTCTTGCTAAACATTCTGCAGAGGTCACTGCAACATGTAAAACACGATGGGAGATGTTTACTGTGCAGGCACAATTTCCTCTTGCCAGACATAGGGGAAAAGCTTTTTGCAGTGATGTAGACCACAAAAGTCCCGAAAGAAGCAGGTACGGATGTCCCCGGAGGTAAGCGCCGGTCCCGGGCACATTTCGGAAGAAGCCGCCGCACTGGAGTGCACTGTGACCGGCACAATCGCCTTTGCGCAAAGAAGCCGCCTCTTCGTCTCCCGGTGGGCCGGAGTGAGCGGCTGCTTCGGAAAGAGGAAGAATGAAGCTGCACAACACTGGGATAGTGTGCGCAGGTTGCAAACTGATAGAAAACAGTACCTTACCACTTTCCTAACTTTTCCAAACATATGAATATTGGGTTGGAAGGTGTTTCCAACAACTTTATTTTCTTCGTGCAAAACACTCAGCAGACCTCTCTGCAACATGTACAACACCATGAGAGATGTTTTCTGTGCTGCCACAGTTTTTCCATGCCAGACATAGTGGAAAGGATTTTTGCAATGATGTAGACCACAAAAGACGCTAAAGACGAAATATGGAGCTCCCAGGAGCTAAGCGCCGGTCCCGGGCACATTTCGGAAGAAGCCGCCGCACTGGAGTGCACTGTGACCGGCACAATCGCCTTTGCGCGAAGAAGCCGCTTCTTCGTCTCCGGGAGCCGGAGAGAGCGGCTGCTTCGGAAAGGTGAAGAATGAAGCTGCACAAGACTGGGATAGTGTGCGCAGCATGCAAACTGATAGAAAACACTACTTTACCACTTTCCTACCTTTACCAAACACATGAATATTCGATTGGAAGGTGTTTTGGACAACTTTATATTTCTTCTTGCTAAACATTCTGCAAAGGTCACTGCAACATGTAAAACACGATGGGAGATGTTTACTGTGCAGGCACAATTTCCTCTTGCCAGACATAGGGGAAAAGCTTTTTGCAGTGATGTAGACCACAAAAGTCCCGAAAGAAGCAGGTACGGATGTCCCCGGAGCTATGCGCCGGTCCCGGGCACATTTCGGCAGATGCCGCCGCACTGGAGTGCACTGTGACCGGCACAATCGCCTTTGCGCGAAGAAGCCGCTTCTTCGTCTCCGGGAGCCGGAGAGAGCGGCTGCTTCGGAAAGGTGAAGAATGAAGCTGCAAAACACTGGGATAGTGTGCGCAGCATGCAAACTGATAGAAAACAGTACCTTCAGTACCTTACCACTCTCCTACCTTTTCCAAACACATGAACATTCGGTTGGAAGGTGTTTTGGAAAACTTTCTTTTTCTTCTTGCATAAACTTCTACAGAGCTCTCTGCAACATGTAAAACACGATGGGAGATGTTTTCTGTGCTGGCACAGTTTCTCCTTGCCAGACATAGTGGAAAGGATTTCTGCAATGATGTAGACCACAAAAGACGCTAAAGACGAAATATGGAGCTCCCCGGAGCTAAGCGCCGGTCCCGGGCACATTTCGGAAGAAGCCGCCGCACTGGAGTGCACTGTGACCGGCACAATCGCCTTTGCGCGAAGAAGCCGCTTCTTCGTCTCCGGGAGCCAGAGAGAGCGGCTGCTTCGGAAAGGTGAAGAATGAAGCTGCACAACACGGGGATAGTGTGCGCAGGTTGCAAACTGATAGAAAACAGTACCTTACCACTTTCCTACCTTTTCCAAACATGTGAATATTGGGTTGGAAGGTGTTTCCAACAACTTTATTTTCTTCGTGCAAAACACTCAGCAGACCTCTCTGCAACATGTACAACACCATGAGAGATGTTTTCTGTGCTGGCACAGTTTCTCCATGCCAGACATAGTGGAAAGGATTTTTGCAATGATGTAGACCACAAAAGACGCTATAGACGAAATATGGAGCTCCCCGGAGCTAAGCGCCGGTCCCGGGCACATTTCGGAAGAAGCCGCCGCACTGGAGTGCACTGTGACCGGCACAATCGCCTTTGCGCGAAGAAGCCGCTTCTTCGTCTCCGGGAGCCGGAGAGAGCGGCTGCTTCGGAAAGGTGGGAATGAAGCTGCACAAGACGGGGATAGTGTGCGCAGCATGCAAACTGATAGAAAACACTACCTTACCACTTTCCTACCTTTACCAAACACATGAATATTCGATTGGAAGGTGTTTTGGACAACTTTATATTTCTTCTTGCAAAACATTCTGCAGAGGTCACTGCAACATGTAAAACACGATGGGAGATGTTTTGTGTGCTGGCAGAGTTTCTCCTTGCCAGACATAGTGGAAATGATTTTTGCAGTCATGTAGACCACAAAAGTCCCGAAAGAAACAGGTACGCAGCTCCCCGGAGCTAAGCGCCGGTCCCGGGCACATTTCGGCAGATGCCGCCGCACTGGAGTGCACTGTGACCGGCACAATCGCCTTTGCGCGAAGAAGCCGATTCTTCGCCTCCGGGAGCCGGAGAGAGTGGCTGTTTTCAAAAGATGAAGAATGAAGCTGCACAACACGGGGATAGTGTGCGCAGCTTGCAAACTGATAGAAAACGGTACCTTCAGTACCTTACCACTCTCCTACCTTTTGCAAACACATGAATATTCGGTTGGAAGGTGTTTTGGAAAACTTTCTTTTTCTTCTTGCATAAACTTCTGCAGAGCTCTCTGCAACATGTAAAACACGATGGGAGATGTTTTCTGTGCAGGCACTGTTTCTCCTTGCCTAACATAGTGGAAAACCTTTCTGTATGATGTAGACCACAAAAGTCCCGAAAGACGAAGGTACGCAGCTCCCCGGTGCTATGCGCCGGGCCCGGGCACATTTCGGCAGATGCCACCGCACTGGTGTGCACTGTGACCGGCACAATCGCCTTTGCGCGAAGAAGCCGATTCTTCGTCTCCGGGAGCCGGAGACACCAACAGCTTCGGAAAGGTGAAGAATGAAGCTGCACAACACGGGGATATGGGCGCACCTTGCAAACTGATAAAAAACAGTGCCTTACCCCTTTCCTACCTTTACCAAACATATGAATATTGTGTTGGAAGGTGTTTTCAACAACTTTATTTTCTTCGTGCAAAACACTCGGCAGAGCTCTCTGCAACATGTAAAACACGATGGGAGATGTTTTCTCTGCAGGCACAGTTTCTCCTTGCCTAACATAGTGGAAAACCTTTCTGCAGTGATGTAGACCACAAAAGTCCTGAAAGACGAAGGTACGCATCTCCCCGGAGCTAAGCGCCGGTCCTGGGCACATTTCGGAAGAAGCCGCCGCACTGGACTGCACTGTGACCGGCACAATCGCCTTTGCGCGAAGAAGCCGCCTCTTCGTCTCCGGGGGCCGGAGTGAGCGGCTGTTTCGGAAAGGTGAAGAATGAAGCTGCACAAGACTGGGATAGTGTGCGCAGCAGGCAAACGGCAGGAAAACAGTACCTTACCACTTTCCTACCTTTTCCAAACACATGAACATTCGGTTGGAAGGTATTTTGTAAAACTTTCTTTTTCTTCTTGCAAAACACTCAGCAGAGCTCTCTGCAACATGTAAAACACCATGAGAGATGTTTTCTGTGCAGGCACAGTTTCTCATTACCAGACATAGTGGAAAAGCGTTTTGCAGTGATGTAGACCACAAAAGTCCCGAAAGAAGAAGGTACGGATGTCCCCGGAGCTAAGCGCCGGTCCCGGGCACATTTCGGAAGAAGCTGCCGCACTGGAGTGCACTGTGACTGGCACAATCGCCTTTGCGCAAAGAAGCCGCCTCTTCGTCTCCGGTAGCCGTAGGGAACAGTAGCTTCGGAAAGGTGAGAATGAAGCTGCACAACACTGGGATAGTGTGCGCAACTTGCAAACTGATGGAAAACAGTACCTTACAACTCTCCTAGCTTTTCCAAACACATGAACATTCGGTTGGAAGGTGTTTTGGACATCTTTCTTTTTCTTCCTGCAAAACACTCTGCAGACTTCTCTGCAAAATGTACAACACCATGGGAGATGTTTTCAGCCCTGACCCAGATTCTCCTTGCCAGACATAGTGGAAAAACTTTTTGCGAAGTTGGAGGGGACAAGAAACGCTAAAGACGAAAGTATGGAGGTTTCCGTAGCTAAGAATGCGTGAAAGCAAAAGACTGCCCTCTTCAAAAATGGCAATTAGGAGGACTCGGAAAAGTACAAATCAGCCAGCCTCTTTTTTATCCCTATGAAGTTGATGGGGCAGCTATTCCTGAAAGCCTTGCCTGGCATATGAAGGAGGACAAAGCAATGTACTCGGCGTGGATTTTCCTGGGGAATTTCATGCTGAACAACTTTTTCAACACCTCTGATGTATCAACTTGACTGGTAGATGAAGGGAATATTGTCTGCGTGGCCTTCAGGGAGGTTTTTACATTTCTCTACATGGCTGCACACATACATACGGGAAGCAATAATGCAAAAGGGAGGGAACCAGTGTCTTTTAAGTGATGCTGAGTGAAAAGACAAGAGGCAGTGGGCACACACTGAAATACAGGAGATTGCCTATGAACATCACCAAATGATGTTTTACTGTGAGGGTGACTGAACCGCGGCACAGACTGCCCAGAAAGCTTCTGAAGCCTGGATCTTAGAAGACATTAAAAGTACACCCAGATAGAATCCCGGGCAAGAGGCTCTAGGTATCCTGCTTTAACAGGGGGGTTGGGCCTGGTGAGCCCCACTGAGCCCTACCACTCTCATTCATTCTGTGTAGTGAATTCTCTTCGAGATGCATTTCAAGCACTGGCATGACAAAGTTCTGTGCAGACAGAGATCCAAATGGACATGGGATCCATGTTCCTTAAGCAGTGTTCAAGAAGAATGTAAAACTCTGGGACAAGTGTCTCTTCCCTAACTGAATCCCTTTCATGGGAAAATTCCCAGCTATAGAAAGATCTTCTGATACGCATGCTTAGGACTGACACTGGCTGAGGAAATTTCCCCCTATGTGTATCTAAGACCAGTTAGGATCATCACCCAAGACTTGTCAACATAGTCACAGAATGTCTATTGTAAAGAAGTGACAACTTCCATCAGAATGGCAAATATTGGTCCACAAAATGGATTAATGAATGGGAATTATTTCCTTGGGTTAAAAAGAAAAATAAAGAGTTGGTCTTTATTAATCAATTTCGTTGCAATATTGATATGGGAAGAAAAAGACCTCAGTCCTGGACTTTCTCAACTCTAAGAAAGATTTTAAAAATTTCTTCTAGAAATCTATTATTATGACGAGATTATTCAAACAATTTTAGTCAGTAAAAAAGTGCCAGATTTGTCTAGTTTTGTTTCCAGGGAAAAGGGCTGTGGTTTGTGTTTCCGGGCCAGGGGCTGGGAGTGGCCGGCAGGCTCCTGAAAATCCTCGATACGCAGGGTGGTTCCCAGATAAAAGGTGGCACCAGTGACAAGTCGTGATAATTTGATAATACAGAGTAGCTCCTGCAATCTGCCAGCAAGAAGCGGGTCGGCTGAATTTTGTTTCCAGGGAATGGAGTGGTGGTTTCTGTTTGGGGGCCTGTGGCAGGCAGTGGCAGGCTGGCTCCTGAAAAACCACGATACGCAAGATGCTTCCAAAAGAAAGGTGGCACAAGTGCCGAGTCGGCCTGGTTTGATAGAGCCAAGTGGCTCCTGCAATCTGCCAGCCAGAAGCGGAGCGGGTCAGTTTTGTTTTCCAGGGAAAAGGGCCGTGGTTTGTTTTCCGGGGCCTGTGGCCTGGAATGGCCGGCTGGCTCCTTAAAATCCACGATACGCTGTATGGCTACCAAATGAAAAATGGCACCAGTGCCAAGGCGGGCTGGATTGATAGTACCATGTGGCTCCTGCAATCTGCCAGCCAGAAGATGGGCAGGTAAGTTTTACTTCCAGGGAAAAAGCCGTAGTCTGTGTTTGGGGACCTGTGGCTGGGAGTGGCCGGCTGGCGGCTTAAAATCCACGCCGCCCTGGATGGTTCCCATATGAAAGGTGGCACCAGTGCCAAGTCGGGCTGGTTTCATAGAGCCAAGGGTCTCCTGCAATCTGCCAGCCAGAAGCGGGGTGGGTGATTTTTTTTTGCCAGGGAAAAGGGCCGTGGTTTGATTTCGGGGGCCTGTGGCCTGGAATGTCTGGCTGCCTCCTAAAAGTCCACGCCGCGCAGGATGATTCCATGACACAAGGGGACACCATTGCCGAGTCGGGTTGGTTTGATAGAGACAAGTGGCTCCTGCAATCTGCCAGCCAGAAGATGGGCAGGTCAGTTTTATTTCCAGGGAAAAGGGCCGTAGTTTGTGTTTGGGGGCCTGTGGCTGGGAGTGGCCAGCTGGCTCCTGAAAATTGACGATACGCAGGATGGCTCCCAAATGAAAAATTGCACCAGTGCCAAGTCGGGCTGGTTTGATAGAGCTAAGTGTCTCCTGCAATCTGCCAGCCAGACGATGGGCAGGTCAGTTTTACTTCCGGGGAAGAGGGCCGTTATTTTTTGTTTGGGGGCCTGAGGCTGGGAGTGGACGGCTGGCTCCTGAAAATCCACGATACGCAGGATGGCTCCCAGACCCAAGGTGGCACCAGTGCCGAGTCGGGCTGGTTTGATAGTACCAAGTGGCTCCTGCAATCTGCCAGCCAGAAGATGGGCAGGTCAGTTTTACTTCCAGGGAATAGGGCCGGTAGTTTGTGTTTGGGGGCCTGAGGCCGGGAGTTGCCGGCTGGCTCCTGAAAATCCACGCCGCGCTGGATGGTTCCCAGACCCAATTTGGAACCACTGCCGAGTCGGGCTGGTTTGACAGAGCCAAGTGTCTCCTGCAATCTGCCAGCCAGAAGATGGGCAGGTCAGTTTTACGTCCAGGGAAAAGGGCCGTAGTTTTGGTTTGTGGGCCTGTGGCTGGGAGCGGCCACCTGGCTCCTGAAAATTCACGATACGCAAGATGGTTCCCACATGAAAGGAGGCACCAGTACCGAGTCGGGCTGGTTTCATAGAGCCAAGGGTCTCCTGCAATCTGCCAGCCAGAAGCGGGGTGGGTGATTTTTTTTTGCCAGGGAAAAGGGCCGTGGTTTTTTTCTGGGGGCCAGTGGCCTGGAATGTCCGGCTGCCTCCTTAAAATCCACGCCGGGCAGGATGATTCCCTGACACAAGGGGACACCATTGCCTAGTCGGGTTGGTTTGATAGAGCCAAGTGGCTCCTGCAATCTGCCAGCCAGAAGATGGGCAGGTCAGTTTTACTTCCAGGGAAAAGGGCCGTAGTTTTTGTTTGGGGGCCTGTGGCTGGGAGCGGCCAGCTGGCTCCTGAAAATCGACGATACGCAGGATGGCTCCCAAATGAAAAATTGCACCAGTGCCAAGTCGGGCTGGTTTGATTGTACCAAGTGGCTCCTGCAATCTGCCAGCGAGAAGATGGGCAGGTCAATTTTACTTCCAGGGAAAAAGCCGTAGCCTGTGTTTGGGGTCCTGTGGCTGGGAGTGGCCGGCTGGCGGCTTAAAGTCCACGCCGCGCTGGAGGATTCCCAGATGAAAGGGGGAACCAGGGCCTAGTCGGGCTGGTTTGATAGTACCAAGAGGCTCCTGCAATCTGCCAGCCAGAAGATGGGCAGGTCACTTTTACTTACAGGGAAAAGGCCATAGTTTGTGTTTGGGGGCCTGTGGCTGGGAGTGGCCAGCTGGCTCCTGAAAATCCACGATACGCAAGATGGTTCCCTGATGAAAGGAGGCACCAGTGCCGAGTCCGGCTGGTTTGATAGAGCCAAGTGTCTCCTGCAATCTGCCAGCCAGAAGCGGGGTGGGTGAGTTTTTTTTGCCAGGATAAAGGGCGGTGGTTTTTTTTGGGTGCCTGTGGCCTCGAATGTCCGCCTGGCTCCTTAAAATCCAAGCCGCGCAGGATGATTCCCTGACACAAGGGGGCACCATTGCCGAGTCGGGTTGGTTTGATAGAGACAAGTGGCTCCTGCAATCTGCCAGCCAGAAGATGGGCAGGTCAGTTTTACTTCCAGGGAAAAGGGCCGTAGTTTGTGTTGGGGGCCCTGTGGCTGGGAGTGGCCAGCTGGCTCCTGAAAATCTCCGATACGCAGGATGGCTCCCAAATGAAAAATTGCACCAGTGCCAAGTCAGGCTGGTTTGATAGTACCAAGTGGCTCCTGCAATCTGCCAGCCAGAAGATGGGCAGGTCTGTTTTACTTAAAGGGAAGGGGCCATAGTTTTTGTTTGGGGGCCTGTGGCTGGGAGTGGCCGGCTGGCTCCTGAAAACCCACTCTACGCAGGATGGTTCCCAGATGAAAGGTGGCACCAGTGCCGAGTCGGGCTGGTTTGATAGTGCCAAGTGGCTCCTGCAATCTGCCAGCCAGAAGATGGGCAGGTCAGTTTTACTTCCAGGGAAAGGGCCATAGTTTTTGTTTGGGGGCCTGTGGCTGGCAGTGGCCGTCTGGCTCCTGAAAATCCACGATACGCAGGATGGTTCCCAGATGAACGGTGGCACCAGTGCCGAGTTGGGCTGGTTTGATAGAGCCAAGTGGCTCCTGCAATTTGCCAGCCAGAAGCGGGGTGGGTGAGTTTTGATGCCTGAGAAAAAGGCCGTGGTTTTTTTTCCGGGGCCTGTGGCCTGGAATGGCCGGCTGGTTCCTTAAAATCCACGCTGCGCCGGATGGTTCCCAGATGAAAGGTGGCACCAGTTCCGAGTCGGGCAGTTTTGATAGAGCCAAGTTGCTCCTGCAATCTGCCAGTCAAAAGATGGGCAGGTCAGTTTTACTTCCAGGGAAAAGGGCCGTAGTTTGTGTTTGGGGGCCCTGGCTGGCAGTGGCCGGGTGGCTCCTGAAAATCCACGATACGCAGGATGGTTCCAAGATGAAAGGTGGCACCAGTGCCAAGTCGGGCTGGTTTGATAGTACCGAGTGGCTCCTGCAATCTGCCAGCCAGAAGGCGGGCCGCTGAGATTTTCTTCCAGGGTAAAGGGCCGTGGTATATGTTTTGGGCCCTGTGGCTGAGAGTGGCAGGCTGGCTCCTGAAAATCCACGACACGCAGGATGGTTCCCAGATGAAAGGAGGCACCAGTGCCGAGTCGGCCTGGATTGATACTACCAAGTGGCTCCTACAATCTGCCAGCCAGAAGATGGACAGGTCAGTTTTACTTCCGGGGAAGAGGGCCGGTAGTGTGTGTTTGCGGGCCTGAGGCTGGGAGTGGCCGGCTGGTTCCTGAAAATCCACGATACGCAGGATGATTCCCAAACCAAAGTGGCACCAGAGCCGAGTCGGGCTTGTTTGAGAGAGCCATGTGGCTCCTGCCATCTGCCAGCCAGAAACGGGGCAGGTCAGTTTTTTTTGCCAGGGAAAAGGGTCGTGGTTTGTGTTGGGGGCCTGTGGCTGGGAGTGGCCGGCTGGCTCCTGAAAATCCACGATACCCAAGATGCTTCCTAAAGAAAGGTGGCACCAGTGGCGAGTCGGGCTGGTTTGATAGAGCCAAGTGGCTCCTGCAATCTGCCAGCCAGAAGATGGGCAGGTCAGTTTTACTTCCAGGGAAAAGGGCCCTAGTTTGTGTTGGGGGTCCTGTGGCTGGGAGTGGCCAGCTGGCTCCTGAAAATCGACGATACGCAGGATGGTTCCTAGATGAAAGGTGGCACCAGTGCCGAGTCGGGCTGGTTTGATAGAGCTAAGTGTCTCCTGCAATCTGCCAGCCAGAAGATGGGCAGGTCTGTTTTACATAAAGGGAAGGGGCCATAGATTTTTTTTGGGGGCCTGTGGCTGGGAGTGGCCGGCTGGCTCCTGAAAACCCACTATACGCAGGATGGTTCCCAGATGAAAGGTGGCACCAGTGCCGAGTCGGGCCGGTTAGATAGAGCCAAGTGGCTCCTGCAATCTGCCAGCCAGAAGCGGGTTGGGTGAATTTTGTTTGCCAGGGAAAAAGGCCGTGGTTTTTTTTCCCGGGCCTGTGGCCTGGAATGGCCGGCTATTTCCTTAAAATCCACGCCGCGCAGGATGTTACCAGATGAAAGGCGGCACCAGTGCCAAGGCGGGCTGGATTGATAGTACCATGTGGCTCCTGAAATCTGCCAGCCAGAAGATGGGCAGGTCTGTTTTACTTCCAGGGAAAAGGGCCGTAGTTTGTGTTTGGGGGCCTGAGGCTGGGAGTCGCCGGCTGGCTCCTGAAAATCCACGCCGCGCTGGATGGTTCCCAGAACCAATTTGGAACCACTGCCGAGTCGGGCTGGTTTGATAGAGCCAAGTGTCTCCTGCAATCTGCCAGCCAGAAGATGGGCAGGTCAGTTTTACTTCCAGGGAAAAGGGCCGTAGATTTTGTTTGGGGGCCTGTGGCTGGGAGCGGCCAGCTGGCTCCTGAAAATTCACGATACGCAAGATGGTTCCCACATGAAAGGAGGCACCAGTACCGAGTCGGGCTGGTTTCATAGAACCAAGGGTCTCCTGCAATCTGCCAGCCAGAAGCGGAGTGGGTGATTTTTTTTTGCCAGGGAAAAGGGCCGTGGTTGTTTTCTGGGGGCCAGTGGCCTGGAATGTCCGGCTGCCTCCTTAAAATCCACGCCGGGCAGGATGATTCCCTGACACAAGGGGACACCATTGCCTAGTCGGATTGGTTTGATAGAGCCAAGTGGCTCCTGCAATCTGCCAGCCAGAAGATGGGCAGGTCAGTTTTACTTCCAGGGAAAAGGGCCGTAGTTTTTGTTTGGGGGCCTGTGGCTGGGAGCGGCCAGCTGGCTCCTGAAAATCGACGATACGCAGGATGGCTCCCAAATGAAAAATTGCACCAGTGCCAAGTCGGGCTGGTTTGATTGTACCAAGTGGCTCCTGCAATCTGCCAGCGAGAAGATGGGCAGGTCAATTTTACTTCCAGGGAAAAAGCCGTAGCCTGTGTTTGGGGTCCTGTGGCTGGGAGTGGCCGGCTGGCGGCTTAAAATCCACGCCGCGCTGGATGATTCCCAGATGAAAGGGGGAACCAGGGCCTAGTCGGGCTGGTTTGATAGTACCAAGAGGCTCCTGCAATCTGCCAGCCAGAAGATGGGCAGGTCACTTTTACTTACAGGGAAAAGGCCATAGTTTGTGTTTGGGGGCCTGTGGCTGGGAGTGGCCAGCTGGCTCCTGAAAATCCACGATACGCAAGATGGTTCCCTGATGAAAGGAGGCACCAGTGCCGAGTCGGGCTGGTTTGATAGAGCCAAGTGTCTCCTGCAACCTGCCAGCCAGAAGCGGGGTGGGTGAGTTTTTTTTGCCAGGGAAAAGGGCGGTGGTTTTTTTTGGGTGCCTGTGGCCTCGAATGTCCGCCTGGCTCCTTAAAATCCAAGCCGCACAGGATGATTCCCTGACACAAGGGGGCACCATTGCCGAGACGGGTTGGTTTGATAGAGACAAGTGGCTCCTGCAATCTGCCAGCCAGAAGATGGGCAGGTCAGTTTTACTTCCAGGGAAAAGGGCCGTAGTTTGTGTTGGGGGCCCTGTGGCTGGGAGTGGCCAGCTGGCTCCTGAAAATCGACGATACGCAGGATGGCTCCCAAATGAAAAATTGCAGCAGTGCCAAGTCGGGCTGGTTTGATAGTACCAAGTGGCTCCTGCAATCTGCCAGCCAGAAGATGGGCAGGTCTGTATTACTTAAAGGGAAGGGGCCATAGTTTTTGTTTGGGGGCCTGAGGCTGGGAGTATGCGGCCTGCTCCTTAAAACCCACTATACGGAGGATGGTTCCCAGATGAAAGGTGGCACCAGTGCCAAGTCGGGCTGGTTTGATAGTGCCAAGTGGCTCCTGCAATCTGCCAGCCAGAAGATGGGCAGGTCAGTTTTACTTACCGGGAAAGGGCCATAGTTTTTGTTTGGGGGCCTGTGGCTGACAGTGGCCGTCTGGCTCCTGAAAATCCACGATACGCAGGATGGTTCCCAGATGAACGGTGGCACCAGTGACGAGTCAGGCTTGTTTGATAGAGCCAAGTGGCTCCTGCAATCTGCCAGCCAGAAGCGGGTTGGGTGAATTTTGTTTGCCAGGGAAAAAGGCCGTGGTTTTTTTTCCGGGGCCTGTGGCCTGGAATGGCCGGCTATTTCCTTAAAATCCACGCCGCGCAGGATGTTACCAGATGAAAGGCGGCACCAGTGCGAAGTCGGGCTGTTTTGATAGAGCCAAGTGGCTCCTGCAATCTGCCAGTCAAAAGATGGGCAGGTCAGTTTTACCTCCAGGGAAAAGGGCCGTAGTTTGCGTTTGGGGACCCTGGCTGGCAGTGGCCGGGTGGCTCCTGAAAATCCACGATACGCAGGATGGTTCCAAGATGATAGGTGGCACCAGTGCCAAGTCGGGCTGGTTTGATAGTACCGAGTGGCTCCTGCAATCTGCCAGCCAGAAGGCGGGCCGCTGAGATTTTCTTCCAGGGTAAAGGGCCGTGGTATATGTTTTGGGCCCTGTGGCTGAGAGTGGCAGGCTGGCTCCTGAAAATCCACGACACGCAGGATGGTTCCCAGATGAAAGGTGGCACGAGTGCCAAGTCGGGCTGGATTCATAGTACCAAGTGGCTCCTGCAATATGCCAGCCAGAAGATGGACAGGTCAGTTTTACTTCCGGGGAAGAGGGCCGGTAGTGTGTGTTTGCGGGCCTGAGGCTGGGAGTGGCCAGCTGGTTCCTGAAAATCCACGATACGCAGGATGATTCCCAAACCAAAGTGGCACCAGTGCCGAGTCGGGCTGGTTTGATAGAGCCAAGTGGCTCCTGCAATCTGCCAGCCAGAAGATGGGCAGGTCAGTTTTACTTCCAGGGAAAAGGGCCCTAGTTTGTGTTGGGGGTCCTGTGGCTGGGAGTGGCCAGCTGGCTCCTGAAAATCGACGATACGCAGGATGGTTCCTAGATGAAAGGTGGCACCAGTGCCGAGTCGGGCTGGTTTGATAGAGCTAAGTGTCTCCTGCAATATGCCAGCCAGAAGATGGGCAGGTCTGTTTTACTTAAAGGGAAGGGGCCATAGTTTTTGTTTGGGGGCCTGTGGCTGGGAGTGGCCGGCTGGCTCCTGAAAACCCACTATACGCAGGATGGTTCCCAGATGAAAGGTGGCACCGGTGCCGAGTCGGGCTGGTTTGATAGAGCCAAGTGGCTCCTGCAATCTGCCAGCCAGGAGCGGGGCGGGTGAATTTTGTTTGCCAGGGAAAAAGGCCGTGGTTTTTTTTCCGGGGCCTGTGGCCTGGAATGGCCGGCTATTTCCTTAAAATCCACGCCGCGCAGGATGTTACCAGATGAAAGGCGGCACCAGTGCGAAGTCGGGCTGTTTTGATAGAGCCAAGTTGTCCTGCAATCTGCCAGCCAGAAGATGGGCAGGTCAGTTTTACTTCCAGGGAAAAGGGCCGTAGTTTGTGTTTGGGGGCCTGTGGCTGGGAGCGGCCAGCTGCCTCATGAAAATCCACGATACGCAAGATGGTTCCCACATGAAAGGAGGCACCAGTACCGAGTCGGTCTGGTTTCATAGAGCCATGGGTCTCCTGCAATCTGCCAGCCAGAAGCGGGGTGGGTGATTTTTTTTTGCCAGGGAAAAAGGCCGTGGTTTTTTTTCCGGGGCCTGTGGCCTTGAATGGCCGGCTCGCTCCTAGAAATCCACGCCGCGCAGGATGGTTCCCAGACCCAAGGGGGCACCAGTGCCGAGTCAGGCTGGTTTGATAGAGCCAAGTAGTTCCTGCGATCAGCCAGCCAGAAGATGGGCAGGTCAGTTTTACTTCTAGGGAAAAGGCCGTAGTCTGTGTTTGGGGGCTGTGGCTGGGAGTGGCCGTCTGGCGTCTTAAAATCCACGCCGCGCTGGATGCTTCCCAGATGAAAGCGGGAAGCAGTGCAGAGTCGGGTTGGTTTGATAGTACCAAGTGGCTCCTGCAATCTGCCAGCCAGAAGATGGGCAGGTCAGATTTACTTCCAGTGAAATGGGCCGTAGTTTGTGTTTGGGGGCCTGTGGCTGGCAGTGGCCGGCAGGCTCCTGAAAATCTCCGATACGCAGGATGGTTTCCAGATGAAATGTGGCACCAGTGCCGAGTCGGGCTGTTTTGATAGAGCCAAGTGGCTCCTGCAATCTGCCAGCCAGAAGATGGGCAGGTCAGTTTTACTTCCAGGGAAAAGGGCCGTAGTTTGTGTTTGGGGGCCTGTGGCTGGGAGTGGCCGGCTGGCTCTAGAAAATCCATGATACGCAGGATGGTTCCCAGATGAATGGTGGCACCACTGCTGAGTCGGGCTGTTTTGATAGAGGCAAGGGGCTCCTGCAATCTGCCAACCAGAAGCGGGGTGGTGAGTTTTGTTTGCCAGGGAAAAGGGCCGTAGTTTTTGTTCGGGGGCTTGTGGCTGGGAACGTCCAGCTGGCTCCTTAAAATCCACACCGCGCAGGATGGTTCCCAGACCAACGGGGCACCAGTGCCGAGTCAGGCTGTTTTGATAGAGCCAAGTGGCTCCTGCAATCTGCCAGCCAGAAGATGGGCAGGTCAGTTTTACTTCCAGGGAAAAGGGCCGTAGTTTGTTTTCGGGGCCTGTGGCTGGGAGTGGCCTACTGGCTCCTGAAAATCCCCGATACGCAGGATGGTTCCCAGATGAAAGGTGGCACCAGTGCCGAGTCGGGCCGGTTAGATAGAGCCAAGTGGCTCCTGCAATCTGCCAGCCAGAAGCGGGTTGGGTGAATTTTGTTTGCCAGGGAAAAAGGCCGTGGTTTTTTTTCCCGGGCCTGTGGCCTGGAATGGCCGGCTATTTCCTTAAAATCCACGCCGCGCAGGATGTTACCAGATGAAAGGCGGCACCAGTGCCAAGGCGGGCTGGATTGATAGTACCATGTGGCTCCTGAAATCTGCCAGCCAGAAGATGGGCAGGTCTGTTTTACTTCCAGGGAAAAGGGCCGTAGTTTGTGTTTGGGGCCTGAGGCTGGGAGTCGCCGGCTGGCTCCTGAAAATCCACGCCGCGCTGGATGGTTCCCAGAACCAATTTGGAACCACTGCCGAGTCGGGCTGGTTTGATAGAGCCAAGTGTCTCCTGCAATCTGCCAGCCAGAAGATGGGCAGGTCAGTTTTACTTCCAGGGAAAAGGGCCGTAGATTTTGTTTGGGGGCCTGTGGCTGGGAGCGGCCAGCTGGCTCCTGAAAATTCACGATACGCAAGATGGTTCCCACATGAAAGGAGGCACCAGTACCGAGTCGGGCTGGTTTCATAGAACCAAGGGTCTCCTGCAATCTGCCAGCCAGAAGCGGAGTGGGTGATTTTTTTTTGCCAGGGAAAAGGGCCGTGGTTGTTTTCTGGGGGCCAGTGGCCTGGAATGTCCGGCTGCCTCCTTAAAATCCACGCCGGGCAGGATGATTCCCTGACACAAGGGGACACCATTGCCTAGTCGGATTGGTTTGATAGAGCCAAGTGGCTCCTGCAATCTGCCAGCCAGAAGATGGGCAGGTCAGTTTTACTTCCAGGGAAAAGGGCCGTAGTTTTTGTTTGGGGGCCTGTGGCTGGGAGCGGCCAGCTGGCTCCTGAAAATCGACGATACGCAGGATGGCTCCCAAATGAAAAATTGCACCAGTGCCAAGTCGGGCTGGTTTGATTGTACCAAGTGGCTCCTGCAATCTGCCAGCGAGAAGATGGGCAGGTCAATTTTACTTCCAGGGAAAAAGCCGTAGCCTGTGTTTGGGGTCCTGTGGCTGGGAGTGGCCGGCTGGCGGCTTAAAATCCACGCCGCGCTGGATGATTCCCAGATGAAAGGGGGAACCAGGGCCTAGTCGGGCTGGTTTGATAGTACCAAGAGGCTCCTGCAATCTGCCAGCCAGAAGATGGGCAGGTCACTTTTACTTACAGGGAAAAGGCCATAGTTTGTGTTTGGGGGCCTGTGGCTGGGAGTGGCCAGCTGGCTCCTGAAAATCCACGATACGCAAGATGGTTCCCTGATGAAAGGAGGCACCAGTGCCGAGTCGGGCTGGTTTGATAGAGCCAAGTGTCTCCTGCAACCTGCCAGCCAGAAGCGGGGTGGGTGAGTTTTTTTTGCCAGGGAAAAGGGCGGTGGTTTTTTTTGGGTGCCTGTGGCCTCGAATGTCCGCCTGGCTCCTTAAAATCCAAGCCGCACAGGATGATTCCCTGACACAAGGGGGCACCATTGCCGAGACGGGTTGGTTTGATAGAGACAAGTGGCTCCTGCAATCTGCCAGCCAGAAGATGGGCAGGTCAGTTTTACTTCCAGGGAAAAGGGCCGTAGTTTGTGTTGGGGGCCCTGTGGCTGGGAGTGGCCAGCTGGCTCCTGAAAATCGACGATACGCAGGATGGCTCCCAAATGAAAAATTGCAGCAGTGCCAAGTCGGGCTGGTTTGATAGTACCAAGTGGCTCCTGCAATCTGCCAGCCAGAAGATGGGCAGGTCTGTATTACTTAAAGGGAAGGGGCCATAGTTTTTGTTTGGGGGCCTGAGGCTGGGAGTATGCGGCCTGCTCCTTAAAACCCACTATACGGAGGATGGTTCCCAGATGAAAGGTGGCACCAGTGCCAAGTCGGGCTGGTTTGATAGTGCCAAGTGGCTCCTGCAATCTGCCAGCCAGAAGATGGGCAGGTCAGTTTTACTTACCGGGAAAGGGCCATAGTTTTTGTTTGGGGGCCTGTGGCTGACAGTGGCCGTCTGGCTCCTGAAAATCCACGATACGCAGGATGGTTCCCAGATGAACGGTGGCACCAGTGACGAGTCAGGCTTGTTTGATAGAGCCAAGTGGCTCCTGCAATCTGCCAGCCAGAAGCGGGTTGGGTGAATTTTGTTTGCCAGGGAAAAAGGCCGTGGTTTTTTTTCCGGGGCCTGTGGCCTGGAATGGCCGGCTATTTCCTTAAAATCCACGCCGCGCAGGATGTTACCAGATGAAAGGCGGCACCAGTGCGAAGTCGGGCTGTTTTGATAGAGCCAAGTGGCTCCTGCAATCTGCCAGTCAAAAGATGGGCAGGTCAGTTTTACCTCCAGGGAAAAGGGCCGTAGTTTGCGTTTGGGGACCCTGGCTGGCAGTGGCCGGGTGGCTCCTGAAAATCCACGATACGCAGGATGGTTCCAAGATGATAGGTGGCACCAGTGCCAAGTCGGGCTGGTTTGATAGTACCGAGTGGCTCCTGCAATCTGCCAGCCAGAAGGCGGGCCGCTGAGATTTTCTTCCAGGGTAAAGGGCCGTGGTATATGTTTTGGGCCCTGTGGCTGAGAGTGGCAGGCTGGCTCCTGAAAATCCACGACACGCAGGATGGTTCCCAGATGAAAGGTGGCACGAGTGCCAAGTCGGGCTGGATTCATAGTACCAAGTGGCTCCTGCAATATGCCAGCCAGAAGATGGACAGGTCAGTTTTACTTCCGGGGAAGAGGGCCGGTAGTGTGTGTTTGCGGGCCTGAGGCTGGGAGTGGCCAGCTGGTTCCTGAAAATCCACGATACGCAGGATGATTCCCAAACCAAAGTGGCACCAGTGCCGAGTCGGGCTGGTTTGATTGAGCCAAGTGGCTCCTGCAATCTGCCAGCCAGAAGATGGGCAGGTCAGTTTTACTTCCAGGGAAAAGGGCCCTAGTTTGTGTTGGGGGTCCTGTGGCTGGGAGTGGCCAGCTGGCTCCTGAAAATCGACGATACGCAGGATGGTTCCTAGATGAAAGGTGGCACCAGTGCCGAGTCGGGCTGGTTTGATAGAGCTAAGTGTCTCCTGCAATATGCCAGCCAGAAGATGGGCAGGTCTGTTTTACTTAAAGGGAAGGGGCCATAGTTTTTGTTTGGGGGCCTGTGGCTGGGAGTGGCCGGCTGGCTCCTGAAAACCCACTATACGCAGGATGGTTCCCAGATGAAAGGTGGCACCGGTGCCGAGTCGGGCTGGTTTGATAGAGCCAAGTGGCTCCTGCAATCTGCCAGCCAGACGCGGGTTGGGTGAATTTTGTTTGCCAGGGAAAAAGGCCGTGGTTTTTTTTCCGGGGCCTGTGGCCTGGAATGGCCGGCTATTTCCTTAAAATCCACGCCGCGCAGGATGTTACCAGATGAAAGGCGGCACCAGTGCGAAGTCGGGCTGTTTTGATAGAGCCAAGTTGTCCTGCAATCTGCCAGCCAGAAGATGGGCAGGTCAGTTTTACTTCCAGGGAAAAGGGCCGTAGTTTGTGTTTGGGGGCCTGTGGCTGGGAGCGGCCAGCTGCCTCATGAAAATCCACGATACGCAAGATGGTTCCCACATGAAAGGAGGCACCAGTACCGAGTCGGTCTGGTTTCATAGAGCCATGGGTCTCCTGCAATCTGCCAGCCAGAAGCGGGGTGGGTGATTTTTTTTTGCCAGGGAAAAAGGCCGTGGTTTTTTTTCCGGGGCCTGTGGCCTTGAATGGCCGGCTCGCTCCTAGAAATCCACGCCGCGCAGGATGGTTCCCAGACCCAAGGGGGCACCAGTGCCGAGTCAGGCTGGTTTGATAGAGCCAAGTAGTTCCTGCGATCAGCCAGCCAGAAGATGGGCAGGTCAGTTTTACTTCTAGGGAAAAGGCCGTAGTCTGTGTTTGGGGGCTGTGGCTGGGAGTGGCCGTCTGGCGTCTTAAAATCCACGCCGCGCTGGATGCTTCCCAGATGAAAGCGGGAAGCAGTGCAGAGTCGGGTTGGTTTGATAGTACCAAGTGGCTCCTGCAATCTGCCAGCCAGAAGATGGGCAGGTCAGATTTACTTCCAGTGAAATGGGCCGTAGTTTGTGTTTGGGGGCCTGTGGCTGGCAGTGGCCGGCAGGCTCCTGAAAATCTCCGATACGCAGGATGGTTTCCAGATGAAATGTGGCACCAGTGCCGAGTCGGGCTGTTTTGATAGAGCCAAGTGGCTCCTGCAATCTGCCAGCCAGAAGATGGGCAGGTCAGTTTTACTTCCAGGGAAAAGGGCCGTAGTTTGTGTTTGGGGGCCTGTGGCTGGGAGTGGCCGGCTGGCTCTAGAAAATCCATGATACGCAGGATGGTTCCCAGATGAATGGTGGCACCACTGCTGAGTCGGGCTGTTTTGATAGAGGCAAGGGGCTCCTGCAATCTGCCAACCAGAAGCGGGGTGGTGAGTTTTGTTTGCCAGGGAAAAGGGCCGTAGTTTTTGTTCGGGGGCTTGTGGCTGGGAACGTCCAGCTGGCTCCTTAAAATCCACACCGCGCAGGATGGTTCCCAGACCAACGGGGCACCAGTGCCGAGTCAGGCTGTTTTGATAGAGCCAAGTGGCTCCTGCAATCTGCCAGCCAGAAGATGGGCAGGTCAGTTTTACTTCCAGGGAAAAGGGCCGTAGTTTGTTTTCGGGGCCTGTGGCTGGGAGTGGCCTACTGGCTCCTGAAAATCCCCGATACGCAGGATGGTTCCCAAATGAATAATGGCACCAGTGCCGAGTCAGGCTGTTTTGATAGAGCCAAGTGGCTTGTGCAATCTGCCAGCCAGAAGCGGGGCGGGTCTGTCTTGTTTGCCAGGGTAAAGGGCCGTGGTTTGTGTTGGGGGCCTGTGGCTTGGAGTGGCCGGCTGGCTCCTGAAAATCCACGCCGCGCAGGATGGTTCCGAGACCCAAGGGGACACCAGTGCCAAGCCAGGCTGGTTTGATAGAGCCAAGTGGGTCCTGCAATCTGCCAGCCTGAAGATGGGCAGGTCAGTTTTACTTCCAGGGAAAAGGGCCGTAGTTTTTGTTTGGGGGCCTGTGGCTGGGAGTCGCCGGCTGGCTCCTGAAAATCCCCGATACACAGGATGGTTCCCAAATGAAAAATGGCACCAGTGCCGAGTCGGGCTGGTTTGATAGTACCAAGTGCCTCCTGCAATCTGCCAGCCAGGAGATGGGCAGGTCAGTTTTACTTCCAGGGAAAAGGGCCGTAGTTTTGTTTGGGGACCTGTGGCTGGGAGTGGCCGGTTGGCTCCTGAAAATCCGCGATACTCAGGATGATTGCCAGACCAAAGTTGGCACCACTGCCCTGTCGGGCTGGTTTGATAGAGCCATGTGGCTCCTGCAATCTGCCAGCCAGAAGATGGGCAGGTCAGTTTTACTTCCAGGGAAAAGGGCCGTAGATTTTGCTTGGGGGCCTGTGGCTGGGACTGGCCGGCTGGCTCCTGAAAATCCCCGATACACAGGATGGTTCCCAGATGAAAGGTGGCACCAGTGCCGAGTCGGGCTGGTTTGATAGAGCCAAGTGGCTCCTGCAATCTGCCAGGCAGAAGATGGGCAGGTCTGTTTTACTTCCAGGGAAAAGGGCCCTAGTTTGTGTTTGGGGGCCTGTTGCTGGGAGTGGCCGGATGGCTCGTGAAAATCCACGATACGCAGGATGGTTCCCAAATGAAAGGTGGCACCAGTGCCGAGTCGGGATGGTTTCATACAGCCAAGTGGCTCCAGCAATCTGCCAGCCAGACGATGGGCAGGTCAGTTTTACTTCCAGGGAAAAGGGCCGTGGTATGTGTTTGGGGGCCTGTGGCTGGGAGTGGCCGGCTGGCTTCTGAATATCCTCGATACGCAGGATGGTTCCCAAATGAAAGGTGGCACCAGTGCCGAGTCAGGCTGGTTTGATAGAGCTAAGTGGCTCCTGCAATCTGCCAGGCAGAAGATGGGCAAGTCAGTTTTACTTCCAGGGAAAAGGGCTGTAGTGTGTGTTTGGGGGCCTGTGGCTGGGAGTGGCCGGCTGGCTCCTGAAAATCCACGATACGCAGGATGGTTCCCCGATGAAAGGTGGCACCAGTGCCAAGTCGGGCTGGTTTGATAGAGCCATGTGGCTCCTGCAATCTGCCAGGCAGAAGCGGGGTGGGTGAGTTTTGTTTGCCAGGGAAAAAGGCCGTGGTTTTTTTTCCGGGGCCTGTGGCTAGGAATGGCCGGCTGGCTCCTGAAAATCCACGATACGCAGGATGGTTCCCAGATGAAATGTGGCACCAGTGCCGACTCGGGATGGTTTCATACAGCCAAGTGGCTCCAGCAATCTGCCAGCCAGACGATGGGCAGGTCAGTTTTACTTCCAGGGAAAAGGGCCGTAATTTTTGTTTGGGGGCCGGTGGCTGAGAATGGCCGGCTGGCTCCTTAAAATCCTCGCCGCGCATGATGGTTCCCAGACCCAAGGTGGCACCAGTGCCGAGTCGGGCTGGTTTGATAGAGCCAAGTGCCTCCTGCAACCTGCCAGCCAGAAGCGGGGTGTGTGATTTTTGTTTGAACGGAAAGGGGCCGTAGTTTGTGTTTGGGGGCCTGTGGCTGGGAGTGGCCGGCAGGCTCCTGAAAATCCCCGATACACAGGATGGTTCCCAGATGAAATGTGGCACCAGTGCCAAGTCGGGCTGGTTTGATAGAGCCAAGTGGCTCTGCAATCTGCCATCCATAAGCGGGGAGGGTGAGTTTTGTTTGCCAGGGAAAAGGGCCGTGGTTTGTTTTCGGGAGCCTGTGGCTGGGAATGGCCTACTGGATCCTGAAAATCCACGATACGCAGGATGGTTCCCAGACCCAAGGGGGCACCAGTGCCAAGTTGGGCTGGTTTGATAGAGCCCAGTGGATCCTGCAATCTGCCAGCCTGAAGATGGGCAGGTCAGTTTTACTTCCAGGGAAAAGGGGCATAATTTGTGTTTGGAGGCCTGTGGCTGGGTGTGGCCGGCTGGCTACTGAAAATCCCCGATACGCAAGATGCTTCCCAAATGAAAAATGGCACCAGTGCCAAGTCGGGCTGGTTTGATAGAGCCAAGTGGCTCCTGCAATCTGCCAGCCAGAAGATGGGCAGGTCAGTTTTCCTTCCAGGGAAAAGGGCCGTGGTATGTGTTTGGGGGCCTGTGGCTGGGAGTGGCCGGCTGGCTCCTGAAAATCCACGATACGTAGGATGGTTCCCAGACCCAAAGGGGTACCATGCCAACTCGGGCTGGTTTGATAGAGGCAAGTGGCTCCTGCAATCTGCCAGCCAGAAGATGGGCAGGTCAGTTTTACTTCCAGGGATAAGGGCCGTAGTTTTAGTTCGGGGGCCTGTGGCTGGGAGTGGCCGGCTGGCTCCTGAAACTCCCCAATACACAGGATGGTTCCCAGATGAAGGGTGGCACCAGTGCTGAGTGGGGCTGGTTTGATAGAGCCAAGTGGCTCCTGCAATCTGCCAGCCAGAAGATGGGCAGGTCAGTTTTACTTCCAGGGATAAGGGCCGTAGTTTTTGTTCGGGGGCCTGTGGCTGGGAGTGTCTGGCTGGCTCCTGAAAATCCCCAATACACAGGATGGTTCCCAGATGAAAGGTGGAACCAGTGCCGAGTCGGGCTAGTTTGAAAGAGCCAAGTGGCTCCTGCAATCTGCCAGCCAGAAGATGGGCAGGTCACTTTTACTTCCAGGGAAAAGGGCCGTTGTTTGTTTTCGGGGGCCTGTGGCTGGGAATGGCCGGCTGGCTCCTGAAAATCCACGCCGCGCATGATGGTTCCCAGACCCAAGGTGGCACCAGCGCCGAGTCGGGCTGGTTTGATCGAGCCAAGTGGCTCCTGCAATCTGCCAGCCAGAAGATGGGCAGGTCAGTTTTCCTTCCAGGGAAAAGGGCCGTAGTTTGTGTTTGGGGCCCTGTGGCTGGGAATGGCCGGCTGGCTCCTTAAAATCCACGCCGCGCATATGATTCCGAGACCCAAGGTGGCACCAGTGCCGAGTAGGGCTGGTGTGACAGAGCCATGTGCCTCCTGCAATCTGCCAGCCAGAAGAGGGGTCGCTGAGTTTTGTTTGCCAGGGGAAAAGGCCTAGGTTTTTTTTCCGGGGCCTGAGGCCTGCAATGGATGGCTGGTTCCTTAAAATCCACGCCGTGCAGGATGGTTCCCAGATGAAAGCTGGCACCAGTGCCGAGTCGGGCTGTTTTGATAGAGCCAAGTGGCTCCTGCAATCTGCCAGCCAGATGATGGGCAGGTCTGTTTTACTTCCAGGGAAAAGGTCCGTAGTTTCTTTTTGGGGACCTGTGGCTGGCTGTGGCCGGCTGGCTCCTGAAAATCCACGATACGCAGGATGGTTCCCAGATGAAAGGTGGCACCAGCGCCAAGTCGGGCTGGTTTGATAGTACCAAGTGGCTCCTGCAATCTGCCAGCCAGAAGGCGGGCCGCTAATATTTTCTTCCAAGGAAAATGGCCGTGGTATGTGTTTGGGGCCCTGTGGCTGAGAGTGGCTGGCTGGCTCCTGAAAATCCACGACACGCAGGATGGTTCCCAGATGAAATGTGGCACCAGTGCCGACTCGGGATGGTTTCATACAGCCAAGTGGCTCCAGCAATCTGCCAGCCAGACGATGGGCAGGTCAGTTTTACTTCCAGGGAAAAGGGCCGTAATTTTTGTTTGGGGGCCGGTGGCTGAGAATGGCCGGCTGGCTCCTTAAAATCCTCGCCGCGCATGATGGTTCCCAGACCCAAGGTGGCACCAGTGCCGAGTCGGGCTGGTTTGATAGAGCCAAGTGCCTCCTGCAACCTGCCAGCCAGAAGCGGGGTGTGTGATTTTTGTTTGAACGGAAAGGGGCCGTAGTTTGTGTTTGGGGGCCTGTGGCTGGGAGTGGCCGGCAGGCTCCTGAAAATCCCCGATACACAGGATGGTTCCCAGATGAAATGTGGCACCAGTGCCAAGTCGGGCTGGTTTGATAGAGCCAAGTGGCTCTGCAATCTGCCATCCATAAGCGGGGAGGGTGAGTTTTGTTTGCCAGGGAAAAGGGCCGTGGTTTGTTTTCGGGAGCCTGTGGCTGGGAATGGCCTACTGGATCCTGAAAATCCACGATACGCAGGATGGTTCCCAGACCCAAGGGGGCACCAGTGCCAAGTTGGGCTGGTTTGATAGAGCCCAGTGGATCCTGCAATCTGCCAGCCTGAAGATGGGCAGGTCAGTTTTACTTCCAGGGAAAAGGGCCATAATTTGTGTTTGGAGGCCTGTGGCTGGGTGTGGCCGGCTGGCTACTGAAAATCCCCGATACGCAAGATGCTTCCCAAATGAAAAATGGCACCAGTGCCACGTCGGGCTGGTTTGATAGAGCCAAGTGGCTCCTGCAATCTGCCAGCCAGAAGATGGGCAGGTCAGTTTTCCTTCCAGGGAAAAGGGCCGTGGTATGTGTTTGGGGGCCTGTGGCTGGGAGTGGCCGGCTGGCTCCTGAAAATCCACGATACGTAGGATGGTTCCCAGACCCAAAGGGGTACCATGCCAACTCGGGCTGGTTTGATAGAGGCAAGTGGCTCCTGCAATCTGCCAGCCAGAAGATGGGCAGGTCAGTTTTACTTCCAGGGATAAGGGCCGTAGTTTTAGTTCGGGGGCCTGTGGCTGGGAGTGGCCGGCTGGCTCCTGAAACTCCCCAATACACAGGATGGTTCCCAGATGAAGGGTGGCACCAGTGCTGAGTGGGGCTGGTTTGATAGAGCCAAGTGGCTCCTGCAATCTGCCAGCCAGAAGATGGGCAGGTCAGTTTTACTTCCAGGGATAAGGGCCGTAGTTTTTGTTCGGGGGCCTGTGGCTGGGAGTGTCTGGCTGGCTCCTGAAAATCCCCAATACACAGGATGGTTCCCAGATGAAAGGTGGAACCAGTGCCGAGTCGGGCTAGTTTGAAAGAGACAAGTGGCTCCTGCAATCTGCCAGCCAGAAGATGGGCAGGTCACTTTTACTTCCAGGGAAAAGGGCCGTTGTTTGTTTTCGGGGGCCTGTGGCTGGGAATGGCCGGCTGGCTCCTGAAAATCCACGCCGCGCATGATGGTTCCCAGACCCAAGGTGGCACCAGCGCCGAGTCGGGCTGGTTTGATCGAGCCAAGTGGCTCCTGCAATCTGCCAGCCAGAAGATGGGCAGGTCAGTTTTCCTTCCAGGGAAAAGGGCCGTAGTTTGTGTTTGGGGCCCTGTGGCTGGGAATGGCCGGCTGGCTCCTTAAAATCCACGCCGCGCATATGATTCCGAGACCCAAGGTGGCACCAGTGCCGAGTAGGGCTGGTGTGACAGAGCCATGTGCCTCCTGCAATCTGCCAGCCAGAAGAGGGGTCGCTGAGTTTTGTTTGCCAGGGGAAAAGGCCTAGGTTTTTTTTCCGGGGCCTGAGGCCTGCAATGGATGGCTGGTTCCTTAAAATCCACGCCGTGCAGGATGGTTCCCAGATGAAAGCTGGCACCAGTGCCGAGTCGGGCTGTTTTGATAGAGCCAAGTGGCTCCTGCAATCTGCCAGCCAGATGATGGGCAGGTCTGTTTTACTTCCAGGGAAAAGGTCCGTAGTTTCTTTTTGGGGACCTGTGGCTGGCTGTGGCCGGCTGGCTCCTGAAAATCCACGATACGCAGGATGGTTCCCAGATGAAAGGTGGCACCAGTGCCAAGTCGGGCTGGTTTGATAGTACCAAGTAGCTCCTGCAATCTGCCAGCCAGAAGGCGGGCCGCTAATATTTTCTTCCAAGGAAAATGGCCGTGGTATGTGTTTGGGGCCCTGTGGCTGAGAGTGGCTGGCTGGCTCCTGAAAATCCACGACACGCAGGATGGTTCCCAGATGAAAGGTGGCACCAGTGCCGAGTCGGGCTGGTTTGATAGAGCTAAGTGGCTCCTGCAATCTGCCAGCCAGAAGATGGACAGGTCAGTTTTACTTCCAGGGAAAAGAGCCGGTAGTTTGTGTTTGGGGGCCTGAGGCTGGGATTGGCCGGCTGGCTCCTGAAAATGCACGATACTCAGGATGATGGCCAGATCCAAGTTGGCACCACTGCCAAGTCGGGCTGGTTTGATAGAGCCATGTGGCTCGTGCAATCTGCCAGCCAGAAGATGGGCAGGTCAGTTTTACTTCCAGAGAAAAGGGCCGTAGTTGTTATTATGGGGCCTGTGGCTGGGAGTGGCCTACTGGCTCCTGAAAATCCACGATACGCAGGATGGTTCCCAGACCCAAGGGGGCCCCAGTGCCAAATCGGGCTGGTTTGATAGAGCCAAGTGGCTCCTGCAATCTGCCAACCAGAAGATGGGCAAGTCAGTTTTACTTCCAGGGAAATGGGTCGTAGTTTTTTTTCGGGGGCCTGTGGCTGGGAGTGGCCGGCTGGCTCCTGAAACTCCCCAATACACAGGATGGTTCCCAGATGAAGGGTGGCACCAGTGCTGAGTGGGGCTGGTTTGATAGAGCCAAGTGGCTCCTGCAATCTGCCAGCCAGAAGATGGGCAGGTCAGTTTTACTTCCAGGGATAAGGGCCGTAGTTTTTGTTTGGGGGCCTGTGGATGGGAGTGTCTGGCTGGCTCCTGAAAATCCCCAATACACAGGATGGTTCCCAGATGAAAGGTGGCACCAGTGCCGAGTCGGGCTAGTTTGATAGAGCCAAGTGGCTCCTGCAATCTGCCAGCCAGAAGATGGGCAGGTCACTTTTACTTCCAGGGAAAAGGGCCGTTGTTTGTTTTCGGGGGCCTGTGGCTGGGAATGGCCGGCTGGCTCCTGAAAATCCACGCTGCGCATGATGGTTCCCAGACCCAAGGTGGCACCAGCGCCGAGTCGGGCTGGTTTGATCGAGCCAAGTGGCTCCTGCAATCTGCCAGCCAGAAGATGGGCAGGTCAGTTTTCCTTCCAGGGAAAAGGGCCGTAGTTTGTGTTTGGGGCCCTGTGGCTGGGAGTGGCCGGCTGGCTCCTGAAAATCCATGCGGGGCTGGATGGTTCCCAAATGAAAAAAATGGCACCAGTGCCAAGTCGGGCTGGTTTGATAGTACCGCGTGGCTCCTGCAATCTGCCAGCCAGAAGATGGGCAGGTCAGTTTTCCTTCCAGGGAAAAGGGCCGTAGTTTGTGTTTGGGGGCCTGTGGCTGGGAGTGGCCGGCTGGCTCCTGAAAATCCATGCGGGGCTGGATGGTTCCCAAATGAAAAAAATGGCACCAGTGCCAAGTCGGGCTGGTTTGATAGTACCGCGTGGCTCCTGCAATCTGCCAGCCAGAAGGTGGGCATGTCTGTTTTACTTCCAGGGAAAAGGGCCGTAGTTTGTGTTTGGGGCCCTGTGGCTGGGAATGGCCGGCTGGCTCCTTAAAATCCAAGCCGCGCATATGGTTCCCAGACCCAAGGTGGCACCAGTGCTGAGTTGGGCTGGTGTGATAGAGCCATGTGGCTCCTGCAATCTGCCAGCCAGAAGAGGGGTCGCTGAGTTTTGTTTGCCAGGGAAAAAGGCCTAGGTTTTTTTTCCGGGGCCTGAGGCCTGGAATGGCCGGCTGGTTCCTTAAAATCCACGCCGCGCAGGATGGTTCCCAGATGAAAGCTGGCACCAGTGCCGAGTCGGGCTGTTTTGATAGAGCCAAGTGGCTCCTGCAATCTGCCAGCCAGATGATGGGCAGGTCTGTTTTACTTCCAGGGAAAAGGGCCGTAGTTTGTTTTTGGGGACCTGTGGCTGGGAATGGCCGGCTGGCTCCTGAAAATCCACGATACGCAGGATGGTTCCCAGATGAAAGGTGGCACCAGTGCCGAGTCGGGCTAGATTTATAGAGCCAAGTGGCTCCTGCAATCTGCCAGCCAGAAGATGGGCAGGTCAGTTTTACTTTCAGGGAAAAGGGTCGTAGTTTGTGTTTGGGGGCCTGTGGCTGGGAGAGGCCAGCTGGCTCCTGAAAATCTACGATACGCAGGATGGTTCCAAGATAAAAGGTGGCACCACTGCCGAGTCGGGATGGTTTCATACAGCCAAGTGGCTCCAGCAATCTGCCAGCCAGACGATGGGCAGGTCAGTTTTACTTCCAGGGAAAAGGGCCGTGGTATGTGTTTGGGGGCCTGTGGCTGGGAGTGGCCGGCTGGCTTCTGAATATCCTCGATACGCAGGATGGTTCCCAAATGAAAGGTGGCACCAGTGCCGAGTCAGGCTGGTTTGATAGAGCTAAGTGGCTCCTGCAATCTGCCAGGCAGAAGATGGGCAAGTCAGTTTTACTTCAAGGGAAAAGGGCTGTAGTGTGTGTTTGGGGGCCTGTGGCTGGGAGTGGCCGGCTGGCTCCTGAAAATCCACGATACGCAGGATGGTTCCCCGATGAAAGGTGGCACCAGTGCCAAGTCGGGCTGGTTTGATAGAGCCATGTGGCTCCTGCAATCTGCCAGGCAGAAGCGGGGTGGGTGAGTTTTCTTTGCCAGGGAAAAAGGCCGTGGTTTTTTTTCCGGGGCCTGTGGCCTGGAATGGCCGGCTGGCTCCTGAAAATCCACGATACGCAGGATGGTTCCCAGATGAAATGTGGCACCAGTGCCGACTCGGGATGGTTTCATACAGCCAAGTGGCTCCAGCAATCTGCCAGCCAGACGATGGGCAGGTCAGTTTTACTTCCAGGGAAAAGGGCCGTAATTTTTGTTTGGGGGCCGGTGGCTGAGAATGGCCGGCTGGCTCCTTAAAATCCTCGCCGCGCATGATGGTTCCCAGACCCAAGGTGGCACCAGTGCCGAGTCGGGCTGGTTTGATAGAGCCAAGTGCCTCCTGCAACCTGCCAGCCAGAAGCGGGGTGTGTGATTTTTGTTTGAACGGAAAGGGGCCGTAGTTTGTGTTTGGGGGCCTGTGGCTGGGAGTGGCCGGCAGGCTCCTGAAAATCCCCGATACACAGGATGGTTCCCAGATGAAATGTGGCACCAGTGCCAAGTCGGGCTGGTTTGATAGAGCCAAGTGGCTCTGCAATCTGCCATCCATAAGCGGGGAGGGTGAGTTTTGTTTACCAGGGAAAAGGGCCGTGGTTTGTTTTCGGGAGCCTGTGGCTGGGAATGGCCTACTGGATCCTGAAAATCCACGATACGCAGGATGGTTCCCAGACCCAAGGGGGCACCAGTGCCAAGTTGGGCTGGTTTGATAGAGCCCAGTGGATCCTGCAATCTGCCAGCCTGAAGATGGGCAGGTCAGTTTTACTTCCAGGGAAAAGGGCCATAATTTGTGTTTGGAGGCCTGTGGCTGGGTGTGGCCGGCTGGCTACTGAAAATCCCCGATACGCAAGATGCTTCCCAAATGAAAAATGGCACCAGTGCCAAGTCGGGCTGGTTTGATAGAGCCAAGTGGCTCCTGCAATCTGCCAGCCAGAAGATGGGCAGGTCAGTTTTCCTTCCAGGGAAAAGGGCCGTGGTATGTGTTTGGGGGCCTGTGGCTGGGAGTGGCCGGCTGGCTCCTGAAAATCCACGATACGTAGGATGGTTCCCAGACCCAAAGGGGTACCATGCCAACTCGGGCTGGTTTGATAGAGGCAAGTGGCTCCTGCAATCTGCCAGCCAGAAGATGGGCAGGTCAGTTTTACTTCCAGGGATAAGGGCCGTAGTTTTAGTTCGGGGGCCTGTGGCTGGGAGTGGCCGGCTGGCTCCTGAAACTCCCCAATACACAGGATGGTTCCCAGATGAAGGGTGGCACCAGTGCTGAGTGGGGCTGGTTTGATAGAGCCAAGTGGCTCCTGCAATCTGCCAGCCAGAAGATGGGCAGGTCAGTTTTACTTCCAGGGATAAGGGCCGTAGTTTTTGTTCGGGGGCCTGTGGCTGGGAGTGTCTGGCTGGCTCCTGAAAATCCCCAATACACAGGATGGTTCCCAGATGAAAGGTGGAACCAGTGCCGAGTCGGGCTAGTTTGAAAGAGCCAAGTGGCTCCTGCAATCTGCCAGCCAGAAGATGGGCAGGTCACTTTTACTTCCAGGGAAAAGGGCCGTTGTTTGTTTTCGGGGGCCTGTGGCTGGGAATGGCCGGCTGGCTCCTGAAAATCCACGCCGCGCATGATGGTTCCCAGACCCAAGGTGGCACCAGCGCCGAGTCGGGCTGGTTTGATCGAGCCAAGTGGCTCCTGCAATCTGCCAGCCAGAAGATGGGCAGGTCAGTTTTCCTTCCAGGGAAAAGGGCCGTAGTTTGTGTTTGGGGCCCTGTGGCTGGGAATGGCCGGCTGGCTCCTTAAAATCCACGCCGCGCATATGATTCCGAGACCCAAGGTGGCACCAGTGCCGAGTAGGGCTGGTGTGACAGAGCCATGTGGCTCCTGCAATCTGCCAGCCAGAAGAGGGGTCGCTGAGTTTTGTTTGCCAGGGGAAAAGGCCTAGGTTTTTTTTCCGGGGCCTGAGGCCTGCAATGGATGGCTGGTTCCTTAAAATCCACGCCGCGCAGGATGGTTCCCAGATGAAAGCTGGCACCAGTGCCGAGTCGGGCTGTTTTGATAGAGCCAAGTGGCTCCTGCAATCTGCCAGCCAGATGATGGGCAGGTCTGTTTTACTTCCAGGGAAAAGGTCCGTAGTTTCTTTTTGGGGACCTGTGGCTGGCTGTGGCCGGCTGGCTCCTGAAAATCCACGATACGCAGGATGGTTCCCAGATGAAAGGTGGCACCAGTGCCGAGTCGGGATGGTTTGATAGAGCCAAGTGTCTCCTGCAATCTGCCAGCCAGGAGCGGGGCGGGTCAGTTTTGTTTCCCAGGGCAAAGGGATGCGGTTTCTGTTGGGGGCCTGTGGCAGGGAGTGGCCGGCTGGCTCCTGAAAATCCACGATACGTAGGATGCTTCCCAGACCCAAAGGGGTACCAGTGCCCAGTCGGGGTGGTTTGATAGAGGCAAGTGGCTCCTGCAATCTGCCAGCCAGAAGATGGGCAGGTCAGTTTTTCTTCCAGGGATAAGGGCCGTAGTTTTTGTTCGGGGGCCTGTGGCTGGGAGTGGCCGGCTGGCTCCTGAAAATTCCCAATACACAGGATGGTTCCCAGATGAAAGGTGGCACCAGTGCTGAGTGGGGCTGGTTTGATAGAGCCAAGTGGCTCCTGCAATCTGCCAACCAGAAGATGGGCAGGTCAGTTTTACTTCCAGGGATAAGGGCCGTAGTTTTTGTTTGGGGGCCTGTGGCTGGGAGTGGCCGGCTGGCTCCTAAAAATCCCCGATACACAGGCTGGTTCCCAGAGGAAAGGTGGCACCAGTGCCGAGTCGGGCTGGTTTGATAGACCCAAGTGTCTCCTGCAATCTGCCAGCCAGAAGATGGGCAGGTCAGTTTTACTTCCAAGGAAAAGGGTCGTAGTATTTGTTCGGGGGCCTGTGGCTGGGAGTGGCCAGCTGGCACCCGAAAATCCACGATACGCAGGATGGTACCCAGACCAAAGGGGGCACCAGCGCCGAGTCGGGCTGGTTTGATAGAGCCAAGTGGCTCCTGCAATCTGCCAGCCACAAGCGGGGTGTGTGAATTTTGTTTGCCAGGGAAAGGGCTGTGGTTATTTTTCGGGGATCTGCGGATCGGAATGACCGGCTGGCTCATTGAAATCCACGCCGCGCAGGATGGTTCCCAGACCCAAGAGAGCACCAGTGCCGAGTCGGGCTGTTTTGATAGAGCCAAGTGGCTCCTGCAATCTGCCAGCCAGAAGGTGGGCAGGTCAGTTTTACTTCCAGGGAAAGGGGCCGTAGTTTGTATTTGGGGGCCTGTGGCTGGGAGTGGCCGGGTGGCTCCTGAAAATCCACGATACGCAAGATGCCTCCCAAATGAAAAATGGCACCAGTGCCAAGTCGGGCTGGTTTGATAGTACCAAGTGGCTCCTGCAATCTGCCAGCCAGAAGGTGGGCCAGTCAGTTTTACTTCCAGGGAAAAGGGCCGTGGTATATGTTTGGGGGCCTGTGGCTGGTAGTGGCCGGCTGGCTCCGTAAAATCCACGCCGCGCATGATGGTTCCCAGACCCAAGGTGGCACCAGTGCCGAGTTGGGCTGGTTTGATAGAGCCATGTGGCTCCTGGAATCTGCCAGCCAGAAGCGGGGTGTGTGAGCTTTGTTTGCCAGGGAAAAGGCCCGTAGCTTTTTTTTGGGGGTCTGTGGCTGGGAATGGCCGGCTGGCTCCTGAAAATCCACGGTACGCAGGATGGTTCCCAGATGAAAGGTGGCACCAGTGCCGAGTCGGGCTGGTTTGATAGGGCCAAGTGGCTCCTGCAATCTGCCAGCCAGAAGATGGGCAGGTCAGTTTTACTTTCAGGGAAAAGGGTCGTAGTTTGTGTTTGGGGGCCTGTGGCTGGGAGAGGCCAGCTGGCTCCTGAAAATCTACGATACGCAGGATGGTTCCAAGATAAAAGGTGGCACCACTGCCGAGTCGGGATGGTTTCATACAGCCAAGTGGCTCCAGCAATCTGCCAGCCAGACGATGGGCAGGTCAGTTTTACTTCCAGGGAAAAGGGCCGTGGTATGTGTTTGGGGGCCTGTGGCTGGGAGTGGCCGGCTGGCTTCTGAATATCCTCGATACGCAGGATGGTTCCCAAATGAAAGGTGGCACCAGTGCCGAGTCAGGCTGGTTTGATAGAGCTAAGTGGCTCCTGCAATCTGCCAGGCAGAAGATGGGCAAGTCAGTTTTACTTCCAGGGAAAAGGGCTGTAGTGTGTGTTTGGGGGCCTGTGGCTGGGAGTGGCCGGCTGGCTCCTGAAAATCCACGATACGCAGGATGGTTCCCCGATGAAAGGTGGCACCAGTGCCAAGTCGGGCTTCTTGATAGAGCCATGTGGCTCCTGCAATCTGCCAGGCAGAAGCGGGGTGGGTGAGTTTTGTTTGCCAGGGAAAAAGGCCGTGGTTTTTTTTCCGGGGCCTGTGGCCTGGAATGGCCGGCTGGCTCCTGAAAATCCACGATACGCAGGATGGTTCCCAGATGAAATGTGGCACCAGTGCCGACTCGGGATGGTTTCATACAGCCAAGTGGCTCCAGCAATCTGCCAGCCAGACGATGGGCAGGTCAGTTTTACTTCCAGGGAAAAGGGCCGTAATTTTTGTTTGGGGGCCGGTGGCTGAGAATGGCCGGCTGGCTCCTTAAAATCCTCGCCGCGCATGATGGTTCCCAGACCCAAGGTGGCACCAGTGCCGAGTCGGGCTGGTTTGATAGAGCCAAGTGCCTCCTGCAACCTGCCAGCCAGAAGCGGGGTGTGTGATTTTTGTTTGAACGGAAAGGGGCCGTAGTTTTTGTTCGGGGGCCTGTGGCTGGGAGTGGCCGGCTGGCTCCTGAAAATTCCCAATACACAGGATGGTTCCCAGATGAAAGGTGGCACCAGTGCTGAGTGGGGCTGGTTTGATAGAGCCAAGTGGCTCCTGCAATCTGCCAACCAGAAGATGGGCAGGTCAGTTTTACTTCCAGGGATAAGGGCCGTAGTTTTTGTTTGGGGGCCTATGGCTGGGAGTGGCCGGCTGGCTCCTAAAAATCCCCGATACACAGGCTGGTTCCCAGAGGAAAGGTGGCACCAGTGCCGAGTCGGGCTGGTTTGATAGACCCAAGTGTCTCCTGCAATCTGCCAGCCAGAAGATGGGCAGGTCAGTTTTACTTCCAAGGAAAAGGGTCGTAATATTTGTTCGGGGGCCTGTGGCTGGGAGTGGCCAGCTGGCTCCCGAAAATCCACGATACGCAGGATGGTACCCAGACCAAAGGGGGCACCAGCGCCGAGTCGGGCTGGTTTGATAGAGCCAAGTGGCTCCTGCAATCTGCCAGCCACAAGCGGGGTGTGTGAATTTTGTTTGCCAGGGAAAGGGCTGTGGTTATTTTTCGGGGATCTGCGGATCGGAATGACCGGCTGGCTCATTGAAATCCACGCCGCGCAGGATGGTTCCCAGACCCAAGAGAGCACCAGTGCCGAGTCGGGCTGTTTTGATAGAGCCAAGTGGCTCCTGCAATCTGCCAGCCAGAAGGTGGGCAGGTCAGTTTTACTTCCAGGGAAAGGGGCCGTAGTTTGTATTTGGGGGCCTGTGGCTGGGAGTGGCCGGGTGGCTCCTGAAAATCCACGATACGCAAGATGCCTCCCAAATGAAAAATGGCACCAGTGCCAAGTCGGGCTGGTTTGATAGTACCAAGTGGCTCCTGCAATCTGCCAGCCAGAAGGTGGGCCAGTCAGTTTTACTTCCAGGGAAAAGGGCCGTGGTATATGTTTGGGGGCCTGTGGCTGGTAGTGGCCGGCTGGCTCCGTAAAATCCACGCCGCGCATGATGGTTCCCAGACCCAAGGTGGCACCAGTGCCGAGTTGGGCTGGTTTGATAGAGCCATGTGGCTCCTGGAATCTGCCAGCCAGAAGCGGGGTGTGTGAGCTTTGTTTGCCAGGGAAAAGGCCCGTAGCTTGTGTTTGGGGGCCTGTGGCTGGAAATGGACGGCTGGCTCCTGAAAATCCACGGTACGCAGGATGGTTCCCAGATGAAAGGTGGCACCAGTGCCGAGTCGGGCTAGATTGATAGAGCCAAGTGGCTCCTGCAATCTGCCAGCCAGAAGATGGGCAGGTCAGTTTTACTTTCAGGGAAAAGGGTCGTAGTTTGTGTTTGGGGGCCTGTGGCTGGGAGAGGCCAGCTGGCTCCTGAAAATCTACGATACGCAGGATGGTTCCAAGATAAAAGGTGGCACCACTGCCGAGTCGGGATGGTTTCATACAGCCAAGTGGCTCCAGCAATCTGCCAGCCAGACGATGGGCAGGTCAGTTTTACTTCCAGGGAAAAGGGCCGTGGTATGTGTTTGGGGGCCTGTGGCTGGGAGTGGCCGGCTGGCTTCTGAATATCCTCGATACGCAGGATGGTTCCCAAATGAAAGGTGGCACCAGTGCCGAGTCAGGCTGGTTTGATAGAGCTAAGTGGCTCCTGCAATCTGCCAGGCAGAAGATGGGCAAGTCAGTTTTACTTCCAGGGAAAAGGGCTGTAGTGTGTGTTTGGGGGCCTGTGGCTGGGAGTGGCCGGCTGGCTCCTGAAAATCCACGATACGCAGGATGGTTCCCCGATGAAAGGTGGCACCAGTGCCAAGTCGGGCTTCTTGATAGAGCCATGTGGCTCCTGCAATCTGCCAGGCAGAAGCGGGGTGGGTGAGTTTTGTTTGCCAGGGAAAAAGGCCGTGGTTTTTTTTCCGGGGCCTGTGGCCTGGAATGGCCGGCTGGCTCCTGAAAATCCACGATACGCAGGATGGTTCCCAGATGAAATGTGGCACCAGTGCCGACTCGGGATGGTTTCATACAGCCAAGTGGCTCCAGCAATCTGCCAGCCAGACGATGGGCAGGTCAGTTTTACTTCCAGGGAAAAGGGCCGTAATTTTTGTTTGGGGGCCGGTGGCTGAGAATGGCCTTCTGGTTCCTTAAAATCCTCGCCGCGCATGATGGTTCCCAGACCCAAGGTGGCACCAGTGCCGAGTCGGGCTGGTTTGATAGAGCCAAGTGCCTCCTGCAACCTGCCAGCCAGAAGCGGGGTGTGTGATTTTTGTTTGAACGGAAAGGGGCCGTAGTTTGTGTTTGGGGGCCTGTGGCTGGGAGTGGCCGGCAGGCTCCTGAAAATCCCCGATACACAGGATGGTTCCCAGATGAAATGTGGCACCAGTGCCAAGTCGGGCTGGTTTGATAGAGCCAAGTGGCTCCTGCAATCTGCCATCCATAAGCGGGGAGGGTGAGTTTTGTTTGCCAGGGAAAAGGGCCGTGGTTTGTTTTCGGGAGCCTGTGGCTGGGAATGGCCTACTGGATCCTGAAAATCCACGATACGCAGGATGGTTCCCAGACCCAAGGGGGCACCAGTGCCAAGTTGGGCTGGTTTGATAGAGCCCAGTGGATCCTGCAATCTGCCAGCCTGAAGATGGGCAGGTCAGTTTTACTTCCAGGGAAAAGGGCCATAATTTGTGTTTGGAGGCCTGTGGCTGGGTGTGGCCGGCTGGCTACTGAAAATCCCCGATACGCAAGATGCTTCCCAAATGAAAAATGGCACCAGTGCCAAGTCGGGCTGGTTTGATAGAGCCAAGTGGCTCCTGCAATCTGCCAGCCAGAAGATGGGCAGGTCAGTTTTCCTTCCAGGGAAAAGGGCCGTGGTATGTGTTTGGGGGCCTGTGGCTGGGAGTGGCCGGCTGGCTCCTGAAAATCCACGATACGTAGGATGGTTCCCAGACCCAAAGGGGTACCATGCCAACTCGGGCTGGTTTGATAGAGGCAAGTGGCTCCTGCAATCTGCCAGCCAGAAGATGGGCAGGTCAGTTTTACTTCCAGGGATAAGGGCCGTAGTTTTAGTTCGGGGGCCTGTGGCTGGGAGTGGCCGGCTGGCTCCTGAAACTCCCCAATACACAGGATGGTTCCCAGATGAAGGGTGGCACCAGTGCTGAGTGGGGCTGGTTTGATAGAGCCAAGTGGCTCCTGCAATCTGCCAGCCAGAAGATGGGCAGGTCAGTTTTACTTCCAGGGATAAGGGCCGTAGTTTTTGTTCGGGGGCCTGTGGCTGGGAGTGTCTGGCTGGCTCCTGAAAATCCCCAATACACAGGATGGTTCCCAGATGAAAGGTGGAACCAGTGCCGAGTCGGGCTAGTTTGAAAGAGCCAAGTGGCTCCTGCAATCTGCCAGCCAGAAGATGGGCAGGTCACTTTTACTTCCAGGGAAAAGGGCCGTTGTTTGTTTTCGGGGGCCTGTGGCTGGGAATGGCCGGCTGGCTCCTGAAAATCCACGCCGCGCATGATGGTTCCCAGACCCAAGGTGGCACCAGCGCCGAGTCGGGCTGGTTTGATCGAGCCAAGTGGCTCCTGCAATCTGCCAGCCAGAAGATGGGCAGGTCAGTTTTCCTTCCAGGGAAAAGGGCCGTAGTTTGTGTTTGGGGCCCTGTGGCTGGGAATGGCCGGCTGGCTCCTTAAAATCCACGCCGCGCATATGATTCCGAGACCCAAGGTGGCACCAGTGCCGAGTAGGGCTGGTGTGACAGAGCCATGTGGCTCCTGCAATCTGCCAGCCAGAAGAGGGGTCGCTGAGTTTTGTTTGCCAGGGGAAAAGGCCTAGGTTTTTTTTCCGGGGCCTGAGGCCTGCAATGGATGGCTGGTTCCTTAAAATCCACGCCGCGCAGGATGGTTCCCAGATGAAAGCTGGCACCAGTGCCGAGTCGGGCTGTTTTGATAGAGCCAAGTGGCTCCTGCAATCTGCCAGCCAGATGATGGGCAGGTCTGTTTTACTTCCAGGGAAAAGGTCCGTAGTTTCTTTTTGGGGACCTGTGGCTGGCTGTGGCCGGCTGGCTCCTGAAAATCCACGATACGCAGGATGGTTCCCAGATGAAAGGTGGCACCAGTGCCGAGTCGGGCTGGTTTGATAGTACCAAGTGGCTCCTGCAATCTGCCAGCCAGAAGGCGGGCCGCTAATATTTTCTTCCAAGGAAAATGGCCGTGGTATGTGTTTGGGGCCCTGTGGCTGAGAGTGGCTGGCTGGCTCCTGAAAATCCACGACACGCAGGATGGTTCCCAGATGAAAGGTGGCACCAGTGCCGAGTCGGGCTGGTTTGATAGAGCTAAGTGGCTCCTGCAATCTGCCAGCCAGAAGATGGACAGGTCAGTTTTACTTCCAGGGAAAAGAGCCGGTAGTTTGTGTTTGGGGGCCTGAGGCTGGGATTGGCCGGCTGGCTCCTGAAAATGCACGATACTCAGGATGATGGCCTGACCCAAGTTGGCACCACTGCCAAGTCGGGCTGGTTTGATAGAGCCATGTGGCTCCTGCAATCTGCCAGCCAGAAGATGGGCAGGTCACTTTTACTTCCAGGGAAAAGGGCCGTAGTTTGTGTTTGGGGCCCTGTGGCTGGGAGTGGCCGGCTGGCTCCTGAAAATCCACGATACGCAGGATGGTTCCCAGACCCAAGGGGGCACCAGTGCCAAATCGGGCTGGTTTGATAGAGCCATGTGGCTCCTGCATTCTGCCAGCCAGAAGATGGACAGGTCAGTTTTACTTCCAGGGAAAAGGACCATAGCTTTTTTTTGGGGGTCTGTGGCTGGGAATGGCCGGCTGGCTCCTGAAAATCCACGATACGCAGGATGGTTCCCAGATGAAAGGTGGCACCAATGCCGAGTCGGGCTCGTTTGATAGAGCCATGTGGCTCCTGCAATCTGCCAGCCAGAAGCGGGGTGTGTGATTTTTGTTTGCAGGGAAAAGGGCCGTAGTTTGTGTCTGGGGGCCTGTGGCTGGGAGTGGCTGGGTGGCTCCTGAAAATCAATTATACGCAGGATGATTCCCAGACCAAAGGGGCACCAGTGCCGAGTCGGGATGGTTTGATAGAGCCAAGTGTCTCCTGCAATCTGCCAGCCAGGAGCGGGGCGGGTCAGTTTTGTTTCCCAGGGCAAAGGGATGCGGTTTCTGTTGGGGGCCTGTGGCAGGGAGTGGCCGGCTGGCTCCTGAAAATCCACGATACGTAGGATGCTTCCCAGACCCAAAGGGGTACCAGTGCCCAGTCGGGGTGGTTTGATAGAGGCAAGTGGCTCCTGCAATCTGCCAGCCAGAAGATGGGCAGGTCAGTTTTACTTCCAGGGATAAGGGCCGTAGTTTTAGTTCGGGGGCCTGTGGCTGGGAGTGGCCGGCTGGCTCCTGAAAATTCCCAATACACAGGATGGTTCCCAGATGAAAGGTGGCACCAGTGCTGAGTGGGGCTGGTTTGATAGAGCCAAGTGGCTCCTGCAATCTGCCAACCAGAAGATGGGCAGGTCAGTTTTACTTCCAGGGATAAGGGCCGTAGTTTTTGTTTGGGGGCCTATGGCTGGGAGTGGCCGGCTGGCTCCTAAAAATCCCCGATACACAGGCTGGTTCCCAGAGGAAAGGTGGCACCAGTGCCGAGTTGGGCTGGTTTGATAGACCCAAGTGTCTCCTGCAATCTGCCAGCCAGAAGATGGGCAGGTCAGTTTTACTTCCAAGGAAAAGGGTCGTAGTATTTGTTCGGCGGCCTGTGGCTGGGAGTGGCCAGCTGGCACCCGAAAATCCACGATACGCAGGATGGTACCCAGACCAAAGGGGGCACCAGCGCCGAGTCGGGCTGGTTTGATAGAGCCAAGTGGCTCCTGCAATCTGCCAGCCACAAGCGGGGTGTGTGAATTTTGTTTGCCAGGGAAAGGGCTGTGGTTATTTTTCGGGGATCTGCGGATCGGAATGACCGGCTGGCTCATTGAAATCCACGCCGCACAGGATGTTTCCCAGACCCAAGAGAGCACCAGTGCCGAGTCGGGCTGTTTTGATAGAGCCAAGTGGCTCCTGCAATCTGCCAGCCAGAAGGTGGGCAGGTCAGTTTTACTTCCAGGGAAAGGGGCCGTAGTTTGTATTTGGGGGCCTGTGGCTGGGAGTGGCCGGGTGGCTTCTGAAAATCCACGATACGCAAGATGCCTCCCAAATGAAAAATGGCACCAGTGCCAAGTCGGGCTGGTTTGATAGTACCAAGTGGCTCCTGCAATCTGCCAGCCAGAAGGTGGGCCAGTCAGTTTTACTTCCAGGGAAAAGGGCCGTGGTATATGTCTGGGGGCCTGTGGCTGGTAGTGGCCGGCTGGCTCCGTAAAATCCACGCCGCGCATGATGGTTCCCAGACCCAAGGTGGCACCAGTGCCGAGTTGGGCTGGTTTGATAGAGCCATGTGGCTCCTGGAATCTGCCAGCCAGAAGCGGGGTGTGTGAGCTTTGTTTGCCAGGGAAAAGGCCCGTAGCTTGTGTTTGGGGGCCTGTGGCTGGAAATGGCCGGCTGGCTCCTGAAAATCCCCGATACACAGGATGGTTCCCAGATGAAAGGTGGCATCAGTGCCGAGTCGGGCTGGTTTGATAGAGCCAAGTGTCTCCTGGAATCTGCCAGCCAGAAGATGGGCTGGCCAGTATTACTTCCAGGGAAAAGGGCCGTAGTTTGTGTTTGTGGGCCTGTGGCTGGGAGTGGCTGGCTGGCTCCTGAAAATCCAAGATACGCAGGATGATTCCCAGACCAAAGAGGCACCAGTGCCGAGTCGGGATGGTTTCATACTGCCAAGTGGCTCCTGCAATCTGCCAGCCAGAAGATGGGCAGGTCAGTTTCACTTCCAGGGAAAAGGGCCGTGGTATGTGTTTGTGGGCCTGTGGCTGGGAGTGGCCGGCTGGCTCCTGAAAATCCACGATACGCAGGATGGTTCCCAAATGAAAGGTGGCACCAGTGCCGAGTCAGGCTGGTTTGATAGAGCTAAGTGGCTCCTGCAATCTGCCAGCCAGAAGATGGGCAGGTCTGTTTTACTTCCAGGGAAAAGGGTTGTAGTGTGTGTTTGGGGGCCTGTGGCTGGGAGTGGCCGGCTGGCTCCTGAAAATCCACGATACGCAGGATGGTTCCCCGATGAAAGGTGGCATCAGTGCCAGATCGGGCTGGTTTGATAGAGCCATGTGGCTCCTGCAATCTGCCAGCCTGAAGCGGGGTGGGTGAGTTTTGTTTGCCAGGGAAAAAGGCCGTGGTTTTTTTTCCGGGGCCTGCGGCCTGGAATGGCCTTCTGGTTCCTTAAAATCCACGCCGCGCAGGATGGTTCCCAGATGAAAGGTGGCACCAGTGCCGAGTCGGGCTGGTTTGATAGTACCGAGTGTCTCCTGCAATCTGCTAGCCAGACGGCGGGCCGCTGAGATTTTCTTCCAGGGAAAATGGCCATGGTATATGTTTGGGGCCCTGTGGCTGAGAGTGGCCGGCTGGCTCCTTGAAATCCACGCCGCGCAGGATGGTTCCCAGACCCAAGGGGCCCCAGTGCCAAATCGGGCTGGTTTGATAGAGCCAAGTGTCTCCTGCAATCTGCCAGCCAGAAGATGGGCAGGTCTGTTTTACTTCCAGGGAAAAGGGCCGTAGTTTGTTTTTGGGGGCCTGTGGCGGGGAATGGCCGGCTGGCTCCTTAAAATCCTCGCCGCGCATGATGGTTCCCAGACCCAAGGTGGCACCAGGTCCGAGTTGGGTTGGTTTGATGGAGCCATGTGGCTCCTGCAATCTGCCAGCCAGAAGATGGGCAGGTCAGTTTTACTTCCAGGGAAAAGGGCCGTAGTTTTTGTTTGGGGGCCTGTGGCTGGGAGTGGCCGGCTGGCTCCTGAAAATCCCCAATACACAGGATGGTTCCCAGATGAAAGGTGGCACCAGTGCTGAGTTGGGCTGGTTTGATAGAGCCAAGTGGCTCCTGCAATCTGCCAGCCATAAGCGGGGTCGCTGAGTTTTGTTTGCCAGGGAAAAGGGCCGTGGTTTGTTTTCGGGGACCTGTGGCCGGCTGTGGCCGGCTGGCTCCTGAAAATCCACGATACGCAGGATGGCTTCCAGATGAAAGGTGGCACCAGTGCCAAGTCGGGCTGGTTTGATAGTACCGAGTGGCTCCTGCAATCTGCCAGCCAGAAGATGGGCAGGTCTGTTTTACTTCCAGGGAAAAGGGCCGTAATTTTTGTTTGGGGGCCTGTGGCTGAGAATGGCCTGCTGGCTCCTTAAAATCCTCGCCGCGCATGATGGTTCCCAGACCCAAGGGGGCACCAGTGCCGAGTCGGGCTGGTTTGATAGAGCCAAGTGGCTCCTGCAATCTGCCAGCCAGAAGCGGGGTGTGTGATTTTTGTTTGCAGGGAAAAGGGCCGTAGTTTGTGTTTGGGGGCCTGTGGCTGGGAGTGGCTGGGTGGCTCCTGTAAATCCACGATACGCAGGATGATTCCCAGACCAAAGGGGCACCAGTGCCGAGTCGGGATGGTTTGATAGAGCCAAGTGTCTCCTGCAATCTGCCAGCCAGGAGCGGGGCGGGTCAGTTTAGTTTGCCAGGGCAAAGGGAGTGGTTTCTGTTGGGGGCCTGTGGCTGGGAATGGCCGGCTGGCTCCTGAAAATCCACGCCGCGCATGATGGTTCCCAGACCCAAGGTGGCACCAGCGCCGAGTCGGGCTGGTTTGATCGAGCCAAGTGGCTCCTGCAATCTGCCAGCCAGAAGATGGGCGGGTCAGTTTTCCTTCCAGGGAAAAGGGCCGTAGTTTGTGTTTGGGGCCCTGTGGCTGGGAATGGCCGGCTGGCTCCTTAAAATCCACGCCGCGCATATGATTCCGAGACCCAAGGTGGCACCTGTGCCGAGTTGGGCTGGTGTGACAGAGCCATGTGGCTCCTGCAATCTGCCAGCCAGAAGAGGGGTCGCTGAGTTTTGTTTGCCAGGGGAAAAGGCCTAGGTTTTTTTTCCGGGGCCTGAGGCCTGGAATGGATGGCTGGTTCCTTAAAATCCACGCCGCGCAGGATGGTTCCCAGATGAAAGCTGGCACCAGTGCCGAGTCGGGCTGTTTTGATAGAGCCAAGTGGCTCCTGCAATCTGCCAGCCAGATGATGGGCAGGTCTGTTTTACTTCCAGGGAAAAGGTCCGTAGTTTCTTCTTGGGGACCTGTGGCTGGCTGTGGCCGGCTGGCTCCTGAAAATCCACGATACGCAGGATGGTTCCCAGATGAAAGGTGGCATCAGTGCCAGATCGGGCTGGTTTGATAGAGCCATGTGCCTCCTGCAATCTGCCAGCCAGAAGCGGGGTGGGTGAGTTTTGTTTGCCAGGGAAAAAGGCCGTGGTTTTTTTTCCGGGGCCTGCGGCCTGGAATGGCCTTCTGGTTCCTTAAAATCCACGCCGCGCAGGATGGTTCCCAGATGAAAGGTGGCACCAGTGCCGAGTCGGGCTGGTTTGATAGTACCGAGTGTCTCCTGCAATCTGCTAGCCAGACGGCGGGCCGCTGAGATTTTCTTCCAGGGAAAATGGCCATGGTATATGTTTGGGGCCCTGTGGCTGAGAGTGGCCGGCTGGCTCCTTGAAATCCACGCCGCGCAGGATGGTTCCCAGACCCAAGGGGCCCCAGTGCCAAATCGGGCTGGTTTGATAGAGCCAAGTGTCTCCTGCAATCTGCCAGCCAGAAGATGGGCAGGTCTGTTTTACTTCCAGGGAAAAGGGCCGTAGTTTGTTTTTGGGGGCCTGTGGCGGGGAATGGCCGGCTGGCTCCTTAAAATCCTCGCCGCGCATGATGGTTCCCAGACCCAAGGTGGCACCAGGTCCGAGTTGGGTTGGTTTGATGGAGCCATGTGGCTCCTGCAATCTGCCAGCCAGAAGATGGGCAGGTCAGTTTTACTTCCAGGGAAAAGGGCCGTAGTTTTTGTTTGGGGGCCTGTGGCTGGGAGTGGCCGGCTGGCTCCTGAAAATCCCCAATACACAGGATGGTTCCCAGATGAAAGGTGGCACCAGTGCTGAGTTGGGCTGGTTTGATAGAGCCAAGTGGCTCCTGCAATCTGCCAGCCATAAGCGGGGTCGCTGAGTTTTGTTTGCCAGGGAAAAGGGCCGTGGTTTGTTTTCGGGGACCTGTGGCCGGCTGTGGCCGGCTGGCTCCTGAAAATCCACGATACGCAGGATGGCTTCCAGATGAAAGGTGGCACCAGTGCCAAGTCGGGCTGGTTTGATAGTACCGAGTGGCTCCTGCAATCTGCCAGCCAGAAGATGGGCAGGTCTGTTTTACTTCCAGGGAAAAGGGCCGTAATTTTTGTTTGGGGGCCTGTGGCTGAGAATGGCCTGCTGGCTCCTTAAAATCCTCGCCGCGCATGATGGTTCCCAGACCCAAGGGGGCACCAGTGCCGAGTCGGGCTGGTTTGATAGAGCCAAGTGGCTCCTGCAATCTGCCAGCCAGAAGCGGGGTGTGTGATTTTTGTTTGCAGGGAAAAGGGCCGTAGTTTGTGTTTGGGGGCCTGTGGCTGGGAGTGGCTGGGTGGCTCCAGTAAATCCACGATACGCAGGATGATTCCCAGACCAAAGGGGCACCAGTGCCGAGTCGGGATGGTTTGATAGAGCCAAGTGTCTCCTGCAATCTGCCAGCCAGGAGCGGGGCGGGTCAGTTTAGTTTGCCAGGGCAAAGGGAGTGGTTTCTGTTGGGGGCCTGTGGCTGGGAATGGCCGGCTGGCTCCTGAAAATCCACGCCGCGCATGATGGTTCCCAGACCCAAGGTGGCACCAGCGCCGAGTCGGGCTGGTTTGATCGAGCCAAGTGGCTCCTGCAATCTGCCAGCCAGAAGATGGGCAGGTCAGTTTTCCTTCCAGGGAAAAGGGCCGTAGTTTGTGTTTGGGGCCCTGTGGCTGGGAATGGCCGGCTGGCTCCTTAAAATCCACGCCGCGCATATGATTCCGAGACCCAAGGTGGCACCTGTGCCGAGTTGGGCTGGTGTGACAGAGCCATGTGGCTCCTGCAATCTGCCAGCCAGAAGAGGGGTCGCTGAGTTTTGTTTGCCAGGGGAAAAGGCCTAGGTTTTTTTTCCGGGGCCTGAGGCCTGCAATGGATGGCTGGTTCCTTAAAATCCACGCCGCGCAGGATGGTTCCCAGATGAAAGCTGGCACCAGTGCCGAGTCGGGCTGTTTTGATAGAGCCAAGTGGCTCCTGCAATCTGCCAGCCAGATGATGGGCAGGTCTGTTTTACTTCCAGGGAAAAGGGCCGTAGTTTGTTTTTGGGGACCTGTGGCTGGCTGTGGCCGGCTGTCTCCTGAAAATCCATGATACGCAGGATGGTTCCCAGATGAAAGGTGGCACCAATGCCGAGTCGGGCTGGTTTGATAGTACCGAGTGGCTCCTGCAATCTGCCAGCCAGAAGGCGGGCCGCTGAGATTTTCTTCCAGGGAAATAGCCGTGGTATGTGTTTGGGGCCCTGTGGCTGAGAGTGGCTGGCTGGCTCCTGAAAATCCACGACACGCAGGATGGTTCCCAGATGAAAGGTGGCACCAGTGCCGAGTCTCGCTGGTTTGATAGAGCTAAGTGGCTCCTGCAATCTGCCAGCCAGAAGATGGCCAGGTCAGTATTACTTCCGGGGAAAAGGGCCGGTAGTTTGTGTTTGGGGGCCTGAGGCTGGGAGTGGCCGGCTGGCTCCTAAAAATGCACGATACTCAGGATGATGGCCAGACCCAAGTTGGCACCACTGCCAAGTCGGGCTGGTTTGATAGGGCCAAGTGGCTCCTGAAATCTGCCTGCAAGAAGATGGGCAGGTCAGTTTTACTTCCAGGGAAATGGGCCGTAGATTTGTTTGGGGGCCTGTGGCTGGGAGTGGCCGGCTGGCTCCTGAAAATCCACGATACGCAGGATGGTTCCCAGATGAATGGTGGCACCAGTGCCAAGGCGGCTGGTTTGATAGGGCCAAGTGTCTCCTGCAATGTGCCAGCCAGGAGCGGGGTGCGTGAGTTTTGTTTGCCAGGGAAAAGGGCCGTGGTTTGTTTTCGGGAGCCTGTGGCTCGGAATGGCCTGCTGGCTCCTGAAAATCCACGATACGCAGGATGGTTCCCAGATGAAAGGTGGCACCAGTGCCGAGTCGGGCTGGTTTGATAGAGCCATGTGGCTCCTGCAATCTGCCATCCATAAGCGGGGTGGGTGAGTTTGTGTGGCAGGGAAAGGGCCCACAGTTTGTGTTTGGGGGCCTGTGGCTGGGAGTGGCCTGCTGGCTCCTGAAAATCCACGCCGCGCATGATGGTTCTCAGACCCAAGGTGGCACCAGTGCCGAGTTGGGCTGGTTTGATAGAGCCAAGTGGCTCCTGCAATCTGCCAGCCAGAAGCGGGGTGGGTGAGTTTTGCTTGCCAAGGAAAAGGGCCGTGGTTTGTTTTCGGGAGCCTGTGGCTGGGAATGGCCGGCTGTTTCCTTAAAAACCACGCCGCGCAGGATGGTTCCCAGATGAAAGGTGGCACCAGTGCCGAGTCGGGCTGTTTTGATAGAGCCAGGTGGCTCCTGCAATCTGCCAGCCAGAAGATGGGCAGGTCAGTTTTACTTCCAGGGAAAAGGGCCGTAGTTTGTGTTTGGGGGCCTGTGGCTGGGAGTGGCCGGCTGGCTCCTGAAAATCCACGATACGCAGGATGGTTCCCAAATGAAAAATGGCACCAGTGCCAAGTCGGGCTGGTTTGATATACCAAGTAGCTCCTGCAATCTGCCAGCCAGAAGATGGGCAGGTCTGTTTTACTTCCAGGGAAAAGGGCCGTAGTTTGTGTTTGGGGGCCTGTGGCTGGGAATGGCCGGCTGGCTCCTGAAAATCCAGGCCGCGCATGATGGTTCCCAGACCCAAGGTGGCACCAGTGCCGAGTTAGGCTGGTTTGATAGGGCCAAGTTGCTCCTGCAATCTGCCAGCCAGAAGATGGGCAGGTCAATTTTACTTCCAGGGAAAAGGGCTGCAGTTTGTGTTGGGGTCCTGTGGCTGGGAGTGGCCGGCTGGCTCCTGAAAATCCCCAATACACAGGATGGTTCCCAATGAAAGGTGGCACCAGTGCTGAGTCGAGCTGGTTTGATAGAGCCATGTGGCTCCTGCAATCTGCCATCCATAAGCGGGGTGGGTGAGTTTAGTTTGCCAGGAAAAGGGGACGTAGTTTGTGTTTGGGGGCCTGTGGCTGGGAGTGGCCGGCTGGCTCCTGAAAATCCATGCGGCGCTGGATGGTTCCCAAATGAAAAAAATGGAACCAGTGCCAAGTCGGGCTGGTTTGATAGTACCGCGTGGCTCCTGCAATCTGACAGCCAGAAGATGGGCATGTCTGTTTTACTTCCAGGGAAAAGGGTCATAATTTTTGTTTGGGGGCCTGTGGCTGAGAATGGCAGGCTGGCTCCTTAAAATCCTCGCCGCGCATGATGGTTCCCAGACCCAATGTGGCACCAGTGCCAAGTCGGGCTGGTTTGATAGAGCCATGTGGCTCCTGAATTCTGCCAGCAAGAAGATGGGCAGGTCAGTTTTACTTCCAGGGAAAAGGGCCGTAGTTTTGTTTGGGGGCCTGTGGCTGGGAGTGGCCGGCTGGCTCCTTAAAATCCACGATACGCAGGATGGTTCCCAGACCCAAGGTGGCACCAGTGCCGAGTTGGGCTGGTGTGATAGAGCCGTGTGGCTCCTGCAATCTGTCAGCCAGAAGAGGGGTCGCTGAGTTTTGTTTGCCAGGGAAAAAGGCCGTGGTTTTTTTTCCGGAGCCTGTGGCCTGGAATGGCCGGTAGGTTCCTTAAAATCCACGCCGCGTAGGATTCGTCTCAGATGAAAGCTGGCACCAGTGCGAGTCGGGCTGTTTTCATAGAGCCAATTGGCTCCTGCAATCTGCCAGCCAGATGATGGGCAGGTCTGTTTTACTTCCAGGGAAAAGGGCCGTAGTTTGTTTTTGGGGACCTGTGGCTGGGAGTGGCCGGCTGGCTCCTGAAAATCCACGATACGCATGATGGTTCCCAGATGAAAGGTGGCACCAGTGCCAAGTCGGGCTGGTTTGATAGTACCGAGTGGCTCCTGCAATCTGCCAGCCAGAAGGTGGGCCCCTAATATTTTCTTCCAGGGAAAATGGCCGTGGTATGTGTTTGGGCCCTGTGGCTGAGAGTGGCTGGCTGGCTCCTGAAAATCCACGACACGCAGGATGGTTCCCAGATGAAAGGTGGCACCAGTGCTGAGTCGGGCTGGTTTGATAGAGCTAAGTGGCTCCTGCAATCTGCCAGCCAGAAGATGGACAGGTCAGTTTTACTTCCAGTTAAAAGAGCCGGTAGTTTGTGTTTGGGGGCCTGAGGCTGGGATTGGCCGGCTGGCTCCTGAAAATCCACGATACGCAGGATGATGGCCAGACCCAAGTTGGCACCACTGCCAAGTCCGGCTGGTTTGATAGAGCCATGTGGCTCCTGCAATCTGCCAGCCAGAAGATGGGCAGGTCAGTTTTACTTCCAGGGAAAAGGGCCGTAGTTTGTGTTTGGGGGCCTGTGGCTGGGAGTGGCCGGCTGGCACCTGAAAATCCACGACACGCAGGATGGTTCCCAGATTAAAGGTGGCACCAGTGCCGAGTCAGGCTGGTTTGATAGAGCCAAGTGGCTCCTGCAATCTGCCAGCCAGAAGATGGGCAGGTCAGTTTTCCTTCCAGGGAAAAGGGCCGTAGTTTTGTTTGGGGTTGGGAGTGGCCGGCTGGCTCCGGAAAATCCACGATAAGCGGGATGGTTCCCAAATGAAAGGTGGCACCAGTGCCGAGTCAGGCTGGTTTGATAGAGCTAAGTGGCTCCTGCAATCTGCCAGCCAGAAGATGGGCAGGTCAGTTTTACTTCCAGGGAAAAGGGCTGTAGTGTGTGTTTGGGGGCCTGTGGCTGGGAGTGGCCGGCTGGCTCCTGAAAATCCACGATACGCAGGATGGTTCCCCGATGAAAGGTGGCACCAGTGCCAGATCGGGCTGGTTTGATAGAGCCATGTGGCTCCTGCAAACTGCCAGCCAGAAGCGGGTTGGGTGAGTTTTGTTTGCCAGGGAAAAAGGCCGTGGTTTTTTTTCCGGAGCCTGTGGCCTGGAATGGCCGGCTGGTTCCTTAAAATCCACGCCGCACAGGATGGTTCCCAGATGAAAGCTGGCACCAGTGCCGAGTTGTGCTGGTTTGATAGAGCCATGTGGCTCCTGCTATCTGCCAGCCAGAAGCGGGGTGTGTGAGTTTTGTTTGCCAGGGTAAAGAGCCGTGGTTTGTGTTGGGGGCCTGTGGCTGGGAGTGGCCGGCTTTCTCCTGAAAATCCACGATACGCAGGATGGTTCCCAGACCCAAGGGGGCACCAGTGCCAAGTCAGGCTGGTTTGATAGTACCAAGTGTCTCCCGCAATCTGCCAGCCAGAAGATGGGCAGGTCAGTTTTACTTCCAGGGAAAAGGGCCGTAGTTTGTGTTTGGGGACCTGTGGCTGGGAATGGCCGGCTGGCTCCTTGAAATCCACGCCGCGCATGATGGTTCCCAGACCCAAGGTGGCACCAGTGCCGAGTTGGGCTGGTTTGATAGAGCCATGTGCCTCCTGCAATCTGCCAGCCAGAAGCGGGGTGGGTGAGTTTTGTTTGCCAGGGAAAAAGGCCGTGGTTTTTTTTCCGGGGCCTGCGGCCTGGAATGGCCTTCTGGTTCCTTAAAATCCACGCCGCGCAGGATGGTTCCCAGATGAAAGGTGGCACCAGTGCCGAGTCGGGCTGGTTTGATAGTACCGAGTGTCTCCTGCAATCTGCTAGCCAGACGGCGGGCCGCTGAGATTTTCTTCCAGGGAAAATGGCCATGGTATATGTTTGGGGCCCTGTGGCTGAGAGTGGCCGGCTGGCTCCTTGAAATCCACGCCGCGCAGGATGGTTCCCAGACCCAAGGGGCCCCAGTGCCAAATCGGGCTGGTTTGATAGAGCCAAGTGTCTCCTGCAATCTGCCAGCCAGAAGACGGGCAGGTCTGTTTTACTTCCAGGGAAAAGGGCCGTAGTTTGTTTTTGGGGGCCTGTGGCGGGGAATGGCCGGCTGGCTCCTTAAAATCCTCGCCGCGCATGATGGTTCCCAGACCCAAGGTGGCACCAGGTCCGAGTTGGGTTGGTTTGATGGAGCCATGTGGCTCCTGCAATCTGCCAGCCAGAAGATGGGCAGGTCAGTTTTGCTTCCAGGGAAAAGGGCCGTAGTTTGTGTTTGGGGGCCTGTGGCTGGCAGTGGCCGGCTGGCTCCTGAAAATCCCCAATACACAGGATGGTTCCCAGATGAAAGGTGGCACCAGTGCCAAGTCGGGCTGGTTTGATAGTACCGAGTGGCTCCTGCAATCTGCCAGCCAGAAGATGGGCAGGTCTGTTTTACTTCCAGGGAAAAGGGCCGTAATTTTTGTTTGGGGGCCTGTGGCTGAGAATGGCCTGCTGGCTCCTTAAAATCCTCGCCGCGCATGATGGTTCCCAGACCCAAGGTGGCACCAGTGCCGAGTTGGGCTGGTTTGATAGAGCCAAGTGGCTCCTGCAATCTGCCAGCCAGAAGCGGGGTGGGTCAGTTTTGTTTGCCAGGGAAAAGGGCCGTGGTTTGTTTTCGGGGCCTGTGGCTGGGAGTGGCCGGCTGGCTCCTTAAAATCCACGCTGCGCATGATGGTTCCCAGACCCAAGGTGGCACCAGTGCCGAGTCAGGCTGGTGTGTTAGAGCCATGTGGCTCCTGCAATCTGTCATCCAGAAGTGGGGTTGCTGAGTTTTTTTTGCCAGGGAAAAAGGCCGTGGTTTTTTTTCCGAAGCCTGTGGCCTTGAATGGCCTGCTGGTTCCTTAAAATCCACGCCGCGCGGGATGGTTCCCAGATGAAAGGTGGCACCAGTGCCGAGTCGGGCTGGTTTGATAGAGCCAAGTGGCTCCTGCAATCTGCCAGCCAGAAGATGGGCAGGTCAGTTTTACTTCCAGGGAAAAGGGCCGTAGTTTGTGTTTGGGGACCTGTGGCTGGGAATGGCCGGCTGGCTCCTTGAAATCCACGCCGCGCATGATGGTTCCCAGACCCAAGGTGGCACCAGTGCCGAGTTGGGCTGGTTTGATAGAGCCATGTGCCTCCTGCAATCTGCCAGCCAGAAGCGGGGTGGGTAAGTTTTGTTTGCCAGGGAAAAAGGCCGTGGTTTTTTTTCCGGGGCCTGCGGCCTGGAATGGCCTTCTGGTTCCTTAAAATCCACGCCGCGCAGGATGGTTCCCAGATGAAAGGTGGCACCAGTGCCGAGTCGGGCTGGTTTGATAGTACCGAGTGTCTCCTGCAATCTGCTAGCCAGACGGCGGGCCGCTGAGATTTTCTTCCAGGGAAAATGGCCATGGTATATGTTTGGGGCCCTGTGGCTGAGAGTGGCCGGCTGGCTCCTTGAAATCCACGCCGCGCAGGATGGTTCCCAGACCCAAGGGGCCCCAGTGCCAAATCGGGCTGGTTTGATAGAGCCAAGTGTCTCCTGCAATCTGCCAGCCAGAAGACGGGCAGGTCTGTATTACTTCCAGGGAAAAGGGCCGTAGTTTGTTTCTGGGGGCCTGTGGCGGGGAATGGCCGGCTGGCTCCTTAAAATCCTCGCCGCGCATGATGGTTCCCAGACCCAAGGTGGCACCAGGTCCGAGTTGGGTTGGTTTGATGGAGCCATGTGGCTCCTGCAATCTGCCAGCCAGAAGATGGGCAGGTCAGTTTTGCTTCCAGGGAAAAGGGCCGTAGTTTGTTTTTGGGGGCCTGTGGCTGGCAGTGGCCGGCTGGCTCCTGAAAATCCCCAATACACAGGATGGTTCCCAGATGAAAGGTGGCACCAGTGCTGAGTTGGGCTGGTTTGATAGAGCCAAGTGGCTCCTGCAATCTGCCAGCCATAAGCGGGGTCGCTGAGTTTTGTTTGCCAGGGAAAAGGGCCGTGGTTTGTTTTCGGGGACCTGTGGCCGGCTGTGGCCGGCTGGCTCCTGAAAATCCACGATACGCAGGATGGTTTCCAGATGAAAGGTGGCACCAGTGCCAAGTCGGGCTGGTTTGATAGTACCGAGTGGCTCCTGCAATCTGCCAGCCAGAAGATGGGCAGGTCTGTTTTACTTCCAGGGAAAAGGGCCGTAATTTTTGTTTGGGGGCCTGTGGCTGAGAATGGCCTGCTGGCTCCTTAAAATCCTCGCCGCGCATGATGGTTCCCAGACCCAAGGTGGCACCAGTGCCGAGTTGGGCTGGTTTGATAGAGCCAAGTGGCTCCTGCAATCTGCCAGCCAGAAGCGGGGTGGGTCAGTTTTGTTTGCCAGGGAAAAGGGCCGTGGTTTGTTTTCGGGGCCTGTGGCTGGGAGTGGCCGGCTGGCTCCTTAAAATCCACGCTGCGCATGATGGTTCCCAGACCCAAGGTGGCACCAGTGCCGAGTCAGGCTGGTGTGTTAGAGCCATGTGGCTCCTGCAATCTGTCATCCAGAAGTGGGGTTGCTGAGTTTTTTTTGCCAGGGAAAAAGGCCGTGGTTTTTTTTCCGGAGCCTGTGGCCTGGAATGGCCGGTAGGTTCCTTAAAATCCACGCCGCGTAGGATTCTTCTCAGATGAAAGCTGGCACCAGTGCGAGTCGGGCTGTTTTCATAGAGCCAATTGGCTCCTGCAATCTGCCAGCCAGATGATGGGCAGGTCTGTTTTACTTCCAGGGAAAAGGGCCGTAGTTTGTTTTTGGGGACCTGTGGCTGGGAGTGGCCGGCTGGCTCCTGAAAATCCACGATACGCATGATGGTTCCCAGATGAAAGGTGGCACCAGTGCCAAGTCGGGCTGGTTTGATAGTACCGAGTGGCTCCTGCAATCTGCCAGCCAGAAGGTGGGCCCCTAATATTTTCTTCCAGGGAAAATGGCCGTGGTATGTGTTTGGGCCCTGTGGCTGAGAGTGGCTGGCTGGCTCCTGAAAATCCACGACACGCAGGATGGTTCCCAGATGAAAGGTGGCACCAGTGCTGAGTCGGGCTGGTTTGATAGAGCTAAGTGGCTCCTGCAATCTGCCAGCCAGAAGATGGACAGGTCAGTTTTACTTCCAGTTAAAAGAGCCGGTAGTTTGTGTTTGGGGGCCTGAGGCTGGGATTGGCCGGCTGGCTCCTGAAAATCCACGATACGCAGGATGATGGCCAGACCCAAGTTGGCACCACTGCCAAGTCCGGCTGGTTTGATAGAGCCATGTGGCTCCTGCAATCTGCCAGCCAGAAGATGGGCAGGTCAGTTTTACTTCCAGGGAAAAGGGCCGTAGTTTGTGTTTGGGGGCCTGTGGCTGGGAGTGGCCGGCTGGCACCTGAAAATCCACGACACGCAGGATGGTTCCCAGATTAAAGGTGGCACCAGTGCCGAGTCAGGCTGGTTTGATAGAGCCAAGTGGCTCCTGCAATCTGCCAGCCAGAAGATGGGCAGGTCAGTTTTCCTTCCAGGGAAAAGGGCCGTAGTTTTGTTTGGGGTTGGGAGTGGCCGGCTGGCTCCGGAAAATCCACGATAAGCGGGATGGTTCCCAAATGAAAGGTGGCACCAGTGCCGAGTCAGGCTGGTTTGATAGAGCTAAGTGGCTCCTGCAATCTGCCAGCCAGAAGATGGGCAGGTCAGTTTTACTTCCAGGGAAAAGGGCTGTAGTGTGTGTTTGGGGGCCTGTGGCTGGGAGTGGCCGGCTGGCTCCTGAAAATCCACGATACGCAGGATGGTTCCCCGATGAAAGGTGGCACCAGTGCCAGATCGGGCTGGTTTGATAGAGCCATGTGGCTCCTGCAAACTGCCAGCCAGAAGCGGGTTGGGTGAGTTTTGTTTGCCAGGGAAAAAGGCCGTGGTTTTTTTTCCGGAGCCTGTGGCCTGGAATGGCCGGCTGGTTCCTTAAAATCCACGCCGCACAGGATAGTTCCCAGATGAAAGCTGGCACCAGTGCCGAGTTGTGCTGGTTTGATAGAGCCATGTGGCTCCTGCTATCTGCCAGCCAGAAGCGGGGTGTGTGAGTTTTGTTTGCCAGGGTAAAGAGCCGTGGTTTGTGTTGGGGGCCTGTGGCTGGGAGTGGCCGGCTTTCTCCTGAAAATCCACGATACGCAGGATGGTTCCCAGACCCAAGGGGGCACCAGTGCCAAGTCAGGCTGGTTTGATAGTACCAAGTGTCTCCCGCAATCTGCCAGCCAGAAGATGGGCAGGTCAGTTTTACTTCCAGGGAAAAGGGCCGTAGTTTGTGTTTGGGGACCTGTGGCTGGGAATGGCCGGCTGGCTCCTTGAAATCCACGCCGCGCATGATGGTTCCCAGACCCAAGGTGGCACCAGTGCCGAGTTGGGCTGGTTTGATAGAGCCATGTGCCTCCTGCAATCTGCCAGCCAGAAGCGGGGTGGGTGAGTTTTGTTTGCCAGGGAAAAAGGCCGTGGTTTTTTTTCCGGGGCCTGCGGCCTGGAATGGCCTTCTGGTTCCTTAAAATCCACGCCGCGCAGGATGGTTCCCAGATGAAAGGTGGCACCAGTGCCGAGTCGGGCTGGTTTGATAGTACCGAGTGTCTCCTGCAATCTGCTAGCCAGACGGCGGGCCGCTGAGATTTTCTTCCAGGGAAAATGGCCATGGTATATGTTTGGGGCCCTGTGGCTGAGAGTGGCCGGCTGGCTCCTTGAAATCCACGCCGCGCAGGATGGTTCCCAGACCCAAGGGGCCCCAGTGCCAAATCGGGCTGGTTTGATAGAGCCAAGTGTCTCCTGCAATCTGCCAGCCAGAAGACGGGCAGGTCTGTTTTACTTCCAGGGAAAAGGGCCGTAGTTTGTTTTTGGGGGCCTGTGGCGGGGAATGGCCGGCTGGCTCCTTAAAATCCTCGCCGCGCATGATGGTTCCCAGACCCAAGGTGGCACCAGGTCCGAGTTGGGTTGGTTTGATGGAGCCATGTGGCTCCTGCAATCTGCCAGCCAGAAGATGGGCAGGTCAGTTTTGCTTCCAGGGAAAAGGGCCGTAGTTTGTGTTTGGGGGCCTGTGGCTGGCAGTGGCCGGCTGGCTCCTGAAAATCCCCAATACACAGGATGGTTCCCAGATGAAAGGTGGCACCAGTGCCAAGTCGGGCTGGTTTGATAGTACCGAGTGGCTCCTGCAATCTGCCAGCCAGAAGATGGGCAGGTCTGTTTTACTTCCAGGGAAAAGGGCCGTAATTTTTGTTTGGGGGCCTGTGGCTGAGAATGGCCTGCTGGCTCCTTAAAATCCTCGCCGCGCATGATGGTTCCCAGACCCAAGGTGGCACCAGTGCCGAGTTGGGCTGGTTTGATAGAGCCAAGTGGCTCCTGCAATCTGCCAGCCAGAAGCGGGGTGGGTCAGTTTTGTTTGCCAGGGAAAAGGGCCGTGGTTTGTTTTCGGGGCCTGTGGCTGGGAGTGGCCGGCTGGCTCCTTAAAATCCACGCTGCGCATGATGGTTCCCAGACCCAAGGTGGCACCAGTGCCGAGTCAGGCTGGTGTGTTAGAGCCATGTGGCTCCTGCAATCTGTCATCCAGAAGTGGGGTTGCTGAGTTTTTTTTGCCAGGGAAAAAGGCCGTGGTTTTTTTTCCGAAGCCTGTGGCCTTGAATGGCCTGCTGGTTCCTTAAAATCCACGCCGCGCAGGATGGTTCCCAGATGAAAGGTGGCACCAGTGCCGAGTCGGGCTGGTTTGATAGAGCCAAGTGGCTCCTGCAATCTGCCAGCCAGAAGATGGGCAGGTCAGTTTTACTTCCAGGGAAAAGGGCCGTAGTTTGTGTTTGGGGACCTGTGGCTGGGAATGGCCGGCTGGCTCCTTGAAATCCACGCCGCGCATGATGGTTCCCAGACCCAAGGTGGCACCAGTGCCGAGTTGGGCTGGTTTGATAGAGCCATGTGCCTCCTGCAATCTGCCAGCCAGAAGCGGGGTGGGTGAGTTTTGTTTGCCAGGGAAAAAGGCCGTGGTTTTTTTTCCGGGGCCTGCGGCCTGGAATGGCCTTCTGGTTCCTTAAAATCCACGCCGCGCAGGATGGTTCCCAGATGAAAGGTGGCACCAGTGCCGAGTCGGGCTGGTTTGATAGAGCCATGTGGCTCCTGCAATCTGCCAGCCAGAAGCGGGGTGGATGAGTTTTGTTTGCCAGGGAAAATGCCCACAGTTTGTGTTTGGGGGCCTGTGGCTGGGACTGGCCGGCTGGCTCCTGAAAATCCACGATACGCAGTATGATTCCCAGACCAAAGGGGCACCAGTGCCGAGTCGGGCTGGTTTGATAGAGCCAAGTGGCTCCTGCAATCTGCCAGCCAGAAGCGGGGCGGGTCAGTTTTGTTTGCCAGGGTAAAGGGCCGTGGTGTGTGTTGGGGGCCTGTGGCTGGGAGTGGCCTACTGGATCCTGAAAATCCACGATACGCAGGATGGCTCCCAGACCCAAGGGGGCACCAGTGCCAAGTCGGGCTGGTTTGATAGAGCCCAGGGATCCTGCAATCTGCCAGCCTGAAGATGGGCAGGTCAGTTTTACTTCCAGGGAAAAGGGCCGTAATTTGTGTTTGGGGGCCTGTGGCTGGGTGTGGCCGGCTGGCTCCTGAAAATCCCCGATACGCAAGATGCTTCCCAAATGAAAAATGGCACCAGTGCCAAGTCGGGCTGGTTTGATAGAGCCAAGTGCCTCCTGCAATTTGCCAGCCAGAAGCGGGGTGGGTGGGTTTTGTTTCCCTGGGAAAAGGGCCGTAGTTTGACTTTGGGGGCCTGAGGCTGGGAGTGGCTGGCTGGCTCCTGAAAATCCACGCCGCGCAGGATGGTTTCCAGATGAATGGTGGCACCAATACCATGTCGTGTATTACCATGTGACTCCTGCAATCTGCCATCCAGAAGCGGGGCAGCTGAGTTTTTTTTCAGGGAAAAGGGCCGTCGTTTCTGTTTGGGGTCCTGTAGCTGGTAGGGGCAGCTGGGTCCTGAAAATCCACGAGACGCAGGATGGTTTCCAGACCCATGCTGGCTCCAGTGCAATGTCGGCCTGATTTGACTGCGTCACATATCCTGTGCGTTGCTCAGTTCAAAGAAATCTTGTGTCCTAATGTTCTCACAGAAGACTGTTAAACTTTGTCTATTTTTCTGGATTTGTTTTTTTCTTTTTTCTGTACCTTCTACTTCTCTCCACTGTCTGGAACTTTGACCATTATGTAAGTTGACCTAATGTAAAATTCTCGTAGTAAAGTAAGAGAAGCCAGTAAAGAAAGGCAAATTTGTTAATTGCAGGTGGAAAGAGGGAGGCCAACGAAAGAAAACAAAAGAACAATAATAATGAAATGCTCCCCTGTCTTCTGTGAAAAGTAGAGGCGCAGACAAGAAAGAGCAAGTGCAAAATTCTCACTAGAGAAACGCACTTTATCTGACTAAAGTCATTTCCGGTGCATTTCTTGCGTTTTTCTCATGCCAAACATATTAATCATTGAAGGTGTCCCTTTCCTCTTTCTGGAATACAGCTAGGAAGATGGCTGTGTCATTGCTGACAAGCTGCTATTCTCAGAGGTGTCCAGCTGAAAGTCCTAGATCAATGGATTTCCTCTGTCACTTTGATATGGCATGACTTACAGTTTCAGCAACTGAACTTGCCAGCCTTACAATTCTTTGCCCCTTGAATGGTCAGATAGGCTCCTTGGCAACTGGCATTTGTAAGGACACGAAACTATGCAGAATTTGTACCATGAGATGATGCCAAATGAGTCACGCCGGTAGATTAACTAGGACATGCAAGGCATGAGAGCACAAGAAGGGAGTACACAAGAAGACAGTACAATCTCCTTTTTTCTGAAACACTGTAGAGATCAAATTGAACACAAATCCTCCTGGGCTAGTTCTTGCAAAAGCCTAGGAGTTCTTTTTGTGTTCACACGCCTGGAATATTTAGCTTTGGATCACAGCAGAATGCAGATGACAAAACGAGGCCTTTTAAGTCACATCCAGTATGAAGCAGCATGAAAGAAGAAAGCAGCTGAGAGTGCCAACCCTGCTAGGTAATCTCAGTATTGGTCTTGACATTAGCAGAAATTTGAAATGAGTCTCTGAAAATGACAAAGGAGGCTGAAGAAAAGGGAGCGATGACTCCTCTTGCATAGTGTTTCCTAACAGGGATCTTCAAAATGGAAAGATTGTATCATCCTTTCAACTGAAGGAAGGTATGAAAACAACAGGAAGGAAACGGCATCACATGCTAGAAAGACTAGGAAAGAAGTACACTGGGCAGTGTACTTCTAGACAGAAAGGCCACTGATGGAAAACCAACTAAACTGGCACCAATGCAGCAGCATTGGACTAAAGCCAGAAATGTCCAGCGCTTCACTCTCTGCCGTTCCATTCAGATGCACACAGCAGCTCTGCAACAATCCTACTGATCATCTCCTTGGCGAACTTGGAGTTGAGGGTCCGTGGTGAAGCAGAGTCCCCAGCAAGATGCAAAGGAGAGCTGCTTTCTTGCAACTTTGCCTTTATCAGTTCCATAGCTTTAAGCCATAACAAACACCATTCAACCAACCACCATACAGCAGGCTTTGAACACACGACCGTTCTAGAACTTGTTGATCTACCTCTAATTCAGCTGCCTCACCTTCCCACAGTCCTTTTCTACTTAGCCAATGGAATGGGCCTCAGCCCAAGGCCTTCCTTTTGTAAGCTTCTAGCTAGATGCAGCAGCAAACCACTACTTTCTTCTGTGCCAAGACTTCAGGTAGACGATTTGCATCTGCCCTTCCAGTGAAACCTAACGGGGAGAGAAAAGCCTCTCACAGATGTTCAGTCATTCCATTAGCTACACAGGCCAAATCAAAAGAAAAGCCAGCTATGGGTTTGTGTACTTGCTCCTACACAACACCTGCTGCCCTCTGACAATCAACTAGCAGAGAACCAGCAAAACTGAGACTTGAGGCAAACAACCCTTTGAAGGGAATAATGATGTGAGCAATTAAAACAACACATTTCCAGGCTACAGAGATACTTGAAATGTCAGCAAAGGCTGGAGACCAAAGGCTGAACTAATAGGGAAAGGGTAAAAGAATCCCAAGAAAAACATGACCGAAGGTTAAAACAATTCCAAGAAAAACATAGGCAACTGACCTGTTGAAGCCTTCAGGAAATCAGTGGCCGCTGATTTACATAGGCCATTCAAGTTAGTTGACCCGTGCACCTTCCACCCCTTTTTCATCTTTCGGCACCATAGGGTGAATTGTGAGCATGAAATCACAATTCCTTGCATTCTCTTCTTAACTTGACGAGAGAAATTCAGCAACTGAAGTACCTGTTACTGATGTGATACCCAGGAACACCGAGTTGAAGCATTTCATTTTGTTCAAACACAGCTAGCAAATCTAAGGGCACAAGGCTGGCTTCTTTTCATGACAATTTTTCTGTTTTACAACCTGCTCTGATCCTGGTGGAACTTTTTCATCAGCTTCTCTCTAAAAGCAAAAAGTCCAGTTCATTGTCCCATCCTACTGCTGCAAGTAAACCATTTGCATTGCCAAGACCAAAAACGGAATTGGAAGGTACAGAGACCCCCGGAGCTATGAGCAGATACGGGGCACATTTCGGAAGAAGCTGCCGCACTGGAGTGCACTGTGACCGGCACAATCGCCTTTGCGCGAAGAAGCCGCCTCTTCGTCTCCGGGAGCCAGAGAGAGCGGCTGCTTTCAAAAGGTGAAAAATGAAGCTACACAACACGGGGATAGTGTGCGCAGCTTGCAAACTGATAGAAAACACTACCTTACCACTTTCCTACCTTTTCCAAACACATGAATATTCGGATAGGTGTTTTCAACAACTTTATTTTCCTCGTGCAAAACACTCAACAGAGCTCTCTGCAACATGTAAAACATGATGGGAGATGTTTTCTGTGCAGGCACAGTTTCTACTTGACAGACATAGTGGAAATGCTTTTAGTAGTGATGTAGAACACAAGAGACGCTAAAGTCGAAATACAGAGTTCCCCGGAGCTAAGCGCCGGGCCCGGGCGCATTTCGGAAGAAGCCGCCGCACTGGAGTGTGACCGGCACAATCGCCTTTGCGCGAATAAGCCGATTCTTCGTCTCCGGGAGCCAGAGAGAGCGGCTGCTTTCAAAAGGTGAAGAATGAAGCTGCACATCACTGGGATAGTGTGCGCAGCTTGTCAACTGATAAAAAACAGTACCTTACCACTCCTACCTTTTCCAAACACATGAACATTCGGTTGGAAGGTGTTTTGGAAAACTTTCTTTTTCTTCGTGCAAAACACTCAGCAGACCTCTCTGCAACATGTAAAACACCATGAGAGATGTTTTTTGTGCAGGCACAGTTTCTCATTACCAGACATGGCGGAAAAGCTTTTTGCAGTGATGTAGACCACAAAAGTCCCGAAAGAAACAGGTACGGATGTCCCCGGAGGTAAGCGCCGGTCCCGGGCACATTTCGGCAGATGCCGCCGCACTGGAGTGCACTGTGACCGGCACAATCGCCTTTGCGCGAAGAAGCCGATTCTTCGCCTCCGGGAACCGGAGAGAGCGGCTGCTTTCAAAAGGTGAAGAATGAAGCTGCACATCACTGGGATAGTGTGTGCAGCTTGCCAACTGATAAAAACAGTACCTTGCCACTCCTACCTTTTCCAAACACATGAACATTCGGTCGGAAGGTGTTTTGGAAAACATTCCTTTTCTTCGTGCAAAACACTCAGCAGACCTCTCTGCAACATGTAAAACACCATGAGAGATGTTTTCTGTGCAGGCACAGTTTCTCATTACCAGACATAGTGGAAAAGCGTTTTGCAGTGATATAGACCACAAAAGTCCCGGAAGAAGAAGGTACAGATGTCCCCGGAGGCAAGCGCCGGTCCCGGGCGCATTTCGGAAGAAGCCGCCGCACTGGAGTGCACTGTGACCGGCACAATCGCCTTTGCGCGAAGAAGCCGCCTCTTCGCCTCCGGCAGCCGGACAGAGCGGCTGCTTCGGAAAGGTGGAAATGAAGCTGCACAAGACTGGGATAGTGTGCGCAGGTTTCAAACTGATAAAAAACAGTACCTTACCACTTTCCTACCTTTTCCAAACACATGAATATTTGATTAGAAGGTGTTTTGGACAACTTTATTTTTCTTCTTTCAAAACATTCTGCAGAGGTCTCTAAACAAGTAAAACACGATGGGAGATGTTTTCTGTGCTGGCACAGTTTCTCCATGCCAGACATAGTGGAAAAGATCTTTGCAATGATATAGACCACAAAAGACGCTAAAGACGAAATATGGAGCTCCCCGGAGGTAAGCGCCGGTCCCGGGCACATTTCGGAAGAAGCTGCCGCACTGGAGTGCACTGTGACCGGCACAATCGCCTTTGCGCGAAGAAGCCGATTCTTCGTCTCCGGGAGCCAGAGAGAGCGGCTGCTTTCAAAAGGTGAAAAATGAAGCTGCACAACACGGGGATAGTGTGCGCAGCTTCCAAACTGATAGAAAACAGTACCTTACCACTTTCCTACCTTTTCAAAACATATGAATATTCGGTTAGAAGGTGTTTTCAACAACTTTATTTTCCTCCTGCAAAACACTCAGCAGAGCTCTCTGCAACATGTACAACACCATGAGAGATGTTTTCTGTGCTGGCACAGTTTCTCCATGCCAGACATAGTGGAAATGCTTTTAGTAGTGATGTAGAACACAAGAGACGCTAAAGTCGAAATACAGAGGTCCCCGGAGCTAAGCGCCGGGCCCGGGCGCATTTCGGAAGAAGCCGCCGCACTGGAGTGTGACCGGCACAATCGCCTTTGCGCGAATAAGCCGATTCTTCGTCTCCGGGAGCCAGAGAGAGCGGCTGCTTCGGAAAGGTGGAAATGAAGCTGCACAAGACTGGGATAGTGTGCGCAGGTTGCAAACTGATAAAAAACACTACCTTACCACTTTCCTACCTTTTCCAAACACATGAATATTTGATTAGAAGGTGTTTTGGACAACTTTATTTTTCTTCTTTCAAAACATTCTGCAGAGGTCTCTAAACAAGTAAAACACGATGGGAGATGTTTTCTGTGCTGGCACAGTTTCTCCATGCCAGACATAGTGGAAAAGATCTTTGCAATGATATAGACCACAAAAGACGCTAAAGACGAAATATGGAGCTCCCCGGAGCTAAGCGCCGGTCCCGGGCACATTTCGGAAGAAGCCGCCGCACTGGAGTGCACTGTGACCGGCACAATCGCCTTTGCGCGAAGAAGCCGATTCTTCGTCTCCGGGAGCCAGAGAGAGCGGCTGCTTTCAAAAGGTGAAAAATGAAGCTGCACAACACGGGGATAGTGTGCGCAGCTTCCAAACTGATAGAAAACAGTACCTTACCACTTTCCTACCTTTTCCAAACATATGAATATTCGGTTAGAAGGTGTTTTCAACAACTTTATTTTCTTCGTGCAAAACACTCAGCAGAGCTCTCTGCAACATGTACAACACCATGAGAGATGTTTTCTGTGCTGGCACAGTTTCTCCATGCCAGACATAGTGGAAACGATTTTTGCAATGATGTAGACCACAAAAGACGCTAAAGACGAAATATGGAGCGCCCCGGAGCTAAGCGCCGGGCCCGGGCGCATTTCGGAAGAAGCCGCCGCACTGGAGTGCACTGTGACCGGCACAATCGCCTTTGCGCGAAGAAGCCAATTCTTCGCCTCCGGGAGCCGGAGAGAGCGGCTGCTTTCAAAAGGTGAAGAATGAAGCTGCACATCACTGGGATAGTGTGCGCAGCTTGTCAACTGATAAAAAACAGTACCTTACCACTCCTACCTTTTCCAAACACATGAACATTCGGTTGGAAGGTGTTTTGGAAAACTTTCTTTTTCTTCGTGCAAAACACTCAGCAGACCTCTCTGCAACATGTAAAACACCATGAGAGATGTTTTTTGTGCAGGCACAGTTTCTCATTACCAGACATAGTGGAAAAGCGTTTTGCAGTGATGTAGACCACAAACGTCCCGGAAGAAGAAGGTAAGGATGTCCCCGGAGCTAAGCGCCGGTCCTGGGCACATTTCGGCAGATGCCGCCGCACTGGAGTGCACTGTGACCGGCACAATCGCCTTTGCGCGAAGAAGCCGATTCTTCGCCTCCGGGAGCCGGAGAGAGCGGTTGCTTCGGAAAGGTGAAGAATGAAGCTGCACAACACTGGGATAGTTTGCGCAGGTTGCAAACTGATAAAAAACAGTACCTTACCACTTTCCTACCTTTTCCAAACACATGAACATTCGGTTGGAAGGTGTTTTGGAAAACTTTCTTTTTCTTCGTGCAAAACACTCAGCAGAGCTCTCTGCAACATGTAAAACATGATGGGAGATGTTTTCTGTGCAGGCACAGTTTCTCCATGCCAGACATAGTGGAAAAGCTTTTTGCAATGATGTAGACCACAAAAGACGCTAAAGACGAAGGTACGGAGCTCCCTGGAGTTAAGCGCCGGTCCCGGGCACATTTCGGAAGAAGCTGCGGCACTGGAGTGCACTGTGACCGGCACAATCGCCTTTGCGCGAAGAAGCCGCCTCTTCGTCTCCGTGAGCCGGAGAGAGCGGCTGCTTTCAAAAGGTGAAGAATGAAGCTGCACATCACTGGGATAGTGTGTGCAGCTTGCAAACTGATAGAAAACACTACCTTACCACTCCTACCTTTTCCAAACACATGAACATTCGGTTGGAAGGTGTTTTGGAAAACTTTCTTTTTCTTCGTGCAAAACACTCAGCAGAGCTCTCTGCAACATGTAAAACACCATGAGAGATGTTTTCTGTGCAGGCACAGTTTCTTCTTGCCAGACATAGTGGAAATGATTTTAGTAGTGATGTAGAACACAAGAGACACTAAAGTCGAAATACAGAGTTCCCCGGAGCTAAGCGCCGGGCCCGGGCGCATTTCGGAAGAAGCCGCCGCACTGGAGTGCACTGTGACTGGCACAATCGCCTTTGCGCGAAGAAGCCTATTCTTCGTCTCCGGGGACCGGAGAGAGCGGCTGCTTTCAAAAGGTGAAGAATGAAGCTGCACAAGACTGGGATAGTGTGCGCAGGTTGCAATCTGATAGAAAACACTACCTTACCACTTTCCTACCTTTTCCAAACATATGAATATTGGGTTGGAAGGTGTTTTGGACAACTTTCTTTTTCTTCGTGCAAAACACTCAGCAGACCTCTGTGTAAACATGTAAAACACCACGGGAGATGTTTTCTGTGCAGGCACAGTTTCTCCATGCCAGACATAGTGGAAAAGCTTTTTGCAATGATGTAGACCACAAAAGACGCTAAAGACGAAATATGGAGCTCCCCGGAGCTAAGCGCCGGTCCCGGGCACATTTCGGAAGAAGCTGCCGCACTGGAGTGCACTGTGACCGGCACAATCGCCTTTGCGCGAAGAAGCCGCCTCTTCGTCTCTGGGAGCCAGAGAGAGCGGCTGCTTTCAAAAGGAGAAGAATGAAGCTGCACAACACGGGGATAGTGTGCGCAGCTTGCAAACTGATAGAAAACAGTACCTTACCACTTTCCTACCTTTTCCAAACATATGAATATTCGGTTAGAAGGTGTTTTCAACAACTTTATTTTCCTCGTTCAAAACACTCAGCAGAGCTCTCTGCAACATGTAAAACATGATGGGAGATGTTTTCTGTGCTGGCACAGTTTCTACTTGCCAGACATAGTGGAAATGCTTTTAGTAGTGATGTAGAACACAAGAGACGCTAAAGTCGAAATACAGAGTTCCCCGGAGCTAAGCGCCGGGCCCGGGCGCATTTCGGAAGAAGCCGCCGCACTGGAGTGTGACCGGCACAATCGCCTTTGCGCGAATAAGCCGATTCTTCGTCTCCGGGAGCCAGAGAGAGCGGCTGCTTTCAAAAGGTGAAGAATGAAGCTGCACATCACTGGGATAGTGTGCGCAGCTTGCCAACTGATAAAAAACAGTACCTTACCACTCCTACCTTTTCCAAACACATGAACATTCGATTGGAAGGTGTTTTGGAAAACTTTCTTTTTCTTCGTGCAAAACACTCAGCAGAGCTCTCTGCAACATGTAAAACACGATGGGAGATGTTTTCTGTGCAGGCACAGTTTCTCCATGCCAGACATAGTGGAAAAGCTTTTTGCAATGATGTAGACCACAAAAGACGCTAAAGACGAAGGTACGGAGCTCCCTGGAGTTAAGCGCCGGTCCCGGGCACATTTCGGAAGAAGCTGCCGCACTGGAGTGCACTGTGACCGGCACAATCGCCTTTGCGCGAAGAAGCCGCCACTTCGTCTCCGGGAGCCGGAGAGAGCGGCTGCTTTCAAAAGGTGAAGAATGAAGCTGCACATCACTGGGATAGTGTGTGCAGCTTGCAAACTGATAGAAAACACTACCTTACCACTCCTACCTTTTCCAAACACATGAACATTCGGTTGGAAGGTGTTTTGGAAAACTTTCTTTTTCTTCGTGCAAAACACTCAGCAGAGCTCTCTGCAACATGTAAAACATGATGGGAGATGTTTTCTGTGCAGGCACAGTTTCTACTTGCCAGACATAGTGGAAATGATTTTAGTAGTGATGTAGAACACAAGAGACACTAAAGTCGAAATACAGAGTTCCCCGGAGCTAAGCGCCGGGCCCGGGCGCATTTCGGAAGAAGCCGCCGCACTGGAGTGCACTGTGACTGGCACAATCGCCTTTGCGCGAAGAAGCCTATTCTTCGTCCCCGGGGACCGGAGAGAGCGGCTGCTTTCAAAAGGTGAAGAATGAAGCTGCACAAGACTGGGATAGTGTGCGCAGGTTGCAATCTGATAGAAAACACTACCTTACCACTTTCCTACCTTTTCCAAACATATGAATATTGGGTTGGAAGGTGTTTTGGACAACTTTCTTTTTCTTCGTGCAAAACACTCAGCAGACCTCTGTGTAAACATGTAAAACACCACGGGAGATGTTTTCTGTGCAGGCACAGTTTCTCCATGCCAGACATAGTGGAAAAGCTTTTTGCAATGATGTAGACCACAAAAGACGCTAAAGACGAAATATGGAGCTCCCCGGAGCTAAGCCCCGGTCCCGGGCACATTTCGGAAGAAGCTGCCGCACTGGAGTGCACTGTGACCGGCACAATCGCCTTTGCGCGAAGAAGCCGCCTCTTCGTCTCCGGGAGCGAGAGAGCGGCTGCTTTCAAAAGGAGAAGAATGAAGCTGCACAAGACTGGGATAGTGTGCGCAGCTTGCAAACTGATAGAAAACACTACCTTACCACTTTCCTACCTTTTCCAAACATATGAATATTCGGTTAGAAGGTGTTTTCAACAACTTTATTTTCCTCCTGCAAAACACTCAGCAGAGCTCTCTGCAACATGTAAAACATGATGGGAGATGTTTTCTGTGCTGGCACAGTTTCTACTTGCCAGACATAGTGGAAATGCTTTTAGTAGTGATGTAGAACACAAGAGACGCTAAAGTCGATATGCAGAGTTCCCCGGAGCTAAGCGCCGGGCCCGGGCGCATTTCGGAAGAAGCCGCCGCACTGGAGTGCACTGTGACCGGCACAATCGCCTTTGCGCGAATAAGCCGATTCTTCGTCTCCGGGAGCCAGAGAGAGCGGCTGCTTTCAAAAGGTGAAGAATGAAGCTGCACATCACTGGGATAGTGTGTGCAGCTTGCCAACTGATAAAAAACAGTACCTTACCACTCCTACCTTTTCCAAACACATGAACATTCGGTTGGAAGGTGTTTTGGAAAACTTTCTTTTTCTTCGTGCAAAACACTCAGCAGACCTCTCTGCAACATGTAAAACACGATGGGAGATGTTTTTTGTGCAGGCACAGTTTCTCATTACCAGACATAGTGGAAAAGCGTTTTGCAGTGATGTAGACCACAAAAGTCCCGGAAGAAGAAGGTACGGATGTCCCCGGAGCTAAGCGCCGGTTCCGGGCACATTTCGGCAGATGCCGCCGCACTGGAGTGCACTGTGACCGGCACAATCGCCTTTGAGCGAAGAAGCTGATTCTTCGCCTCCGGGAGCCGGAGAGAGCGGCTGCTTTCAAAAGGTGAAGAATGAAGCTGCACAACACTGGGATAGTTTGCGCAGGTTGCAAACTGATAAAAAACAGTACCTTACCACTTTCCTACCTTTTCCAAACACATGAACATTCGGTTGGAAGGTGTTTTGGAAAACTTTCTTTTTCTTCGTGCAAAACACTCAGCAGAGCTCTCTGCAACATGTAAAACATGATGGGAGATGTTTTCTGTGCAGGCACAGTTTCTCCATGCCAGACATAGTGGAAAAGCTTTTTGCAATGATGTAGACCTCAAAAGACGCTAAAGACGAAGGTACGGAGCTCCCTGGAGCTAAGCGCCGGTCCCGGGCACATTTCGGAAGAAGCTGCGGCACTGGAGTGCACTGTGACCGGCACAATCGCCTTTGCGCGAAGAAGCCGCCTCTTCGTCTCCGGGGACCGGAGAGAGCGGCTGCTTTCAAAAGGTGAAGAATGAAGCTGCACAAGACTGGGATAGTGTGCGCAGGTTGCAATCTGATAGAAAACACTACCTTACCACTTTCCTACCTTTTCCAAACATATGAATATTGGGTTGGAAGGTGTTTTGGACAACTTTCTTTTTCTTCGTGGAAAACACTCAGCAGACCTCTGTGTAAACATGTAAAACACCACGGGAGATGTTTTCTATGCAGGCACAGTTTCTCCATGCCAGACATAGTGGAAAAGCTTTTTGCAATGATGTAGACCACAAAAGACGCTAAAGACGAAGGTACGGAGCTCCCTGGAGTTAAGCGCCGGTCCCGGGCACATTTCGGAAGAAGCTGCGGCACTGGAGTGCACTGTGACCGGCACAATCGCCTTTGCGCGAAGAAGCCGCCTCTTCGTCTCCGTGAGCCGGAGAGAGCGGCTGCTTTCAAAAGGTGAAGAATGAAGCTGCACATCACTGGGATAGTGTGTGCAGCTTGCAAACTGATAGAAAACACTACCTTACCACTCCTACCTTTTCCAAACACATGAACATTCGGTTGGAAGGTGTTTTGGAAAACTTTCTTTTTCTTCGTGCAAAACACTCAGCAGAGCTCTCTGCAACATGTAAAACACCATGAGAGATGTTTTCTGTGCAGGCACAGTTTCTTCTTGCCAGACATAGTGGAAATGATTTTAGTAGTGATGTAGAACACAAGAGACACTAAAGTCGAAATACAGAG